>NW_027141664.1:380000-745000 GCF_036365525.1 Heterodontus francisci
CATTAGGATTTTATACAGTTGGAATGAATGTGAAGGGGTTTAGTCCATTAGGATTTTATACAGTTGGAATGAATGTGAATGGGTTTAGTCCATTAGGAGTTTATACAGTTGGAATGAATGTGAATGGGTTTAGTCCATTAGGATTTTATACAGTTGGAATGAATGTGAAGGGGTTTAGTCCATTAGGATTTTATACAGTTGGAATGAATGTGAAGGGGTTTAGTCCATTAGGATTTTATACAGTTGGAATGAATGTGAAGGGGTTTAGTCCATTAGGATTTTATACAGTTGGAATGAATGTGAAGGGGTTTAGTCCATTAGGATTTTATACAGTTGGAATGAATGTGAAGGGGTTTAATCCATTAGCATTTTATACAGTTGGAATGAATGTGAAGGGGTTTAGTCCATGAGGATTTTATACAGTTGGAATGAATGTGAAGGGGTTTAGTCCATTAGGATTTTATACAGTTGGAATGAATGTGAAGGGGTTTAGTCCATTAGCATTTTATACAGTTGGAATGAATGTGAAGGGGTTTAGTCCATTAGGATTTTATACAGTTGGAATGAATGTGAAGGGGTTTAGTCCATCAGAATTTTATACTGTTGGAATGATTGTGAAGGGGTTTAGTCCATTAGAATTTTATACTGTTGGAATGAATGTGAAGGGGTTTAGTCCATTAGGATTTTATACAGTTGGAATGAATGTGAAGGGGTTTAGTCCATTAGGATTTTATACAGTTGGAATGAATGTGAAGGGGTTTAGTCCATTAGGATTTTATACAGTTGGAATGAATGTGAAGGGGTTTAGTCCATTAGGATTTTATACAGTTGGAATGAATGTGAAGGGGTTTACTCCATTAGGATTTTATACAGTTGGAATGAATGTGAAGGGGTTTAGTCCATTAGCATTTTATACAGTTGGAATGAATGTGAAGGGGTTTAGTCCATGAGGATTTTATACAGTTGGAATGAATGTGAAGGGGTTTAGTCCATGAGGATTTTATACAGTTGGAATGAATGTGAAGGGGTTTAGTCCATTAGGATTTTATACAGTTGGAATGAATGTGAAGGGGTTTAGTCCATTAGGATTTTATACAGTTGGAATGCATGTGAATGGGTTTAGTCCATTAGGATTTTATACAGTTGGAATGAATGTGAAGGGGTTTAGTCCATTAGGATTTTATACAGTTGGAATGAATGTGAATGGGTTTAGTCCATTAGGATTTTATACAGTTGGAATGAATGTGAATGGGTTTAGTCCATTAGGAGTTTATACAGTTGGAATGAATGTGAATGGGTTTAGTCCATTAGGATTTTATACAGTTGGAATGAATGTGAAGGGGTTTAGTCCATTAGGATTTTATACAGTTGGAATGAATGTGAAGGGGTTTAGTCCATTAGGATTTTATACAGTTGGAATGAATGTGAAGGGGTTTAGTCCATTAGGATTTTATACAGTTGGAATGAATGTGAAGGGGTTTAGTCCATTAGGAGTTTATACAGTTGGAATGAATGTGAATGGGTTTAGTCCATTAGGATTTTATACAGTTGGAATGAATGTGAAGGGGTTTAGTCCATTAGGATTTTATACAGTTGGAATGAATGTGAATGGGTTTAGTCCATTAGGATTTTATACAGTTGGAATGAATGTGAATGGGTTTAGTCCATTAGGATTTTATACAGTTGGAATGAATGTGAAGGGGTTTAGTCCATTAGGATTTTATACAGTTGGAATGAATGTGAATGGGTTTAGTCCATTAGGAGTTTATACAGTTGGAATGAATGTGAATGGGTTTAGTCCATTAGGATTTTATACAGTTGGAATGAATGTGAAGGGGTTTAGTCCATTAGGATTTTATACAGTTGGAATGAATGTGAAGGGGTTTAGTCCATTAGGATTTTATACAGTTGGAATGAATGTGAAGGGGTTTAGTCCATTAGGATTTTATACAGTTGGAATGAATGTGAAGGGGTTTAGTCCATTAGGATTTTATACAGTTGGAATGAATGTGAAGGGGTTTAATCCATTAGCATTTTATACAGTTGGAATGAATGTGAAGGGGTTTAGTCCATGAGGATTTTATACAGTTGGAATGAATGTGAAGGGGTTTAGTCCATTAGGATTTTATACAGTTGGAATGAATGTGAAGGGGTTTAGTCCATTAGCATTTTATACAGTTGGAATGAATGTGAAGGGGTTTAGTCCATTAGGATTTTATACAGTTGGAATGAATGTGAAGGGGTTTAGTCCATCAGAATTTTATACTGTTGGAATGATTGTGAAGGGGTTTAGTCCATTAGAATTTTATACTGTTGGAATGAATGTGAAGGGGTTTAGTCCATTAGGATTTTATACAGTTGGAATGAATGTGAAGGGGTTTAGTCCATTAGGATTTTATACAGTTGGAATGAATGTGAAGGGGTTTAGTCCATTAGGATTTTATACAGTTGGAATGAATGTGAAGGGGTTTAGTCCATTAGGATTTTATACAGTTGGAATGAATGTGAAGGGGTTTACTCCATTAGGATTTTATACAGTTGGAATGAATGTGAAGGGGTTTAGTCCATTAGCATTTTATACAGTTGGAATGAATGTGAAGGGGTTTAGTCCATGAGGATTTTATACAGTTGGAATGAATGTGAAGGGGTTTAGTCCATGAGGATTTTATACAGTTGGAATGAATGTGAAGGGGTTTAGTCCATTAGGATTTTATACAGTTGGAATGAATGTGAAGGGGTTTAGTCCATTAGGATTTTATACAGTTGGAATGAATGTGAAGGGGTTTAGTCCATTAGGATTTTATACAGTTGGAATGAATGTGAAGGGGTTTAGTCCATTAGGATTTTATACAGTTGGAATGAATGTGAAGGGGTTTAGTCCATTAGGATTTTATACAGTTGGAATGAATGTGAAGGGGTTTAGTCCATTAGGATTTTATACAGTTGGAATGAATGTGAAGGGGTTTAGTCCATTAGGATTTTATACAGTTGGAATGAATGTGAAGGGGTTTAGTCCATTTGGATTTTATACAGTTGGAATGAATGTGAAGGGGTTTAGTCCATTTGGATTTTATACAGTTGGAATGAATGTGAAGGGGTTTAGTCCATTAGGATTTTATACAGTTGGAATGAATGTGAAGGGGTTTAGTCCATTAGGATTTTATACTGTTGGAATGAATGTGAAGTGGTTTAGTCCATTAGGATTTTATACAGTTGGAATGAATGTGAAGGGGTTTAGTCCATTAGGATTTTATACAGTTGGAATGAATGTGAAGGGGTTTAGTCCATTAGGATTTTATACAGTTGGAATGAATGTGAAGGGTTTTAGTCCATTAGGATTTTATACAGTTGGAATGAATGTGAAGGGGTTTAGTCCATTAGGATTTTATACAGTTGGAATGAATGTGAAGGGGTTTAGTCCATTAGGATTTTATACAGTTGGAATGAATGTGAAGGGGTTTAGTCCATTAGGATTTTATACAGTTGGAATGAATGTGAAGGGGTTTAGTCCATTAGGATTTTATACAGTTGGAATGAATGTGAAGGGGTTGAGTCCATTAGGATTTTATACAGTTGGAATGAACGTGAAGGGGTTTAGTCCATTAGGATTTTATACTGTTGGAATGAACGTGAAGGTGTTTAGTCCATTAGGATTTTATACAGTTGGAATGAACGTGAAGGGGTTTAGTCCATTAGGATTTTATACTGTTGGAATGAACGTGAAGGGGTTTAGTCCATTAGGATTTTATACAGTTGGAATGAATGTGAAGGGGTTTAGTCCATTAAAATTTTATACAGTTGGAATGAATGTGAAGGGGTTTAGTCCATTAGGATTTTATACAGTTGGAATGAATGTGAAGGGGTTTAGTCCATTAGGATTTTATACAGTTGGAATGAATGTGAAGGGGTTTAGTCCATTAGGATTTTATACAGTTGGAATGATTGTGAAGGGGTTTAGTCCATTAGGATTTTATACAGTTGGAATGAATGTGAAGGGGTTTAGTCCATTAGGATTTTATACAGTTGGAATGAATGTGAAGGGGATTAGTCCATTAGGATTTTATACAGTTGGAATGAATGTGAAGGGGTTTAGTCCATTAGGATTTTATACAGTTGGAATGAATGTGAAGGGGATTAGTCCATTAGGATTTTATACAGTTGGAATGATTGTGAAGGGGTTTAGTCCATGAGGATTTTATACAGTTGGAATGAATGTGAAGGGGATTAGTCCATTAGGATTTTATACAGTTGGAATGAATGTGAAGGGGTTTAGTCCATTAGGATTTTATACAGTTGGAATGAATGTGAAGGGGTTTAGTCCATTAGGATTTTATACAGTTGGAATGAATGTGAAGGGGATTAGTCCATTAGGATTTTATACAGTTGGAATGAATGTGAAGGGGTTTAGTCCATTAGGATTTTATACAGTTGGAATGAATGTGAAGGGGATTAGTCCATTAGGATTTTATACAGTTGGAATGAATGTGAAGGGGTTTAGTCCATTAGGATTTTATACAGTTGGAATGAATGTGAAGGGGTTTAGTCCATTAGGATTTTATACAGTTGGAATGAATGTGAAGGGGTTTAGTCCATTAGGATTTTATACAGTTGGAATGAATGTGAAGGGGTTTAGTGCATTAGGATTTTATACAGTTGGAATGATTGTGAAGGGGTTTAGTCCATTAGGATTTTATACAGTTGGAATGAATGTGAAGGGGTTTAGTCCATTAGGATTTTATACAGTTGGAATGAATGTGAAGGGGATTAGTCCATTAGGATTTTATACAGTTGGAATGAATGTGAAGGGGTTTAGTCCATTAGGATTTTATACAGTTGGAATGAATGTGAAGGGGATTAGTCCATTAGGATTTTATACAGTTGGAATGATTGTGAAGGGGTTTAGTCCATGAGGATTTTATACAGTTGGAATGAATGTGAAGGGGATTAGTCCATTAGGATTTTATACAGTTGGAATGAATGTGAAGGGGTTTAGTCCATTAGGATTTTATACAGTTGGAATGAATGTGAAGGGGTTTAGTCCATTAGCATTTTATACAGTTGGAATGAATGTGAAGGGGTTTAGTCCATTAGCATTTTATACAGTTGGAATGAATGTGAAGGGGTTTAGTCCATGAGGATTTTATACAGTTGGAATGAATGTGAAGGGGTTTAGTCCATGAGGATTTTATACAGTTGGAATGAATGTGAAGGGGTTTAGTCCATTAGGATTTTATACAGTTGGAATGAATGTGAAGGGGTTTAGTCCATTAGGATTTTATACAGTTGGAATGAATGTGAAGGGGTTTAGTCCATTAGGATTTTATACAGTTGGAATGAATGTGAAGGGGTTTACTCCATTAGGATTTTATACAGTTGGAATGAATGTGAAGGGGTTTAGTCCATTAGCATTTTATACAGTTGGAATGAATGTGAAGGGGTTTAGTCCATTAGCATTTTATACAGTTGGAATGAATGTGAAGGGGTTTAGTCCATGAGGATTTTATACAGTTGGAATGAATGTGAAGGGGTTTAGTCCATGAGGATTTTATACAGTTGGAATGAATGTGAAGGGGTTTAGTCCATTAGGATTTTATACAGTTGGAATGAATGTGAAGGGGTTTAGTCCATTAGGATTTTATACAGTTGGAATGAATGTGAAGGGGTTTAGTCCATTAGGATTTTATACAGTTGGAATGAATGTGAAGGGGTTTACTCCATTAGGATTTTATACAGTTGGAATGAATGTGAAGGGGTTTAGTCCATTAGCATTTTATACATTTGGAATGAATGTGAAGGGGTTTAGTCCATTCGCATTTTATACAGTTGGAATGAATGTGAAGGGGTTTAGTCCATGAGGATTTTATACAGTTGGAATGAATGTGAAGGGGTTTAGTCCATGAGGATTTTATACAGTTGGAATGAATGTGAAGGGGTTTAGTCCATTAGGATTTTATACAGTTGGAATGAATGTGAAGGGGTTTAGTCCATGAGGATTTTATACAGTTGGAATGAATGTGAAGGGGTTTAGTCCATGAGGATTTTATACAGTTGGAATGAATGTGAAGGGGTTTACTCCATTAGGATTTTATACAGTTGGAATGAATGTGAAGGGGTTTAGTCCATTAGCATTTTATACAGTTGGAATGAATGTGAAGGGGTTTAGTCCATTAGCATTTTATACAGTTGGAATGAATGTGAAGGGGTTTAGTCCATGAGGATTTTATACAGTTGGAATGAATGTGAAGGGGTTTAGTCCATGAGGATTTTATACAGTTGGAATGAATGTGAAGGGGTTTAGTCCATTAGGATTTTATACAGTTGGAATGAATGTGAAGGGGTTTAGTCCATTTGGATTTTATACAGTTGGAATGAATGTGAAGGGGTTTAGTCCATGAGGATTTTATACAGTTGGAATGAATGTGAAGGGGTTTAGTCCATGAGGATTTTATACAGTTGGAATGAATGTGAAGGGGATTAGTCCATTAGGATTTTATACAGTTGGAATGAATGTGAAGGGGTTTAGTCCATTAGGATTTTATACAGTTGGAATGAATGTGAAGGGGTTTAGTCCATTAGGATTTTATACAGTTGGAATGAATGTGAAGGGGTTTAGTCCATTAGGATTTTATACAGTTGGAATGAATGTGAAGGGGTTTAGTCCATTAGGATTTTATACAGTTGGAATGAATGTGAAGGGGTTTAGTCCATTAGGATTTTATACAGTTGGAATGAATGTGAAGGGGTTTAGTCCATTAGGATTTTATACAGTTGGAATGAATGTGAAGGGGTTTAGTCCATTTGGATTTTATACAGTTGGAATGAATGTGAAGGGGTTTAGTCCATTTGGATTTTATACAGTTGGAATGAATGTGAAGGGGTTTAGTCCATTAGGATTTTATACAGTTGGAATGAATGTGAAGGGGTTTAGTCCATTAGGATTTTATACTGTTGGAATGAATGTGAAGTGGTTTAGTCCATTAGGATTTTATACAGTTGGAATGAATGTGAAGGGGTTTAGTCCATTAGGATTTTATACAGTTGGAATGAATGTGAAGGGGTTTAGTCCATTAGGATTTTATACAGTTGGAATGAATGTGAAGGGTTTTAGTCCATTAGGATTTTATACAGTTGGAATGAATGTGAAGGGGTTTAGTCCATTAGGATTTTATACAGTTGGAATGAATGTGAAGGGGTTTAGTCCATTAGGATTTTATACAGTTGGAATGAATGTGAAGGGGATTAGTCCATTAGGATTTTATACAGTTGGAATGATTGTGAAGGGGTTTAGTCCATGAGGATTTTATACAGTTGGAATGAATGTGAAGGGGATTAGTCCATTAGGATTTTATACAGTTGGAATGAATGTGAAGGGGTTTAGTCCATTAGGATTTTATACAGTTGGAATGAATGTGAAGGGGTTTAGTCCATTAGGATTTTATACAGTTGGAATGAATGTGAAGGGGATTAGTCCATTAGGATTTTATACAGTTGGAATGAATGTGAAGGGGTTTAGTCCATTAGGATTTTATACAGTTGGAATGAATGTGAAGGGGATTAGTCCATTAGGATTTTATACAGTTGGAATGAATGTGAAGGGGTTTAGTCCATTAGGATTTTATACAGTTGGAATGAATGTGAAGGGGTTTAGTCCATTAGGATTTTATACAGTTGGAATGAATGTGAAGGGGTTTAGTCCATTAGGATTTTATACAGTTGGAATGAATGTGAAGGGGTTTAGTCCATTAGGATTTTATACAGTTGGAATGATTGTGAAGGGGTTTAGTCCATTAGGATTTTATACAGTTGGAATGAATGTGAAGGGGTTTAGTCCATTAGGATTTTATACAGTTGGAATGAATGTGAAGGGGATTAGTCCATTAGGATTTTATACAGTTGGAATGAATGTGAAGGGGTTTAGTCCATTAGGATTTTATACAGTTGGAATGAATGTGAAGGGGATTAGTCCATTAGGATTTTATACAGTTGGAATGATTGTGAAGGGGTTTAGTCCATGAGGATTTTATACAGTTGGAATGAATGTGAAGGGGATTAGTCCATTAGGATTTTATACAGTTGGAATGAATGTGAAGGGGTTTAGTCCATTAGGATTTTATACAGTTGGAATGAATGTGAAGGGGTTTAGTCCATTAGCATTTTATACAGTTGGAATGAATGTGAAGGGGTTTAGTCCATTAGCATTTTATACAGTTGGAATGAATGTGAAGGGGTTTAGTCCATGAGGATTTTATACAGTTGGAATGAATGTGAAGGGGTTTAGTCCATGAGGATTTTATACAGTTGGAATGAATGTGAAGGGGTTTAGTCCATTAGGATTTTATACAGTTGGAATGAATGTGAAGGGGTTTAGTCCATTAGGATTTTATACAGTTGGAATGAATGTGAAGGGGTTTAGTCCATTAGGATTTTATACAGTTGGAATGAATGTGAAGGGGTTTACTCCATTAGGATTTTATACAGTTGGAATGAATGTGAAGGGGTTTAGTCCATTAGCATTTTATACAGTTGGAATGAATGTGAAGGGGTTTAGTCCATTAGCATTTTATACAGTTGGAATGAATGTGAAGGGGTTTAGTCCATGAGGATTTTATACAGTTGGAATGAATGTGAAGGGGTTTAGTCCATGAGGATTTTATACAGTTGGAATGAATGTGAAGGGGTTTAGTCCATTAGGATTTTATACAGTTGGAATGAATGTGAAGGGGTTTAGTCCATTAGGATTTTATACAGTTGGAATGAATGTGAAGGGGTTTAGTCCATTAGGATTTTATACAGTTGGAATGAATGTGAAGGGGTTTACTCCATTAGGATTTTATACAGTTGGAATGAATGTGAAGGGGTTTAGTCCATTAGCATTTTATACAGTTGGAATGAATGTGAAGGGGTTTAGTCCATTAGCATTTTATACAGTTGGAATGAATGTGAAGGGGTTTAGTCCATGAGGATTTTATACAGTTGGAATGAATGTGAAGGGGTTTAGTCCATGAGGATTTTATACAGTTGGAATGAATGTGAAGGGGTTTAGTCCATGAGGATTTTATACAGTTGGAATGAATGTGAAGGGGTTTACTCCATTAGGATTTTATACAGTTGGAATGAATGTGAAGGGGTTTAGTCCATTAGGATTTTATACAGTTGGAATGAATGTGAAGGGGTTTAGTCCATTAGGATTTTATACAGTTGGAATGAATGTGAACGGGTTTAGTCCATTAGGATTTTATACTGTTGGAATGAATGTGAAGGGGTTTAGTCCATTAGGATTTTATACAGTTGGAATGAATGTGAAGGGGTTTAGTCCATGAGGATTTTATACAGTTGGAATGAATGTGAAGGGGTTTAGTCCATGAGGATTTTATACAGTTGGAATGAATGTGAAGGGGTTTACTCCATTAGGATTTTATACAGTTGGAATGAATGTGAAGGGGTTTAGTCCATTAGCATTTTATACAGTTGGAATGAATGTGAAGGGGTTTAGTCCATTAGCATTTTATACAGTTGGAATGAATGTGAAGGGGTTTAGTCCATGAGGATTTTATACAGTTGGAATGAATGTGAAGGGGTTTAGTCCATGAGGATTTTATACAGTTGGAATGAATGTGAAGGGGTTTAGTCCATTAGGATTTTATACAGTTGGAATGAATGTGAAGGGGTTTAGTCCATTTGGATTTTATACAGTTGGAATGAATGTGAAGGGGTTTAGTCCATGAGGATTTTATACAGTTGGAATGAATGTGAAGGGGTTTAGTCCATGAGGATTTTATACAGTTGGAATGAATGTGAAGGGGATTAGTCCATTAGGATTTTATACAGTTGGAATGAATGTGAAGGGGTTTAGTCCATTAGGATTTTATACAGTTGGAATGAATGTGAAGGGGTTTAGTCCATTAGGATTTTATACAGTTGGAATGAATGTGAAGGGGTTTAGTCCATTAGGATTTTATACAGTTGGAATGAATGTGAAGGGGTTTAGTCCATTAGGATTTTATACAGTTGGAATGAATGTGAAGGGGTTTAGTCCATTAGGATTTTATACAGTTGGAATGAATGTGAAGGGGTTTAGTCCATTTGGATTTTATACAGTTGGAATGAATGTGAAGGGGTTTAGTCCATTTGGATTTTATACAGTTGGAATGAATGTGAAGGGGTTTAGTCCATTAGGATTTTATACAGTTGGAATGAATGTGAAGGGGTTTAGTCCATTAGGATTTTATACTGTTGGAATGAATGTGAAGTGGTTTAGTCCATTAGGATTTTATACAGTTGGAATGAATGTGAAGGGGTTTAGTCCATTAGGATTTTATACAGTTGGAATGAATGTGAAGGGGTTTAGTCCATTAGGATTTTATACAGTTGGAATGAATGTGAAGGGTTTTAGTCCATTAGGATTTTATACAGTTGGAATGAATGTGAAGGGGTTTAGTCCATTAGGATTTTATACAGTTGGAATGAATGTGAAGGGGTTTAGTCCATTAGGATTTTATACAGTTGGAATGAATGTGAAGGGGTTTAGTCCATTAGGATTTTATACAGTTGGAATGAATGTGAAGGGGTTTAGTCCATTAGGATTTTATACAGTTGGAATGAATGTGAAGGGGTTGAGTCCATTAGGATTTTATACAGTTGGAATGAACGTGAAGGGGTTTAGTCCATTAGGATTTTATACTGTTGGAATGAACGTGAAGGGGTTTAGTCCATTAGGATTTTATACAGTTGGAATGAACGTGAAGGGGTTTAGTCCATTAGGATTTTATACTGTTGGAATGAACGTGAAGGGGTTTAGTCCATTAGGATTTTATACAGTTGGAATGAATGTGAAGGGGTTTAGTCCATTAAAATTTTATACAGTTGGAATGAATGTGAAGGGGTTTAGTCCATTAGGATTTTATACAGTTGGAATGAATGTGAAGGGGTTTAGTCCATTAGGATTTTATACAGTTGGAATGAATGTGAAGGGGTTTAGTCCATTAGGATTTTATACAGTTGGAATGATTGTGAAGGGGTTTAGTCCATTAGGATTTTATACAGTTGGAATGAATGTGAAGGGGTTTAGTCCATTAGGATTTTATACAGTTGGAATGAATGTGAAGGGGATTAGTCCATTAGGATTTTATACAGTTGGAATGAATGTGAAGGGGTTTAGTCCATTAGGATTTTATACAGTTGGAATGAATGTGAAGGGGATTAGTCCATTAGGATTTTATACAGTTGGAATGATTGTGAAGGGGTTTAGTCCATGAGGATTTTATACAGTTGGAATGAATGTGAAGGGGATTAGTCCATTAGGATTTTATACAGTTGGAATGAATGTGAAGGGGTTTAGTCCATTAGGATTTTATACAGTTGGAATGAATGTGAAGGGGTTTAGTCCATTAGGATTTTATACAGTTGGAATGAATGTGAAGGGGATTAGTCCATTAGGATTTTATACAGTTGGAATGAATGTGAAGGGGTTTAGTCCATTAGGATTTTATACAGTTGGAATGAATGTGAAGGGGATTAGTCCATTAGGATTTTATACAGTTGGAATGAATGTGAAGGGGTTTAGTCCATTAGGATTTTATACAGTTGGAATGAATGTGAAGGGGTTTAGTCCATTAGGATTTTATACAGTTGGAATGAATGTGAAGGGGTTTAGTCCATTAGGATTTTATACAGTTGGAATGATTGTGAAGGGGTTTAGTCCATTAGGATTTTATACAGTTGGAATGAATGTGAAGGGGTTTAGTCCATTAGGATTTTATACAGTTGGAATGAATGTGAAGGGGATTAGTCCATTAGGATTTTATACAGTTGGAATGAATGTGAAGGGGTTTAGTCCATTAGGATTTTATACAGTTGGAATGAATGTGAAGGGGATTAGTCCATTAGGATTTTATACAGTTGGAATGATTGTGAAGGGGTTTAGTCCATGAGGATTTTATACAGTTGGAATGAATGTGAAGGGGATTAGTCCATTAGGATTTTATACAGTTGGAATGAATGTGAAGGGGTTTAGTCCATTAGGATTTTATACAGTTGGAATGAATGTGAAGGGGTTTAGTCCATTAGGATTTTATACAGTTGGAATGAATGTGAAGGGGATTAGTCCATTAGGATTTTATACAGTTGGAATGAATGTGAAGGGGTTTAGTCCATTAGGATTTTATACAGTTGGAATGAATGTGAAGGGGATTAGTCCATTAGGATTTTATACAGTTGGAATGATTGTGAAGGGGTTTAGTCCATTAGGATTTTATACAGTTGGAATGAATGTGAAGGGGATTAGTCCATTAGGATTTTATACAGTTGGAATGAATGTGAAGGGGATTAGTCCATTAGGATTTTATACAGTTGGAATGAATGTGAAGGGATTTAGTCCATTAGGATTTTATACAGTTGGAATGAATGTGAAGGGGTTTAGTCCATTAGGATTTTATACAGTTGGAATGAATGTGAAGGGGATTAGTCCATTAGGATTTTATACAGTTGGAATGAATGTGAAGGGGTTTAGTCCATTAGGATTTTATACAGTTGGAATGAATGTGAAGGGGATTAGTCCATTAGGATTTTATACAGTTGGAATGATTGTGAAGGGGTTTAGTCCATGAGGATTTTATACAGTTGGAATGAATGTGAAGGGGTTTAGTCCATTAGGATTTTATACAGTTGGAATGATTGTGAAGGGGTTTAGTCCATTAGGATTTTATACAGTTGGAATGAATGTGAAGGGGTTTAGTCCATTAGGATTTTATACAGTTGGAATGAATGTGAAGGGGTTTAGTCCATCAGAATTTTATACAGTTGGAATGAATGTGAAGGGGTTTAGTCCATCAGGATTTTATACAGTTGGAATGAATGTGAAGGGGTTTAGTCCATTAGGATTTTATACAGTTGGAATGAATGTGAAGGGGTTTAGTCCATTAGGAGTTTATACAGTTGGAATGAATGTGAAGGGGTTTACTCCATTAGGATTTTATACAGTTGGAATGAATGTGAAGGGGTTTAGTCCATCAGAATTTTATACAGTTGGAATGAATGTGAAGGGGTTTAGTCCATTAGGATTTTATACAGTTGGAATGAATGTGAAGGGGTTTAGTCCATTAGGATTTTACACAGTTGGAATGAATGTGAAGGGGTTTAGTCCATTAGGATTTTATACAGTTGGAATGAATGTGAAGGGGTTTAGTCCATTAGGATTTTATACAGTTGGAATGAATGTGAAGGGGTTTAGTCCATTAGGATTTTATACAGTTGGAATGAATGTGAAGGGGTTTAGTCCATTAGGATTTTATACAGTTGGAATGAATGTGAAGGGGTTTAGTCCATTAGGATTTTATACAGTTGGAATGAATGTGAAGGGGTTTAGTCCATTAGGATTTTATACAGTTGGAATGAATGTGAAGGGGTTTAGTCCATTAGGATTTTATACAGTTGGAATGAATGTGAATGGGTTTAGTCCATTAGGATTTTATACAGTTGGAATGAATGTGAAGGGGTTTAGTCCATTAGGATTTTATACAGTTGGAATGAATGTGAAGGGGTTTAGTCCATGAGGATTTTATACAGTTGGAATGAATGTGAAGGGGTTTAGTCCATTAGGATTTTATACAGTTGGAATGAATGTGAATGGGTTTAGTCCATTAGGATTTTATACAGTTGGAATGAATGTGAAGGGGTTTAGTCCATTAGGATTTTATACAGTTGGAATGAATGTGAATGGGTTTAGTCCATTAGGATTTTATACAGTTGGAATGATTGTGAAGGGGTTTAGTCCATGAGGATTTTATACAGTTGGAATGAATGTGAAGCGGTTTAGTCCATGAGGATTTTATGCAGTTGGAATGAATGTGAAGGGGTTTAGTCCATTTGGATTTTATACAGTTGGAATGAATGTGAAGGGGTTTAGTCCATTAGGATTTTATACAGTTGGAATGAATGTGAAGGGGTTTAGTCCATTAGGATTTTATACAGTTGGAATGAATGTGAAGGGGTTTAGTCCATTAGGATTTTATACAGTTGGAATGAATGTGAAGGGGTTTAGTCCATTAGGATTTTATACAGTTGGAATGAATGTGAATGGGTTTAGTCCATTAGGATTTTATACAGTTGGAATGAATGTGAAGGGGTTTAGTCCATTAGGATTTTATACAGTTGGAATGAATGTGAAGGGGTTTAGTCCATTAGGATTTTATACAGTTGGAATGAATGTGAAGGGGTTTAGTCCATTAGGATTTTATACAGTTGGAATGAATGTGAAGGGGTTTAGTCCATTAGGATTTTATACAGTTGGAATGAATGTGAAGGGGTTTAATCCATTAGCATTTTATACAGTTGGAATGAATGTGAAGGGGTTTAGTCCATGAGGATTTTATACAGTTGGAATGAATGTGAAGGGGTTTCGTCCATTAGGATTTTATACAGTTGGAATGAATGTGAAGGGGTTTAGTCCATTAGCATTTTATACAGTTGGAATGAATGTGAAGGGGTTTAGTCCATTAGGATTTTATACAGTTGGAATGAATGTGAAGGGGTTTAGTCCATCAGAATTTTATACTGTTGGAATGATTGTGAAGGGGTTTAGTCCATTAGAATTTTATACTGTTGGAATGAATGTGAAGGGGTTTAGTCCATCAGAATTTTATACAGTTGGAATGAATGTGAAGGGGTTTAGTCCATTAGGATTTTATACAGTTGGAATGAATGTGAAGGGGTTTAGTCCATTAGGATTTTACACAGTTGGAATGAATGTGAAGGGGTTTAGTCCATTAGGATTTTATACAGTTGGAATGAATGTGAAGGGGTTTAGTCCATTAGGATTTTATACAGTTGGAATGAATGTGAAGGGGTTTAGTCCATTAAGATTTTATACAGTTGGAATGAATGTGAAGGGGTTTAGTCCATTAGGATTTTATACAGTTGGAATGAATGTGAAGGGGTTTAGTCCATTAGGATTTTATACAGTAGGAATGAATGTGAATGGGTTTAGTCCATTAGGATTTTATACAGTTGGAATGAATGTGAAGGGGTTTAGTCCATTAGGATTTTATACAGTTGGAATGAATGTGAAGGGGTTTAGTCCATGAGGATTTTATACAGTTGGAATGAATGTGAAGGGGTTTAGTCCATTAGGATTTTATACAGTTGGAATGAATGTGAATGGGTTTAGTCCATTAGGATTTTATACAGTTGGAATGAATGTGAAGGGGTTTAGTCCATTAGGATTTTATACAGTTGGAATGAATGTGAATGGGTTTAGTCCATTAGGATTTTATACAGTTGGAATGATTGTGAAGGGGTTTAGTCCATGAGGATTTTATACAGTTGGAATGAATGTGAAGCGGTTTAGTCCATGAGGATTTTATGCAGTTGGAATGAATGTGAAGGGGTTTAGTCCATTAGGATTTTATACAGTTGGAATGAATGTGAAGGGGTTTAGTCCATTAGGATTTTATACAGTTGGAATGAATGTGAAGGGGTTTAGTCCATTAGGATTTTATACAGTTGGAATGAATGTGAAGGGGTTTAGTCCATTAGGATTTTATACAGTTGGAATGAATGTGAAGGGGTTTAGTCCGTTAGGATTTTATACAGTTGGAATGAATGTGAAGGGGTTTAGTCCATTAGGATTTTATACAGTTGGAATGAATGTGAAGGGGTTTAGTCCATTAGGATTTTATACAGTTGGAATGAATGTGAAGGGGTTTAATCCATTAGCATTTTATACAGTTGGAATGAATGTGAAGGGGTTTAGTCCATGAGGATTTTATACAGTTGGAATGAATGTGAAGGGGTTTAGTCCATTAGGATTTTATACAGTTGGAATGAATGTGAAGGGGTTTAGTCCATTAGCATTTTATACAGTTGGAATGAATGTGAAGGGGTTTAGTCCATTAGGATTTTATACAGTTGGAATGAATGTGAAGGGGTTTAGTCCATCAGAATTTTATACTGTTGGAATGATTGTGAAGGGGTTTAGTCCATTAGAATTTTATACTGTTGGAATGAATGTGAAGGGGTTTAGTCCATTAGAATTTTATAGAACAGCAGAAAATTGAAAGGGGCAGGGTCTATTAGGATTCAATATAATGGTAGTAAATGGGAAGGGACAGGGTCTATTAAGATTCAATATAATGGCAGTAAATGGGAAGGGACAGGGTCTATTAAGATTCAATATAATGGCAGTAAATGGGAAGGGGCAGGGTCCATTAGGATTCAATATAATGGTAGTAAATGGGAAGGGGCAGGGTCTATTAGGATTTAATATAATGGTAGTAAATGGGAAGGGGCAGGGTCTATTACGATTCAATATAATGGTAGTAAATGGGAAGGGGCAGGGTCCATTAGGATTCAATATAATGGTAGTAAATGGGAAGGGACAGGGTCTATTAGGATTCAATATAATGGTAGTAAATGGGAAGGGGCAGGGTCTATTAGGATTTAATATAATGGTAGTAAATGGGAAGGGGCAGGGTCTATTACGATTCAATATAATGGTAGTAAATGGGAAGGGGCAGGGTCCATTAGGATTCAATATAATGGTAGTAAATGGGAAGGGACAGGGTCTATTAGGATTCAATATAATGGTAGTAAATGGGAAGGGACAGGGTCTATTAGGATTCAATATAATGGTAGTAAATGGGAAGGGACAGGGTCTATTAGGATTCAATATAATGGTAGTAAATGGGAAGGGGCAGGGTCTATTAGGATTCAATATAATGGTAGTAAATGGGAAGGGACAGGGTCTATTAGGATTCAATATAATGGTAGTAAATGGGAAGGGACAGGGTCTATTAGGATTGAATATAATGGTAGTAAATGGGAAGGGGCAGGGTCTATTAGGATTCAATATAATGGTAGTAAATGGGAAGGGACAGGGTCTATTAGGATTCAATATAATGGTAGTAAATGGGAAGGGGAAGGGTCTATTAGGATTCAATATAATGGTAGTAAATGGGAAGGGGAAGGGTCTATTAGGATTCAATATAATGGTAGTAAATGGGAAGGGACAGGGTCTATTAGGATTCAATATAATGGTAGTAAATGGGAAGGGGAAGGGTCTATTAGGATTCAATATAATGGTAGTAAATGGGAAGGGACAGGGTCTATTAGGATTCAATATAATGGTAGTAAATGGGAAGGGACAGGGTCTATTACGATTCAATATAATGGTAGTAAATGGGAAGGGACAGGGTCTATTAGGATTCAATATAATGGTAGTAAATGGGAAGGGGCAGGGTCTATTAGGATTCAATATAATGGTAGTAAATGGGAAGGGACAGGGTCTATTAGGATTCAATATAATGGTAGTAAATGGGAAGGGACAGGGTCTATTAGGATTCAATATAATGGTAGTAAATGGGAAGGGGCAGGGTCTATTAGGATTCAATATAATGGTAGTAAATGGGAAGGGGCAGGGTCTATTAGGATTCAATATAATGGTAGTAAATGGGAAGGGACAGGGTCTATTAGGATTCAATATAATGGTAGTAAATGGGAAGGGACAGGGTCTATTAGGATTCAATATAATGGTAGTAAATGGGAAGGGACAGGGTCTATTAGGATTCAATATAATCGTAGTAAATGGGAAGGGGCAGGGTCTATTAGGATTCAATATAATGGTAGTAAATGGGAAGGGGCAGGGTCTATTAGGATTCAATATAATGGTAGTAAATGGGAAGGGACAGGGTCTATTAGGATTCAATATAATGGTAGTAAATGGGAAGGGACAGGGTCTATTAGGATTCAATATAATGGTAGTAAATGGGAAGGGGCAGGGTCCATTAGGATTCAATATAATGGTAGTAAATGGGAAGGGGCAGGGTCCATTAGGATTCAATATAATGGTAGTAAATGGGAAGGGGCAGGGTCCATTAGGATTCAATATAATGGTAGTAAATGGGAAGGGGCAGGGTCCATTAGGATTCAATATAATGGTAGTAAATGGGAAGGGACAGGGTCTATTAGGATTCAATATAATGGTAGTAAATGGGAAGGGACAGGGTCTATTAGGATTCAATATAATGGTAGTAAATGGGAAGGGACAGGGTCTATTAGGATTCAATATAATGGTAGTAAATGGGAAGGGACAGGGTCTATTAGGATTCAATATAATGGTAGTAAATGGGAAGGGGCAGGGTCCATTAGGATTCAATATAATGGTAGTAAATGGGAAGGGGCAGGGTCCATTAGGATTCAATATAATGGTAGTAAATGGGAAGGGGCAGGGTCTATTAGGATTCAATATAATGGTAGTAAATGGGAAGGGGCAGGGTCTATTAGGATTCAATATAATGGTAGTAAATGGGAAGGGACAGGGTCTATTAGGATTCAATATAATGGTAGTAAATGGGAAGGGACAGGGTCTATTAGGATTCAATATAATGGTAGTAAATGGGAAGGGACAGGGTCTATTAGGATTCAATATAATGGTAGTAAATGGGAAGGGGCAGGGTCTATTAGGATTCAATATAATGGTAGTAAATGGGAAGGGGCAGGGTCTATTAGGATTCAATATAATGGTAGTAAATGGGAAGGGACAGGGTCTATTAGGATTCAATATAATGGTAGTAAATGGGAAGGGTCAGGGTCCATTAGGATTCAATATAATGGTAGTAAATGGGAAGGGGCAGGGTCCATTAGGATTCAATATAATGGTAGTAAATGGGAAGGGGCAGGGTCTATTAGGATTTAATATAATGGTAGTAAATGGGAAGGGGCAGGGTCTATTACGATTCAATATAATGGTAGTAAATGGGAAGGGGCAGGGTCCATTAGGATTCAATATAATGGTAGTAAATGGGAAGGGACAGGGTCTATTAGGATTCAATATAATGGTAGTAAATGGGAAGGGACAGGGTCTATTAGGATTCAATATAATGGTAGTAAATGGGAAGGGACAGGGTCTATTAGGATTCAATATAATGGTAGTAAATGGGAAGGGGCAGGGTCTATTAGGATTCAATATAATGGTAGTAAATGGGAAGGGGAAGGGTCTATTAAGATTCTATATAATGGTAGTAAATGGGAAGGGACAGGGTCTATTAGGATTCAATATAATGGTAGTAAATGGGAAGGGACAGGGTCTATTAAGATTCAATATAATGGTAGTAAATGGGAAGGGGCAGGGTCTATTAGGATTCAATATAATGGTAGTAAATGGGAAGGGGAAGGGTCTATTAAGATTCTATATAATGGTAGTAAATGGGAAGGGACAGGGTCTATTAGGATTCAATATAATGGTAGTAAATGGGAAGGGGCAGGGTCTATTAGGATTCAATATAATGGTAGTAAATGGGAAGGGGCAGGGTCTATTAGGATTCAATATAATGGTAGTAAATGGGAAGGGACAGGGTCTATTAAGATTCAATATAATGGTAGTAAATGGGAAGGGACAGGGTCTATTAAGATTCAATATAATGGTAGTAAATGGGAAGGGACAGGGTCTATTAGGATTCAATATAATGGTAGCAAATGGGAAGGGACAGGGTCTATTAGGATTGAATATAATGGTAGTAAATGGGAAGGGGCAGGGTCTATTAAGATTCAATATAATGGTAGTAAATGGGAAGGGGCAGGGTCTATTAGGATTGAATATAATGGTAGTAAATGGGAAGGGGCAGGGTCTATTAAGATTCAATATAATGGTAGTAAATGGGAAGGGGCAGGGTCTATTAGGATTCAATATAATGGTAGTAAATGGGAAGGGGCAGGGTCTATTAGGATTCAATATAATGGTAGTAAATGGGAAGGGGCAGGGTCTATTAGGATTCAATATAATGGTAGTAAATGGGAAGGGACAGGGTCTATTAAGATTCAATATAATGGTAGTAAATGGGAAGGGACAGGGTCTATTAAGATTCAATATAATGGTAGTAAATGGGAAGGGACAGGGTCTATTAGGATTCAATATAATGGTAGCAAATGGGAAGGGACAGGGTCTATTAGGATTGAATATAATGGTAGTAAATGGGAAGGGGCAGGGTCTATTAAGATTCAATATAATGGTAGTAAATGGGAAGGGGCAGAGTCTATTAGGATTGAATATAATGGTAGTAAATGGGAAGGGGCAGGGTCTATTAAGATTCAATATAATGGTAGTAAATGGGAAGGGACAGGGTCTATTAGGATTGAATATAATGGTAGTAAATGGGAAGGGGCAGGGTCTATTAAGATTCAATATAATGGTAGTAAATCGGAAGGGGCAGGGTCTATTAGGATTCAATATAATGGTAGTAAATGGGAAGGGACAGGGTCTATTAGGATTCAATATAATGGTAGTAAATGGGAAGGGGCAGGGTCTATTAGGATTCAATATAATGGTAGTAAATGGGAAGGGGCAGGGTCTATTAAGATTCAATATAATGGTAGTAAATGGGAAGGGACAGGGTCTATTAAGATTCAATATAATGGTAGTAAATGGGAAGGGACAGGGTCTATTAAGATTCAATATAATGGTAGTAAATGGGAAGGGACAGGGTCTATTAGGATTCAATATAATGGTAGCAAATGGGAAGGGACAGGGTCTATTAGGATTGAATATAATGGTAGTAAATGGGAAGGGGCAGGGTCTATTAAGATTCAATATAATGGTAGTAAATGGGAAGGGGCAGGGTCTATTAGGATTGAATATAATGGTAGTAAATGGGAAGGGGCAGGGTCTATTAAGATTCAATATAATGGTAGTAAATGGGAAGGGGCAGGGTCTATTAGGATTCAATATAATGGTAGTAAATGGGAAGGGGCAGGGTCTATTAGGATTCAATATAATGGTAGTAAATGGGAAGGGGCAGGGTCTATTAGGATTCAATATAATGGTAGTAAATGGGAAGGGACAGGGTCTATTAAGATTCAATATAATGGTAGTAAATGGGAAGGGACAGGGTCTATTAAGATTCAATATAATGGTAGTAAATGGGAAGGGACAGGGTCTATTAGGATTCAATATAATGGTAGCAAATGGGAAGGGACAGGGTCTATTAGGATTGAATATAATGGTAGTAAATGGGAAGGGGCAGGGTCTATTAAGATTCAATATAATGGTAGTAAATGGGAAGGGGCAGGGTCTATTAGGATTGAATATAATGGTAGTAAATGGGAAGGGGCAGGGTCTATTAAGATTCAATATAATGGTAGTAAATGGGAAGGGACAGGGTCTATTAGGATTGAATATAATGGTAGTAAATGGGAAGGGGCAGGGTCTATTAAGATTCAATATAATGGTAGTAAATGGGAAGGGGCAGGGTCTATTAGGATTCAATATAATGGTAGTAAATGGGAAGGGACAGGGTCTATTAGGATTCAATATAATGGTAGTAAATGGGAAGGGGCAGGGTCTATTAGGATTCAATATAATGGTAGTAAATGGGAAGGGGCAGGGTCTATTAAGATTCAATATAATGGTAGTAAATGGGAAGGGACAGGGTCTATTAAGATTCAATATAATGGTAGTAAATGGGAAGGGACAGGGTCTATTAAGATTCAATATAATGGTAGTAAATGGGAAGGGGCAGTGTCTATTAGGATTCAATATAATGGTAGTAAATGGGAAGGGACAGGGTCTATTAGGATTCAATATAATGGTAGTAAATGGGAAGGGACAGGGTCTATTAGGATTCAATATAATGGTAGTAAATGGGAAGGGGCAGGGTCTATTAGGATTCAATATAATGGTAGTAAATGGGAAGGGGCAGGGTCTATTAGGATTCAATATAATGGTAGTAAATGGGAAGGGACAGGGTCTATTAGGATTCAATATAATGGTAGTAAATGGGAAGGGGCAGGGTCTATTAGGATTCAATATAATGGTAGTAAATGGGAAGGGGCAGGGTCTATTAGGATTCAATATAATGGTAGTAAATGGGAAGGGGCAGGGTCTATTAGGATTCAATATAATGGTAGTAAATGGGAAGGGGCAGGGTCTATTAGGATTCAATATAATGGTAGTAAATGGGAAGGGACAGGGTCTATTAGGATTCAATATAATGGTAGTAAATGGGAAGGGACAGGGTCTATTAGGATTCAATATAATGGTAGTAAATGGGAAGGGGCAGGGTCTATTAGGATTCAATATAATGGTAGTAAATGGGAAGGGACAGGGTCTATTAGGATTCAATATAATGGTAGTAAATGGGAAGGGACAGGGTCTATTAGGATTCAATATAATGGTAGTAAATGGGAAGGGGCAGGGTCTATTAGGATTCAATATAATGGTAGTAAATGGGAAGGGGCAGGGTCTATTAGGATTCAATATAATGGTAGTAAATGGGAAGGGGCAGGGTCTATTAGGATTCAATATAATGGTAGTAAATGGGAAGGGGCAGGGTCTATTAGGATTCAATATAATGGTAGTAAATGGGAAGGGGCAGGGTCTATTAGGATTCAATATAATGGTAGTAAATGGGAAGGGGCAGGGTCTATTAGGATTCAATATAATGGTAGTAAATGGGAAGGGGCAGGGTCTATTAGGATTCAATATAATGGTAGTAAATGGGAAGGGACAGGGTCTATTAGGATTCAATATAATGGTAGTAAATGGGAAGGGGCAGGGTCTATTAGGATTCAATATAATGGTAGTAAATGGGAAGGGACAGGGTCTATTAAGATTCAATATAATGGTAGTAAATGGGAAGGGACAGGGTCTATTAGGATTCAATATAATGGTAGTAAATGGGAAGGGGCAGGGTCTATTAGGATTCAATATAATGGTAGTAAATGGGAAGGGGCAGGGTCTATTAGGATTCAATATAATGGTAGTAAATGGGAAGGGACAGGGTCTATTAGGATTCAATATAATGGTAGTAAATGGGAAGGGGCAGGGTCTATTAGGATTCAATATAATGGTAGTAAATGGGAAGGGGCAGGGTCTATTAGGATTCAATATAATGGTAGTAAATGGGAAGGGACAGGGTCTATTAGGATTCAATATAATGGTAGTAAATGGGAAGGGGCAGGGTCTATTAGGATTCAATATAATGGTAGTAAATGGGAAGGGACAGGGTCTATTAGGATTCAATATAATGGTAGTAAATGGGAAGGGACAGGGTCTATTAGGATTCAATATAATGGTAGTAAATGGGAAGGGACAGGGTCTATTAAGATTCAATACAATGGTAGTAAATGGGAAGGGACAGGGTCTATTAAGATTCAATACAATGGTAGTAAATGGGAAGGGACAGGGTCTATTAGGATTCAATATAATGGTAGTAAATGGGAAGGGACAGGGTCTATTAAGATTCAATATAATGGTAGTAAATGGGAAGGGACAGGGTCTATTAAGATTCAATATAATGGTAGTAAATGGGAAGGGGCAGGGTCTATTAGGATTCAATATAATGGTAGTAAATGGGAAGGGGAAGGGTCTATTAAGATTCTATATAATGGTAGTAAATGGGAAGGGACAGGGTCTATTAGGATTCAATATAATGGTAGTAAATGGGAAGGGACAGGGTCTATTAAGATTCTATATAATGGTAGTAAATGGGAAGGGACAGGGTCTATTGGGATTCAATATAATGGTAGTAAATGGGAAGGGGCAGGGTCTATTAGGACTCAATATAATGGTAGTAAATGGGAAGGGACAGGGTCTATTAAGATTCAATACAATGGTAGTAAATGGGAAGGGACAGGGTCTATTAAGATTCAATATAATGGTAGTAAATGGGAAGGGACAGGGTCTATTAAGATTCAATATAATGGTAGTAAATGGGAAGGGGCAGGGTCTATTAGGATTCAATATAATGGTAGTAAATGGGAAGGGACAGGGTCTATTAAGATTCAATATAATGGTAGTAAATGGGAAGGGGCAGGGTCTATTAGGATTCAATATAATGGTAGTAAATGGGAAGGGACAGGGTCTATTAGGATTCAATATAATGGTAGTAAATGGGAAGGGGCAGGGTCTATTAGGATTCAATATAATGGTAGTAAATGGGAAGGGGCAGGGTCCATTAGGATTCAATATAATGGTAGTAAATGGGAAGGGGCAGGGTCTATTAGGATTCAATATAATGGTAGTAAATGGGAAGGGACAGGGTCTATTAAGATTCAATACAATGATAGTAAATGGGAAGGGACAGGGTCTATTAGGATTCAATATAATGGTAGTAAATGGGAAGGGGCAGGGTCTATTAGGATTCAATATAATGGTAGTAAATGGGAAGGGACAGGGTCTATTAGGATTCAATATAATGGTAGTAAATGGGAAGGGGCAGGGTCTATTAGGATTCAATATAATGGTAGTAAATGGGAAGGGGCAGGGTCTATTAGGATTCAATATAATGGTAGTAAATGGGAAGGGGCAGGGTCTATTACGATTCAATATAATGGTAGTAAATGGGAAGGAGCAGGGTCTATTAGGATTCAATATAATGGTAGTAAATGGGAAGGGGCAGGGTCTATTAGGATTCAATATAATGGTAGTAAATGGGAAGGGACAGGGTCTATTAGGATTCAATATAATGGTAGTAAATGGGAAGGGACAGGGTCTATTAGGATTCAATATAATGGTAGTAAATGGGAAGGGACAGGGTCTATTAGGATTCAATATAATGGTAGTAAATGGGAAGGGGCAGGGTCTATTAGGATTGAATATAATGGTAGTAAATGGGAAGGGACAGGGTCTATTAAGATTCAATATAATGGTAGTAAATGGGAAGGGACAGGGTCTATTAAGATTCAATACAATGGTAGTAAATGGGAAGGGACAGGGTCTATTAAGATTCAATACAATGGTAGTAAATGGGAAGGGACAGGGTCTATTAAGATTCAATACAATGGTAGTAAATGGGAAGGGACAGGGTCTATTAAGATTCAATATAATGGTAGTAAATGGGAAGGGACAGGGTCTTTTAAGATTCAATATAATGGTAGTAAATGGGAAGGGGCAGGGTCTATTAGGATTCAATATAATGGTAGTAAATGGGAAGGGACAGGGTCTATTAAGATTCAATACAATGGTAGTAAATGGGAAGGGACAGGGTCTATTAAGATTCAATATAATGGTAGTAAATGGGAAGGGACAGGGTCTATTAAGATTCAATATAATGGTAGTAAATGGGAAGGGACAGGGTCTATTAAGATTCAATATAATGGTAGTAAATGGGAAGGGACAGGGTCTATTAAGATTCAATACAATGGTAGTAAATGGGAAGGGACAGGGTCTATTAAGATTCAATATAATGGTAGTAAATGGGAAGGGACAGGGTCTATTAAGATTCAATACAATGGTAGTAAATGGGAAGGGACAGGGTCTATTAAGATTCAATATAATGGTAGTAAATGGGAAGGGACAGGGTCTATTAAGATTCAATATAATGGTAGTAAATGGGAAGGGGCAGGGTCTATTAGGATTCAATATAATGGTAGTAAATGGGAAGGGACAGGGTCTATTAAGATTCAATATAATGGTAGTAAATGGGAAGGGGCAGGGTCTATTAGGATTCAATATAATGGTAGTAAATGGGAAGGGACAGGGTCTATTAGGATTCAATATAATGGTAGTAAATGGGAAGGGGCAGGGTCCATTAGGATTCAATATAATGGTAGTAAATGGGAAGGGGCAGGGTCTATTAGGATTCAATATAATGGTAGTAAATGGGAAGGGACAGGGTCTATTAAGATTCAATACAATGATAGTAAATGGGAAGGGACAGGGTCTATTAGGATTCAATATAATGGTAGTAAATGGGAAGGGGCAGGGTCTATTAGGATTCAATATAATGGTAGTAAATGGGAAGGGACAGGGTCTATTAGGATTCAATATAATGGTAGTAAATGGGAAGGGGCAGGGTCTATTAGGATTCAATATAATGGTAGTAAATGGGAAGGGGCAGGGTCTATTAGGATTCAATATAATGGTAGTAAATGGGAAGGGGCAGGGTCTATTACGATTCAATATAATGGTAGTAAATGGGAAGGAGCAGGGTCTATTAGGATTCAATATAATGGTAGTAAATGGGAAGGGGCAGGGTCTATTAGGATTCAATATAATGGTAGTAAATGGGAAGGGACAGGGTCTATTAGGATTCAATATAATGGTAGTAAATGGGAAGGGACAGGGTCTATTAGGATTCAATATAATGGTAGTAAATGGGAAGGGACAGGGTCTATTAGGATTCAATATAATGGTAGTAAATGGGAAGGGGCAGGGTCTATTAGGATTGAATATAATAGTAGTAAATGGGAAGGGGCAGGGTCTATTAGGATTCAATATAATGGTAGTAAATGGGAAGGGACAGGGTCTATTAGGATTCAATATAATAGTAGTAAATGGGAAGGGGCAGGGTCTATTAGGATTCAATATAATGGTAGTAAATGGGAAGGGGCAGGGTCTATTAGGATTCAATATAATGGTAGTAAATGGGAAGGGACAGGGTCTATTAGGATTCAATATAATAGTAGTAAATGGGAAGGGGCAGGGTCTATTAGGATTCAATATAATGGTAGTAAATGGGAAGGGGCAGGGTCTATTAGGATTCAATATAATGGTAGTAAATGGGAAGGGGCAGGGTCTATTAGGATTCAATATAATGGTAGTAAATGGGAAGGGGCAGGGTCTATTAGGATTCAATATAATGGTAGTAAATGGGAAGGGGCAGGGTCTATTAAGATTCAATATAATGGTAGTAAATGGGAAGGGGCAGGGTCTATTAGGATTCAATATAATGGTAGTAAATGGGAAGGGGCAGGGTCTATTAGGATTCAATATAATGGTAGTAAATGGGAAGGGGCAGGGTCCATTAGGATTCAATATAATGGTAGTAAATGGGAAGGGGCAGGGTCTATTAGGATTCAATATAATGGTAGTAAATGGGAAGGGGCAGGGTCTATTAGGATTTAATATAATGGTAGTAAATGGGAAGGGGCAGGGTCTATTAGGATTTAATATAATGGTAGTAAATGGGAAGGGGCAGGGTCCATTAGGATTGAATATAATGGCAGTAAATGGGAAGGGGCTGGGTCCATTAGGATTCAATATAATGGTCGTAAATGGGAAGGGGCAGGGTCTATTAAGATTCAATATAATGGTAGTAAATGGGAAGGGGCAGGGTCCATCAGGATTCAATATAATGGTAGTAAATGGGAAGGGGCAGGGTCTATTAGGATTCAATATAATGGTAGTAAATGGGAAGGGGCAGGGTCTATTAGGATTCAATATAATGGTAGTAAATGGGAAGGGGCAGGGTCTATTAAGATTCAATATAATGGTAGTAAATGGGAAGGGACAGGGTCTATTAGGATTCAATATAATGGTAGTAAATGGGAAGGGGCAGGGTCCATTAGGATTCAATATAATGGTAGTAAATGGGAAGGGGCAGGGTCTATTAGGATTGAATATAATGGTAGTAAATGGGAAGGGGCAGGGTCTATTAAGATTCAATATAATGGTAGTAAATGGGAAGGGGCAGGGTCTATTAAGATTCAATATAATGGTAGTAAATGGGAAGGGACAGGGTCTATTAGGATTCAATATAATGGTAGTAAATGGGAAGGGGCAGGGTCTATTAAGATTCAATATAATGGTAGTAAATGGGAAGGGACAGGGTCTATTAGGATTCAATATAATGGTAGTAAATGGGAAGGGGCAGGGTCTATTAGGATTCAATATAATGGTAGTAAATGGGAAGGGACAGGGTCTATTAGGATTCAATATAATGGTAGTAAATGGGAAGGGGCAGGGTCTATTAGGATTCAATATAATGGTAGTAAATGGGAAGGGGCAGGGTCTATTAAGATTCAATATAATGGTAGTAAATGGGAAGGGACAGGGTCTATTAGGATTCAATATAATGGTAGTAAATGGGAAGGGGCTGGGTCCATTAGGATTCAATATAATGGTCGTAAATGGGAAGGGGCAGGGTCTATTAGGATTCAATATAATGGTAGTAAATGGGAAGGGGCAGGGTCTATTAAGATTCAATATAATGGTAGTAAATGGGAAGGGGAAGGGTCTATTAAGATTCAATATAATGGTAGTAAATGGGAAGGGACAGGGTCTATTAGGATTCAATATAATGGTAGTAAATGGGAAGGGGCAGGGTCTATTAAGATTCAATATAATGGTAGTAAATGGGAAGGGACAGGGTCTATTAGGATTCAATATAATGGTAGTAAATGGGAAGGGGCAGGGTCTATTAAGATTCAATATAATGGTAGTAAATGGGAAGGGACAGGGTCTATTAGGATTCAATATAATGGTAGTAAATGGGAAGGGGCAGGGTCTATTAAGATTCAATATAATGGTAGTAAATGGGAAGGGGCAGGGTCTATTAGGATTCAATATAATGGTAGTAAATGGGAAGGGGCAGGGTCTATTAGGATTCAATATAATGGTAGTAAATGGGAAGGGGCAGGGTCTATTAAGATTCAATATAATGGTAGTAAATGGGAAGGGGCAGGGTCTATTAAGATTCAATATAATGGTAGTAAATGGGAAGGGGCAGGGTCTATTAGGATTCAATATAATGGTAGTAAATGGGAAGGGGCAGGGTCTATTAGGATTCAATATAATGGTAGTAAATGGGAAGGGGCAGGGTCTATTAGGATTCAATATAATGGTAGTAAATGGGAAGGGGCAGGGTCTATTAGGATTCAATATAATGGTAGTAAATGGGAAGGGGCAGGGTCTATTAGGATTCAATATAATGGTAGTAAATGGGAAGGGACAGGGTCCATTAGGATTCAATATAATGGTAGTAAATGGGAAGGGGCAGGGTCTATTAGGATTCAATATAATGGTAGTAAATGGGAAGGGTCAGGGTCTATTAGGATTCAATATAATGGTAGTAAATGGGAAGGGGCAGGGTCTATTAGGATTCAATATAATGGTAGTAAATGGGAAGGAGCAGGGTCTATTAGGATTCAATATAATGGTAGTAAATGGGAAGGAGCAGGGTCTATTAGGATTCAATATAATGGTAGTAAATGGGAAGGGGCAGGGTCTATTAGGATTCAGTATAATGGTAGTAAATGGGAAGGGGCTGGGTCTATTAGGATTCAATATAATGGTAGTAAATGGGAAGGGGCAGGGTCTATTAGGATTCAGTATAATGGTAGTAAATGGGAAGGGGCTGGGTCTATTAGGATTCAATATAATGGTAGTAAATGGGAAGGGGCAGGGTCTATTAGGATTCAGTATAATGGTAGTAAATGGGAAGGGACAGGGTCTATTAGGATTCAGTATAATGGTAGTAAATGGGAAGGGGCAGGGTCTATTAGGATTCAGTATAATGGTAGTAAATGGGAAGGGGCAGGGTCTATTAGGATTCAGTATAATGGTAGTAAATGGGAAGGGACAGGGTCTATTAAGATTCAATATAATGGTAGTAAATGGGAAGGGACAGGGTCTATTAGGATTCAATATAATGGTAGTAAATGGGAAGGGGCAGGGTCTATTAGGATTCAATATAATGTTAGTAAATGGGAAGGGGCAGGGTCTATTAGGATTCAATATAATGGTAGTAAATGGGAAGGGGCAGGGTCTATTACGATTCAATATAATGGTAGTAAATGGGAAGGAGCAGGGTCTATTAGGATTCAATATAATGGTAGTAAATGGGAAGGGGCAGGTTCTATTAGGATTCAATATAATGGTAGTAAATGGGAAGGGACAGGGTCTATTAGGATTCAATATAATGGTAGTAAATGGGAAGGGACAGGGTCTATTAGGATTCAATATAATGGTAGTAAATGGGAAGGGACAGGGTCTATTAGGATTCAATATAATGGTAGTAAATGGGAAGGGGCAGGGTCTATTAGGATTGAATATAATAGTAGTAAATGGGAAGGGGCAGGGTCTATTAGGATTCAATATAATGGTAGTAAATGGGAAGGGACAGGGTCTATTAGGATTCAATATAATAGTAGTAAATGGGAAGGGGCAGGGTCTATTAGGATTCAATATAATGGTAGTAAATGGGAAGGGGCAGGGTCTATTAGGATTCAATATAATGGTAGTAAATGGGAAGGGACAGGGTCTATTAGGATTCAATATAATAGTAGTAAATGGGAAGGGGCAGGGTCTATTAGGATTCAATATAATGGTAGTAAATGGGAAGGGGCAGGGTCTATTAGGATTCAATATAATGGTAGTAAATGGGAAGGGGCAGGGTCTATTAGGATTCAATATAATGGTAGTAAATGGGAAGGGGCAGGGTCTATTAGGATTCAATATAATGGTAGTAAATGGGAAGGGGCAGGGTCTATTAGGATTCAATATAATGGTAGTAAATGGGAAGGGGCAGGGTCTATTAAGATTCAATATAATGGTAGTAAATGGGAAGGGGCAGGGTCTATTAGGATTCAATATAATGGTAGTAAATGGGAAGGGGCAGGGTCCATTAGGATTCAATATAATGGTAGTAAATGGGAAGGGGCAGGGTCTATTAGGATTTAATATAATGGTAGTAAATGGGAAGGGGCAGGGTCCATTAGGATTCAATATAATGGCAGTAAATGGGAAGGGGCTGGGTCCATTAGGATTCAATATAATGGTCGTAAATGGGAAGGGGCAGGGTCTATTAGGATTCAATATAATGGCAGTAAATGGGAAGGGGCTGGGTCTATTAGGATTCAATATAATGGTAGTAAATGGGAAGGGGCAGGGTCCATTAGGATTCAATATAATGGCAGTAAATGGGAAGGGGCTGGGTCTATTAGGATTCAATATAATGGTAGTAAATGGGAAGGGGCAGGGTCTATTAGGATTCAATATAATGGTAGTAAATGGGAAGGGACAGGGTCTATTAGGATTCAATATAATAGTAGTAAATGGGAAGGGGCAGGGTCTATTAGGATTCAATATAATGGTAGTAAATGGGAAGGGGCAGGGTCTATTAGGATTCAATATAATGGTAGTAAATGGGAAGGGGCAGGGTCTATTAGGATTCAATATAATGGTAGTAAATGGGAAGGGGCAGGGTCTATTAGGATTCAATATAATGGTAGTAAATGGGAAGGGGCAGGGTCTATTAAGATTCAATATAATGGTAGTAAATGGGAAGGGGCAGGGTCTATTAGGATTCAATATAATGGTAGTAAATGGGAAGGGGCAGGGTCCATTAGGATTCAATATAATGGTAGTAAATGGGAAGGGGCAGGGTCTATTAGGATTTAATATAATGGTAGTAAATGGGAAGGGGCAGGGTCCATTAGGATTCAATATAATGGCAGTAAATGGGAAGGGGCTGGGTCCATTAGGATTCAATATAATGGTCGTAAATGGGAAGGGGCAGGGTCTATTAAGATTCAATATAATGGTAGTAAATGGGAAGGGGCAGGGTCCATCAGGATTCAATATAATGGTAGTAAATGGGAAGGGGCAGGGTCTATTAGGATTCAATATAATGGTAGTAAATGGGAAGGGGCAGGGTCTATTAGGATTCAATATAATGGTAGTAAATGGGAAGGGGCAGGGTCTATTAAGATTCAATATAATGGTAGTAAATGGGAAGGGACAGGGTCTATTAGGATTCAATATAATGGTAGTAAATGGGAAGGGGCAGGGTCCATTAGGATTCAATATAATGGTAGTAAATGGGAAGGGGCAGGGTCTATTAGGATTGAATATAATGGTAGTAAATGGGAAGGGGCAGGGTCTATTAAGATTCAATATAATGGTAGTAAATGGGAAGGGACAGGGTCTATTAGGATTCAATATAATGGTAGTAAATGGGAAGGGGCAGGGTCTATTAAGATTCAATATAATGGTAGTAAATGGGAAGGGACAGGGTCTATTAGGATTCAATATAATGGTAGTAAATGGGAAGGGGCAGGGTCTATTAGGATTCAATATAATGGTAGTAAATGGGAAGGGACAGGGTCTATTAGGATTCAATATAATGGTAGTAAATGGGAAGGGGCAGGGTCTATTAGGATTCAATATAATGGTAGTAAATGGGAAGGGGCAGGGTCTATTAAGATTCAATATAATGGTAGTAAATGGGAAGGGACAGGGTCTATTAGGATTCAATATAATGGTAGTAAATGGGAAGGGGCAGGGTCTATTAAGATTCAATATAATGGTAGTAAATGGGAAGGGACAGGGTGTATTAGGATTCAATATAATGGTAGTAAATGGGAAGGGGCAGGGTCTATTAAGATTCAATATAATGGTAGTAAATGGGAAGGGACAGGGTCTATTAGGATTCAATATAATGGTAGTAAATGGGAAGGGGCAGGGTCTATTAAGATTCAATATAATGGTAGTAAATGGGAAGGGGCAGGGTCTATTAGGATTCAATATAATGGTAGTAAATGGGAAGGGGCAGGGTCTATTAGGATTCAATATAATGGTAGTAAATGGGAAGGGGCAGGGTCTATTAAGATTCAATATAATGGTAGTAAATGGGAAGGGGCAGGGTCTATTAGGATTCAATATAATGGTAGTAAATGGGAAGGGGCAGGGTCTATTAAGATTCAATATAATGGTAGTAAATGGGAAGGGGCAGGGTCTATTAGGATTCAATATAATGGTAGTAAATGGGAAGGGGCAGGGTCTATTAGGATTCAATATAATGGTAGTAAATGGGAAGGGGCAGGGTCTATTAGGATTCAATATAATGGTAGTAAATGGGAAGGGGCAGGGTCTATTAGGATTCAATATAATGGTAGTAAATGGGAAGGGACAGGGTCCATTAGGATTCAATATAATGGTAGTAAATGGGAAGGGGCAGGGTCTATTAGGATTCAATATAATGGTAGTAAATGGGAAGGGTCAGGGTCTATTAGGATTCAATATAATGGTAGTAAATGGGAAGGGGCAGGGTCTATTAGGATTCAATATAATGGTAGTAAATGGGAAGGAGCAGGGTCTATTAGGATTCAATATAATGGTAGTAAATGGGAAGGAGCAGGGTCTATTAGGATTCAATATAATGGTAGTAAATGGGAAGGGGCAGGGTCTATTAGGATTCAGTATAATGGTAGTAAATGGGAAGGGGCTGGGTCTATTAGGATTCAATATAATGGTAGTAAATGGGAAGGGGCAGGGTCTATTAGGATTCAGTATAATGGTAGTAAATGGGAAGGGGCTGGGTCTATTAGGATTCAATATAATGGTAGTAAATGGGAAGGGGCAGGGTCTATTAGGATTCAGTATAATGGTAGTAAATGGGAAGGGACAGGGTCTATTAGGATTCAGTATAATGGTAGTAAATGGGAAGGGGCAGGGTCTATTAGGATTCAGTATAATGGTAGTAAATGGGAAGGGACAGGGTCTATTAGGATTCAGTATAATGGTAGTAAATGGGAAGGGGCAGGGTCTATTAGGATTCAGTATAATGGTAGTAAATGGGAAGGGGCAGGGTCTATTAGGATTCAGTATAATGGTAGTAAATGGGAAGGGGCAGGGTCTATTAGGATTCAATATAATGGTAGTAAATGGGAAGGGGCAGGGTCTATTAGGATTCAGTATAATGGTAGTAAATGGGAAGGGACAGGGTCTATTAGGATTCAGTATAATGGTAGTAAATGGGAAGGGGCAGGGTCTATTAGGATTCAATATAATGGTAGTAAATGGGAAGGGGCAGGGTCTATTAGGATTCAACATAATGGTAGTAAATGGGAAGGAGCAGGGTCTATTAGGATTCAGTATAATGGTAGTAAATGGGAAGGGGCTGGGTCTATTAGGATTCAACATAATGGTAGTAAATGGGAAGGGGCAGGGTCTATTAGGTTTCAATATAATGCTAGTAAATGGGAAGGAGCAGGGTCTATTAGGATTCAGTATAATAGTAGTAAATGGGAAGGGGCTGGGTCTATTAGGATTCAATATAATGGTAGTAAATGGGAAGGGACAGGGTCTATTAGGATTCAATATAATGGTAGTAAATGGGAAGGGACAGGGTCTATTAAGATTCAATATAATGGTAGTAAATGGGAAGGGACAGGGTCTATTAGGATTCAATATAATGGTAGTAAATGGGAAGGGGCAGGGTCTATTACGATTCAATATAATGGTAGTAAATGGGAAGGGACAGGGTCTATTAAGATTCAATATAATGGTAGTAAATGGGAAGGGACAGGGTCTATTAGGATTCAATATAATGGTAGTAAATGGGAAGGGGCAGGGTCTATTAAGATTCAATACAATGGTAGTAAATGGGAAGGGACAGGGTCTATTAGGATTCAATATAATGGTAGTAAATGGGAAGGGACAGGGTCTATTAAGATTCAATATAATGGTAGTAAATGGGAAGGGACAGGGTCTATTAAGATTCAATATAATGGTAGTAAATGGGAAGGGGCAGGGTCTATTAGGATTCAATATAATGGTAGTAAATGGGAAGGGACAGGGTCTATTAGGATTCAATATAATGGTAGTAAATGGGAAGGGACAGGGTCTATTAAGATTCAATATAATGGTAGTAAATGGGAAGGGACAGGGTCTATTAAGATTCAATATAATGGTAGTAAATGGGAAGGGGCAGGGTCTATTAGAATTCAATATAATGGTAGTAAATGGGAAGGGGCAGGGTCTATTAGGATTCAATATAATGGTAGTAAATGGGAAGGGGCAGGGTCTATTAAGATTCAATATAATGGTAGTAAATGGGAAGGGACAGGGTCTATTAGGATTCAATATAATGGTAGTAAATGGGAAGGGACAGGTTCTATTAAGATTCAATATAATGGTAGTAAATGGGAAGGGGCTGGGTCTATTAGGATTCAATATAATGGTAGTAAATGGGAAGGGACAGGGTCTATTAAGATTCAATATAATGGTAGTAAATGGGAAGGGACAGGGTCTATTAAGATTCAATATAATGGTAGTAAATGGGAAGGGGCAGGGTCTATTAGGATTCAATATAATGGTAGTAAATGGGAAGGGGCAGGGTCTATTAGGATTCAATATAATGGTAGTAAATGGGAAGGGGCAGGGTCTATTAGGATTCAATATAATGGTAGTAAATGGGAAGGGGCAGGGTCTATTAGGATTCAATATAATGGTAGTAAATGGGAAGGGGCAGGGTCTATTAGGATTCAATATAATGGTAGTAAATGGGAAGGGACAGGGTCTATTAGGATTCAATATAATGGTAGTAAATGGGAAGGGACAGGGTCTATTAGGATTCAATATAATGGTAGTAAATGGGAAGGGACAGGGTCTATTAAGATTCAATATAATGGTCGTAAATGGGAAGGGACAGGGTCTATTAAGATTCAATATAATGGTAGTAAATGGGAAGGGACAGGGTCTATTAAGATTCAATATAATGGTAGTAAATGGGAAGGGACAGGGTCTATTAGGATTCAATATAATGGTAGTAAATGGGAAGGGACAGGGTCTATTAAGATTCAATATAATGGTAGTAAATGGGAAGGGACAGGGTCTATTAGGATTCAATATAATGGTAGTAAATGGGAAGGGACAGGGTCTATTAAGATTCAATATAATGGTAGTAAATGGGAAGGGGCAGGGTCTATTAGGATTCAATATAATGGTAGTAAATGGAAAGGGGCAGGGTCTATTAGGATTCAATATAATGGTAGTAAATGGGAAGGGGCAGGGTCTATTAGGATTCTATATAATGGTAGTAAATGGGAAGGGGCAGGGTCTATTAGGATTCAATATAATGGTAGTAAATGGGAAGGGGCAGGGTCTATTACGATTCAATATAATGGTAGTAAATGGGAAGGGACAGGGTCTATTAGGATTCAATATAATGGTAGTAAATGGGAAGGGACAGGGTCTATTAGGATTCAATATAATGGTAGTAAATGGGAAGGGGCAGGGTCTATTAGGATTCAATATAATGGTAGTAAATGGGAAGGGACAGGGTCTATTAGGATTGAATATAATGTTAGTAAATGGGAAGGGGCAGGGTCTATTAGGATTCAATATAATGGTAGTAAATGGGAAGGGACAGGGTCTATTAGGATTCAATATAATGGTAGTAAATGGGAAGGGGCAGGGTCTATTAGGATTCAATATAATGGTAGTAAATGGGAAGGGGCAGGGTCTATTAAGATTCAATATAATGGTAGTAAATGGGAAGGGACAGGGTCTATTAGGATTCAATATAATGGTAGTAAATGGGAAGGGGCAGGGTCTATTAGGATTCAATATAATGGTAGTAAATGGGAAGGGGCAGGGTCTATTAAGATTCAATATAATGGTAGTAAATGGGAAGGGACAGGGTCTATTAGGATTCAATATAATGGTAGTAAATGGGAAGGGGCAGGGTCTATTAAGATTCAATATAATGGTAGTAAATGGGAAGGGACAGGGTCTATTAGGATTGAATATAATGTTAGTAAATGGGAAGGGGCAGGGTCTATTAGGATTCAATATAATGGTAGTAAATGGGAAGGGACAGGGTCTATTAGGATTCAATATAATGGTAGTAAATGGGAAGGGGCAGGGTCTATTAGGATTCAATATAATGGTAGTAAATGGGAAGGGGCAGGGTCTATTAAGATTCAATATAATGGTAGAAAATGGGAAGGGACAGGGTCTATTAGGATTCAATATAATGGTAGTAAATGGGAAGTGGCAGGGTCCATTAGGATTCAATATAATGGTAGTAAATGGGAAGGGGCAGGGTCTATTAGGATTCAATATAATGGTAGTAAATGGGAAGGGACAGGGTCTATTAAGATTCAATATAATGGTAGTAAATGGGAAGGGACAGGGTCTATTAGGATTCAATATAATGGTAGTAAATGGGAAGGGGCAGGGTCCATTAGGATTCAATATAATGGTAGTAAATGGGAAGGGGCAGGTCTATTAAGATTCAATATAATGGTAGTAAATGGGAAGGGGCAGGGTCTATTAAGATTCAACATAATGGTAGTAAATGGGAAGGGGCAGGGTCTATTAGGATTCAATATAATGGTAGTAAATGGGAAGGGGCAGGGTCTATTAGGATTCAATATAATGGTAGTAAATGGGAAGGGGCAGGGTCTATTAAGATTCAATATAATGGTAGTAAATGGGAAGGGACAGGGTCCATTAGGATTCAATATAATGGTAGTAAATGGGAAGGGGCAGGTCTATTAAGATTCAATATAATGGTAGTAAATGGGAAGGGGCAGGGTCTATTAAGATTCAATATAATGGTAGTAAATGGGAAGGGGCAGGGTCTATTAGGATTCAATATAATGGTAGTAAATGGGAAGGGGCAGGGTCTATTAGGATTCAATATAATGGTAGTAAATGGGAAGGGGCAGGTCTATTAAGATTCAATATAATGGTAGTAAATGGGAAGGGGCAGGGTCTATTAAGATTCAATATAATGGTAGTAAATGGGAAGGGGCAGGGTCTATTAGGAGTCAATATAATGGTAGTAAATGGGAAGGGGCAGGGTCTATTAGGATTCAATATAATGGTAGTAAATGGGAAGGGACAGGGTCTATTAGGATACAATATAATGGTAGTAAATGGGAAGGGGAGGGTCTATTAGGATTCAATATAATGGTAGTAAATGGGAAGGGAGAGGGTCTATTAGGATTCAATATAATGGTAGTAAATGGGAAGGGGCAGGGTATTTTAGGATTCAATATAATGGTAGTAAATGGGAAGGGACAGGGTCTATTAGGATACAATATAATGGTAGTAAATGGGAAGGGGCAGGGTCTATTAGGATTCAATATAATGGTAGTAAATGGGAAGGGACAGGGTCTATTAGGATTCAATATAATGGTAGTAAATGGGAAGGGGCAGGGTCTATTAGGATTCAATATAATGGTAGTAAATGGGAAGGGGCAGGGTCTATTAGGATTCAATATAATGGTAGTAAATGGGAAGGGGCAGGGTCTATTAGGATTCAATATAATGGTAGTAAATGGGAAGGGGCAGGGTCTATTAAGATTCAATATAATGGTAGTAAATGGGAAGGGACAGGGTCTATTAGGATTCAATATAATGGTAGTAAATGGGAAGGGACAGGGTCTATTAGGATTCAATATAATGGTAGTAAATGGGAAGTGGCAGGGTCCATTAGGATTCAATATAATGGTAGTAAATGGGAAGGGGCAGGGTCTATTAAGATTCAATATAATGGTAGTAAATGGGAAGGGACAGGGTCTATTAGGATTCAATACAATGGTAGTAAATGGGAAGGGACAGGGTCTATTAGGATTCAATATAATGGTAGTAAATGGGAAGGGACAGGGTCTATTAGGATTCAATATAATGGTAGTAAATGGGAAGGGGCAGGGTCTATTAGGATTCAATATAATGGTAGTAAATGGGAAGGGGCAGGGTCTATTAGGATTCAATATAATGGTAGTAAATGGGAAGGGACAGGGTCTATTAGGATTCAATATAATGGTAGTAAATGGGAAGGGGCAGGGTCTATTAGGATTCAATATAATGGTAGTAAATGGGAAGGGGCAGTGTCTATTAGGATTCAATATAATGGTAGTAAATGGGAAGGGGCAGGGTCTATTAGGATTCAATATAATGGTAGTAAATGGGAAGGGACAGGGTCTATTAGGATTCAATATAATGGTAGTAAATGGGAAGGGGCAGGGTCTATTAGGATTCAATATAATGGTAGTAAATGGGAAGGGGCAGGGTCTATTAGGATTCAATATAATGGTAGTAAATGGGAAGGGGCAGGGTCTATTAGGATTCAATATAATGGTAGTAAATGGGAAGGGGCAGGGTCTATTAGGATTCAATATAATGGTAGTAAATGGGAAGGGGAAGGGTCTATTAAGATTCAAAATAATGGTAGTAAATGGGAAGGGGCAGGGTCTATTAAGATTCAATATAATGGTAGTAAATGGGAAGGGGCAGGGTCTATTAAGATTCAATATAATGGTAGTAAATGGGAAGGGGCAGGGTCTACTAAGATTCAATATAATGGTAGTAAATGGGAAGGGGCAGGGTCTACTAAGATTCAATATAATGGTAGTAAATGGGAAGGGGCAGGGTCTATTAAGATTCAATATAATGGTAGTAAATGGGAAGGGGCAGGGTCTACTAAGATTCAATATAATGGTAGTAAATGGGAAGGGACAGGGTCTATTAGGATTCAATATAATGGCAGTAAATGGGAAGGGGCAGGGTCTATTAGGATTCAATATAATGGTAGTAAATGGGAAGGGGCAGGGTCTATTAAGATTCAATATAATGGTAGTAAATGGGAAGGGGCAGGGTCTACTAAGATGCAATATAATGGTAGTAAATGGGAAGGGACAGGGTCTATTAGGATTCAATATAATGGTAGTAAATGGGAAGGGGCAGGGTCTATTAGGATTCAATATAATGGTAGTAAATGGGAAGGGACAGGGTCTATTAGGATTCAATATAATGGTAGTAAATGGGAAGGGGCAGGGTCTACTAAGATTCAATATAATGGTAGTAAATGGGAAGGGGCAGGGTCTATTAGGATTCATTATAATGGTAGTAAATGGGAAGGGGCAGGGTCGACTAAGATTCAATATAATGGTAGTAAATGGGAAGGGGCAGGGTCTATTAAGATTCAATATAATGGTAGTAAATGGGAAGGGGCAGGGTCTACTAAGATTCAATATAATGGTAGTAAATGGGAAGGGGCAGGGTCTATTAGGATTCATTATAATGGTAGTAAATGGGAAGGGGCAGGGTCTATTAGGATTCAATATAATGGTAGTAAATGGGAAGGGGCAGGGTCTATTAAGATTCAATATAATGGTAGTAAATGGGAAGGGGCAGGGTCTACTAAGATTCAAAATAATGGTAGTAAATGGGAAGGGGCAGGGTCTATTAGGATTCAATATAATGGTAGTAAATGGGAAGGGACAGGGTCTATTAGGATTCAATATAATGGTAGTAAATGGGAAGGGACAGGGTCTATTAGGATTCAATATAATGGTAGTAAATGGGAAGGGACAGGGTCTATTAAGATTCAATATAATGGTAGTAAATGGGAAGGGGAAGGGTCTATTAGGATTCAATATAATGGTAGTAAATGGGAAGGGGCAGGGTCTATTAGGATTCAATATAATGGCAGTAAATGGGAAGGGGCAGGGTCTATTAAGATTCAATATAATGGTAGTAAATGGGAAGGGGCAGGGTCTATTAGGATTCATTATAATGGTAGTAAATGGGAAGGGGCAGGGTCTATTAGGATTCAATATAATGGTAGTAAATGGGAAGGGGCAGGGTCTATTAAGATTCAATATAATGGTAGTAAATGGGAAGGGGCAGGGTCTATTAGGATTCAATATAATGGTAGTAAATGGGAAGGGGCAGGGTCTATTAGGATTCAATATAATGGTAGTAAATGGGAAGGGGCAGGGTCTATTAAGATTCAATATAATGGTAGTAAATGGGAAGGGGCAGGGTCTATTAGGATTCAATATAATGGTAGTAAATGGGAAGGGGCAGGGTCTATTAGGATTCAATATAATGGCAGTAAATGGGAAGGGGCAGGGTCTACTAAGATTCAATATAATGGTAGTAAATGGGAAGGGGCAGGGTCTATTAGGATTCATTATAATGGTAGTAAATGGGAAGGGGCAGGGTCTATTAGGATTCAATATAATGGTAGTAAATGGGAAGGGGCAGGGTCTATTAAGATTCAATATAATGGTAGTAAATGGGAAGGGGCAGGGTCTACTAAGATTCAAAATAATGGTAGTAAATGGGAAGGGGCAGGGTCTATTAGGATTCAATATAATGGTAGTAAATGGGAAGGGACAGGGTCTATTAGGATTCAATATAATGGTAGTAAATGGGAAGGGACAGGGTCTATTAGGATTCAATATAATGGTAGTAAATGGGAAGGGGCAGGGTCTATTAGGATTCAATATAATGGTAGTAAATGGGAAGGGGCAGGGTCTATTAGGATTCAATATAATGGCAGTAAATGGGAAGGGACAGGGTCTATTAGGATTCAATATAATGGTAGTAAATGGGAAGGGACAGGGTCTATTAAGATTCAATATAATGGTAGTAAATGGGAAGGGGCAGGGTCTATTAGGATTCAATATAATGGTAGTAAATGGGAAGGGACAGGGTCTATTAAGATTCAATATAATGGTAGTAAATGGGAAGGGGCAGGGTCTATTAGGATTCAATATAATGGTAGTAAATGGGAAGGGACAGGGTCTATTAAGATTCAATATAATGGTAGTAAATGGGAAGGGGCAGGGTCTATTAGGATTCAATATAATGGTAGTAAATGGGAAGGGGCAGGGTCCATTAGGATTCAATATAATGGTAGTAAATGGGAAGGGGCAGGGTCTATTAGGATTCAATATAATGGTAGTAAATGGGAAGGGACAGGGTCTATTAGGATTCAATATAATGGTAGTAAATGGGAAGGGGCAGGGTCCATTAGGATTCAATATAATGGTAGTAAATGGGAAGGGGCAGGGTCTATTAGGATTCAATATAATGGTAGTAAATGGGAAGGGACAGGGTCTATTAAGATTCAATATAATGGTAGTAAATGGGAAGGGGCTGGGTCTATTAGGATTTAATATAATGGTAGTAAATGGGAAGGGACAGGGTCTATTAAGATTCAATATAATGGTAGTAAATGGGAAGGGACAGGGTCCATCAGGATTCAATATAATGGTAGTAAATGGGAAGGGGCAGGGTCTATTAGGATTCAATATAATGGGAGTAAATGGGAAGGGACAGGGTCTATTAGGATTCAGTATAATGGTAGTAAATGGGAAGGGACAGGGTCTATTAGGATTCAATATAATGGTAGTAAATGGGAAGGGGCAGGGTCTATTAGGATTCAATATAATGGTAGTAAATGGGAAGGGGCAGGGTCTATTAGGATTCAATATAATGGTAGTAAATGGGAAGGGGCTGGGTCTATTAGGATTCAATATAATGGTAGTAAATGGGAAGGGACAGGGTCTATTAAGATTCAATATAATGGCAGTAAATGGGAAGGGGAAGGGTCTATTAAGATTCAATATAATGGTAGTAAATGGGAAGGGGCTGGGTCTATTAGGATTCAATATAATGGTAGTAAATGGGAAGGGACAGGGTCTATTAAGATTCAATATAATGGCAGTAAATGGGAAGGGGCAGGGTCTATTAGGATTCAATATAATGGTAGTAAATGGGAAGGGGCAGGGTCTATTAGGATTCAATATAATGGTAGTAAATGGGAAGGGGCAGGGTCTATTAGGATTCAATATAATGGTAGTAAATGGGAAGGGGCAGGGTCTATTAGGATTCAATATAATGGTAGTAAATGGGAAGGGGCAGGGTCTATTAGGATTCAATATAATGGTAGTAAATGGGAAGGGGCAGGGTCTATTAGGATTCAATATAATGGTAGTAAATGGGAAGGGGCAGGGTCTATTAGGATTCATTATAATGGTAGTAAATGGGAAGGGGCAGGGTCTATTAAGATTCAATATAATGGTAGTAAATGGGAAGGGACAGGGTCTATTAGGATTCAATATAATGGTAGTAAATGGGAAGGGGCAGGGTCTATTACGATTCAATATAATGGTAGTAAATGGGAAGGGGCAGTGTCTATTAGGATTCAATATAATGGTAGTAAATGGGAAGGGGCAGGGTCTATTAAGATTCAATATAATGGTAGCAAATGGGAAGGGGCAGGGTCTATTAGGATTCAATATAATGGTAGTAAATGGGAAGGGGCAGGGTCTATTAGGATTCAATATAATGGTAGTAAATGGGAAGGGACAGGGTCTATTAGGATTCAATATAATGGTAGTAAATGGGAAGGGACAGGGTCTATTAAGATTCAATATAATGGTAGTAAATGGGAAGGGGCAGGGTCTATTAGGATTCAATATAATGGTAGTAAATGGGAAGGGACAGGGTCTATTAGGATTCAATATAATGGTAGTAAATGGGAAGGGACAGGGTCTATTAGGATTCAATATAATGGTAGTAAATGGGAAGGGGCAGGGTCTATTAGGATTCAATATAATGGTAGTAAATGGGAAGGGGCAGGGTCTATTAGGATTCAATATAATGGTAGTAAATGGGAAGGGGCAGGGTCTATTAGGATTCAATATAATGGTAGTAAATGGGAAGGGGCAGGGTCTATTAGGATTCAATATAATGGTAGTAAATGGGAAGGGGCAGGGTCTATTAGGATTCAATATAATGGTAGTAAATGGGAAGGGGCAGGGTCTATTAGGATTCAATATAATGGTAGTAAATGGGAAGGGGCAGGGTCTATTAGGATTCAATATAATGGTAGTAAATGGGAAGGGGCAGGGTCTATTAGGATTCAATATAATGGTAGTAAATGGGAAGGGACAGGGTCTATTAGGATTCAATATAATGGTAGTAAATGGGAAGGGAGAGGGTCTATTAAGATTCAATATAATGGTAGTAAATGGGAAGGGAGAGGGTCTATTAAGATTCAATATAATGGTAGTAAATGGGAAGGGAGAGGGTCTATTAAGATTCAATATAATGGTAGTAAATGGGAAGGGAGAGGGTCTATTAAGATTCAATATAATGGTAGTAAATGGGAAGGGACAGGGTCTATTAGGATTCAATATAATGGTAGTAAATGGGAAGGGGCAGGGTCTATTAGGATTCAATATAATGGTAGTAAATGGGAAGGGACAGGGTCTATTAGGATTCAATATAATGGTAGTAAATGGGAAGGGAGAGGGTCTATTAAGATTCAATATAATGGTAGTAAATGGGAAGGGACAGGGTCTATTAGGATTCAATATAATGGTAGTAAATGGGAAGGGACAGGGTCCATCAGGATTCAATATAATGGTAGTAAATGGGAAGGGACAGGGTCTATTAGGATTCAATATAATGGTAGTAAATGGGAAGGGGCAGGGTCTATTAGGATTCAATATAATGGTAGTAAATGGGAAGGGGCAGGGTCTATTAGGATTCAATATAATGGTAGTAAATGGGAAGGGGCAGGGTCTATTAGGATTCAATATAATGGTAGTAAATGGGAAGGGGCAGGGTCTATTAGGATTCAATATAATGGTAGTAAATGGGAAGGGGCAGGGTCTATTAGGATTCAATATAATGGTAGTAAATGGGAAGGGACAGGGTCTATTAGGATTCAATATAATGGTAGTAAATGGGAAGGGACAGGGTCTATTAGGATTCAATATAATGGTAGTAAATGGGAAGGGGCAGGGTCTATTAGGATTCAATATAATGGTAGTAAATGGGAAGGGGCAGGGTCTATTAGGATTCAATATAATGGTAGTAAATGGGAAGGGGCAGGGTCTATTAGGATTCAATATAATGGTAGTAAATGGGAAGGGGCAGGGTCTATTAGGATTCAATATAATGGTAGTAAATGGGAAGGGGCAGGGTCTATTAGGATTCAATATAATGGTAGTAAATGGGAAGGGACAGGGTCTATTAGGATTCAATATAATGGTAGTAAATGGGAAGGGACAGGGTCTATTAAGCTTCAATATAATGGTAGTAAATGGGAAGGGGCAGGGTCTATTAGGATTCAATATAATGGTAGTAAATGGGAAGGGGCAGGGTCTATTAGGATTCAATATAATGGTAGTAAATGGGAAGGGGCAGGGTCTATTAGGATTCACTATAATGGTAGTAAATGGGAAGGGACAGGGTCTATTAGGATTCAATATAATGGTAGTAAATGGGAAGGGGCAGGGTCTATTAGCATTCATTATAATGGTAGTAAATGGGAAGGGACAGGGTCTATTAGGATTCAATATAATGGTAGTAAATGGGAAGGGGCAGGGTCTATTAGGATTCAATATAATGGTAGTAAATGGGAAGGGGCAGGGTCTATTAGCATTCATTATAATGGTAGTAAATGGGAAGGGGCAGGGTCTATTAGGATTCAATATAATGGTAGTAAATGGGAAGGGGCAGGGTCTATTAGGATTGAATATAATGGTAGTAAATGGGAAGGGGCAGGGTCTATTAGCATTCATTATAATGGTAGTAAATGGGAAGGGGCAGGGTCTATTAGGATTCAATATAATGGTAGTAAATGGGAAGGGGCAGGGTCTATTAGGATTGAATATAATGGTAGTAAATGGGAAGGGACAGGGTCTATTAAGATTCAATATAATGGTAGTAAATGGGAAGGGGCAGGGTCTATTAGGATTCAATATAATGGTAGTAAATGGGAAGGGGCAGGGTCTATTAGGATTCAATATAATGGTAGTAAATGGGAAGGGGCAGGGTCTATTAGGATTGAATATAATGGTAGTAAATGGGAAGGGACAGGGTCTATTAAGATTCAATATAATGGTAGTAAATGGGAAGGGGCAGGGTCTATTAGGATTCAATATAATGGTAGTAAATGGGAAGGGGCAGGGTCTATTAGGATTCAATATAATGGTAGTAAATGGGAAGGGGCAGGGTCTATTAGCATTCATTATAATGGTAGTAAATGGGAAGGGGCAGGGTCTATTAGGATTCAATATAATGGTAGTAAATGGGAAGGGGCAGGGTCTATTAGGATTGAATATAATGGTAGTAAATGGGAAGGGGCAGGGTCTATTAGCATTCATTATAATGGTAGTAAATGGGAAGGGGCAGGGTCTATTAGGATTCAATATAATGGTAGTAAATGGGAAGGGGCAGGGTCTATTAGGATTGAATATAATGGTAGTAAATGGGAAGGGACAGGGTCTATTAAGATTCAATATAATGGCAGTAAATGGGAAGGGGCAGGGTCTATTAGGATTCAATATAATGGTAGTAAATGGGAAGGGGCAGGGTCTATTAGGATTCAATATAATGGTAGTAAATGGGAAGGGGCAGGGTCTATTAGGATTCAATATAATGGTAGTAAATGGGAAGGGGCAGGGTCTATTAGGATTCAATATAATGGTAGTAAATGGGAAGGGGCAGGGTCTATTAGGATTCAATATAATGGTAGTAAATGGGAAGGGGCAGGGTCTATTAGGATTCAATATAATGGTAGTAAATGGGAAGGGGCAGGGTCTACTAAGATTCAATATAGTGGTAGTAAATGGGAAGGGGCAGGGTCTATTAGGATTCAATATAATGGTAGTAAATGGGAAGGGGCAGGGTCTATTAGGATTCAATATAATGGTAGTAAATGGGAAGAGGCAGGGTCTATTAAGATTCAATATAATGGTAGTAAATGGGAAGGGGCAGGGTCTATTAGGATTCAATATAATGGTAGTAAATGGGAAGGGGCAGGGTCTATTAGGATTCAATATAATGGTAGTAAATGGGAAGGGGCAGGGTCTATTAGGATTCAATATAATGGTAGTAAATGGGAAGGGGCAGGGTCTATTAGGATTCAATATAATGGTAGTAAATGGGAAGGGACAGGGTCTATTAGGATTCAATATAATGGTAGTAAATGGGAAGGGGCAGGGTCTATTAAGATTCAATATAATGGCAGTAAATGGGAAGGGGCAGGGTCTATTAGGATTCAATATAATGGTAGTAAATGGGAAGGGGCAGGGTCTATTAGGATTGAATATAATGGTAGTAAATGGGAAGGGACAGGGTCTATTAAGATTCAATATAATGGCAGTAAATGGGAAGGGGCAGGGTCTATTAGGATTCAATATAATGGTAGTAAATGGGAAGGGGCAGGGTCTATTAGGATTCAATATAATGGTAGTAAATGGGAAGGGGCAGGGTCTATTAGGATTCAATATAATGGTAGTAAATGGGAAGGGGCAGGGTCTATTAGGATTCAATATAATGGTAGTAAATGGGAAGGGGCAGGGTCTATTAGGATTCAATATAATGGTAGTAAATGGGAAGGGGCAGGGTCTATTAGGATTCAATATAATGGTAGTAAATGGGAAGGGGCAGGGTCTATTAGGATTCAATATAATGGTAGTAAATGGGAAGGGGCAGGGTCTATTAGGATTCAATATAATGGTAGTAAATGGGAAGGGGCAGGGTCTACTAAGATTCAATATAGTGGTAGTAAATGGGAAGGGGCAGGGTCTATTAGGATTCAATATAATGGTAGTAAATGGGAAGGGGCAGGGTCTATTAGGATTCAATATAATGGTAGTAAATGGGAAGAGGCAGGGTCTATTAAGATTCAATATAATGGTAGTAAATGGGAAGGGGCAGGGTCTATTAGGATTCAATATAATGGTAGTAAATGGGAAGGGGCAGGGTCTATTAGGATTCAATATAATGGTAGTAAATGGGAAGGGGCAGGGTCTATTAGGATTCAATATAATGGTAGTAAATGGGAAGGGGCAGGGTCTATTAGGATTCAATATAATGGTAGTAAATGGGAAGGGGCAGGGTCTATTAGGATTCAATATAATGGTAGTAAATGGGAAGGGACAGGGTCTATTAGGATTCAATATAATGGTAGTAAATGGGAAGGGACAGGGTCTATTAGGATTCAATATAATGGTAGTAAATGGGAAGGGACAGGGTCTATTAGGATTCAATATAATGTTAGTAAATGGGAAGGGACAGGGTCTATTAGGATTCAATATAATGGTAGTAAATGGGAAGGGGCAGGGTCTATTAGGATTCAATATAATGGTAGTAAATGGGAAGGGACAGGGTCTATTAGGTTTCAATATAATGGTAGTAAATGGGAAGGGGCAGGGTCTATTAGGATTCAATATAATGGTAGTAAATGGGAAGGGACAGGGTCTATTAGGATGCAATATAATGGTAGTAAATGGGAAGGGGCAGGGTCCATTAGGATTCAATATAATGGTAGTAAATGGGAAGGGACAGGGTCTATTAGGTTTCAATATAATGGTAGTAAATGGGATGGGGAAGGGTCTATTAGGATTCAATATAATGGTAGTAAATGGGAAGGGGCAGGGTCTATTAGGATTCAATATAATGTTAGTAAATGGGAAGGGGCAGGGTCTATTAAGATTCAATATAATGGTAGTAAATGGGAAGGGGCAGGGTCTATTAGGATTCAATATAATGGTAGTAAATGGGAAGGGGCAGGGTCTATTAGGATTCAATATAATGGTAGTAAATGGGAAGGGACAGGGTCTATTAGGTTTCAATATAATGGTAGTAAATGGGAAGGGACAGGGTCTATTAGGATTCAATATAATGTTAGTAAATGGGAAGGGGCAGGGTCTATTAGGATTCAATATAATGGTAGTAAATGGGAAGGGACAGGGTCTATTAGGATTGAATATAATGGTAGTAAATGGGAAGGGACAGGGTCTATTAGGATTCAATATAATGGTAGTAAATGGGAAGGGGCAGGGTCTATTCGGATTCAATATAATGGTAGTAAATGGGAAGGGACAGGGTCTATTAGGTTTCAATATAATGGTAGTAAATGGGATGGGGAAGGGTCTATTAGGATTCAATATAATGGTAGTAAATGGGAAGGGGCAGGGTCCATTAGGATTCAATATAATGGTAGTAAATGGGAAGGGACAGGGTCTATTAGGTTTCAATATAATGGTAGTAAATGGGATGGGGAAGGGTCTATTAGGATTCAATATAATGGTAGTAAATGGGAAGGGACAGGGTCTATTAGGTTTCAATATAATGGTAGTAAATGGGATGGGGAAGGGTCTATTAGGATTCAATATAATGGTAGTAAATGGGAAGGGACAGGGTCTATTAGGATTCAATATAATGGTAGTAAATGGGAAGGGACAGGGTCTATTAGGATTCAATATAATGGTAGTAAATGGGAAGGGACAGGGTCTATTAGGATTCAATATAATGGTAGTAAATGGGAAGGGGCAGGGTCTATTAGGATTCAATATAATGGTAGTAAATGGGAAGGGGAAGGGTCTATTAAGATTCTATATAATGGTAGTAAATGGGAAGGGACAGGGTCTATTAGGATTCAATATAATGGTAGTAAATGGGAAGGGACAGGGTCTATTAGGATTCAATATAATGGTAGTAAATGGGAAGGGGCAGGGTCTATTAGGATTCAATATAATGGTAGTAAATGGGAAGGGGCAGGGTCTATTAGGATTCAATATAATGGTAGTAAATGGGAAGGGGCAGGGTCTATTAGGATTCAATATAATGGTAGTAAATGGGAAGGGACAGGGTCTATTAGGATTCAATATAATGGTAGTAAATGGGAAGGGGCAGGGTCTATTAGGATTGAATATAATGGTAGTAAATGGGAAGGGGCAGGGTCTATTAGGATTCAATATAATGGTAGTAAATGGGAAGGGACAGGGTCTATTAGGATTCAATATAATGGTAGTAAATGGGAAGGGGCAGGGTCTATTAGGATTCAATATAATGGTAGTAAATGGGAAGGGGCAGGGTCTATTAGGATTGAATATAATGGTAGTAAATGGGAAGGGGCAGGGTCTATTAGGATTGAATATAATGTTAGTAAATGGGAAGGGGCAGGGTCTATTAGGATTCAATATAATGGTAGTAAATGGGAAGGGGCAGGGTCTATTAGGATTCAATATAATGGTAGTAAATGGGAAGGGGCAGGGTCTATTAGGATTCAATATAATGGTAGTAAATGGGAAGGGGCAGGGTCTATTAAGATTCAATATAATGGTAGTAAATGGGAAGGGACAGGCTCTATTAGGATTCAATATAATGGTAGTAAATGGGAAGGGGCAGGGTCTATTAAGATTCAATATAATGGTAGTAAATGGGAAGGGACAGGCTCTATTAGGATTCAATATAATGGTAGTAAATGGGAAGGGGCAGGGTCTATTAGGTTTCAATATAATGGTAGTAAATGGGAAGGGACAGGGTCTATTAGGATTTAATATAATGGTAGTAAATGGGAAGGGACAGGGTCTATTAGGATTGAATATAATGGTAGTAAATGGGAAGGGGCAGGGTCTATTAGGATTGAATATAATGGTAATAAATGGGAAGGGACAGGGTCTATTAGGATTCAATATAATGGTAGTAAATGGGAAGGGACAGGGTCTATTAGGATTGAATATAATGGTAGTAAATGGGAAGGGACAGGGTCTATTAGGATTCAATATAATGGTAGTAAATGGGAAGGGGCAGGGTCTATTAGGATTTAATATAATGGTAGTAAATGGGAAGGGGCAGGGTCTATTAGGATTCAATATAATGGTAGTAAATGGGAAGAGGCAGGGTCTATTAGGATTCAATATAATGGTAGTAAATGGGAAGAGGCAGGGTCTATTAAGATTCAATATAATGGTAGTAAATGGGAAGTGTGGCTTTCCTTATAATAAAGTTGAATAAGTCTTGTTTTTGTCCATTGAGATTCAATACAATGGAAGTGAATGTAGACGGGATTTGGTACATTGGAATTTTATGCAACGGGAACGGAACTGGATTTTAGAAATTTTTTCATGGGATGTGGGCGTCAGGATTTGTTGCCAATCCCTAATTGCCCTTGAGAACTGAGTGGTTTGCTCGGGCATTTCAGAGGGCAGTTCAGAGTCGACCACATTGCTGTGGGTCTGGAGTCATATGTAGGCCAGACCAGGTAAGGACAGCAGATTTCTTTCCCTGAAGGACATTAGTGAACCAGATGGGTTTTTTACAGCAATTGATAGTTTGAGTAATGGTGCCATAATACTATCTTTCAATTGCAGATTTTTAATCATGAATTTAATTAAATTTAAGTTCCACCAGTTGCCGTGGTGGGATTTGACCCCAGCTTCCCAGGGTATTAGGCTGGGCCTCTGTATTACTAGTTCAGTGACATTACCACTACACCACCATCGGCCCCACATCAGCAATATTCTTTGACGACCTGTTGCTCTTCCTTGCTTTGACGTACCTTGTAAGTATTCTCAGTAATTGTGTTCATCATGTTCTGTAAGTAAGATTTGAAGCCAATGTGCATCCTTGCAGTGTTAGCTGATAAATTTTTGAATTCACTGACTGTCTGCTGTAAATTAGGGGCAGGTTGTTTGAAGCCGGACAATGGTCTCCTTGTGTGTGGCTTGTGCAAATCACTCACAGACTCAGTGAAAATCTTCATGAACCATTGCAGAGAAAACTGATACATGCAGTTCAGTTTTGCCAACTCATCCATCACAAAGTACAAGACCGAACCACGTGTTGCCATGGACAGGTACTTTTTGCGAGCCTCCATGATTTTCTTCTCGTTTTCCTCCGAGGCTTTAACGCGCAGCTCAATCTCTTTGGACGTGTCTTTTGACTGTTGAAGGGTATCAATGAGGTCCTGGTCATCTAAGACATGCCCTAAGGATAAGAATAAGTCATGATGAAAATAATTTGCACTGTAAGACTGGTGACCTTCCTAACTCTCTAACATTGAGAGCCTAGACAGCCCTACTAAACTGTGAGAATTCTGCGCTTCTCTAATTGCAGCTTCCTGTACATCCCAGATTCTAATTGTTCCATCGTTGAAGGCCGTGAGTTCAGCTGTCTAGGCCTTATCTGGGGAATTCCTTCCCTAAATCTCTACCTCTCATTTGATACCCTTTAAAACCTAACACTACCTGTCCTAATATCACATAAAATGGCCACGTGTCAAATTTTGTTTGAGAATGCCCTTCTGAAGTGTCCTGAGAGATGTTTTTAACTATTTTAAAGGTGTTATCTGAATTCCAGTTGTTGCTGAAATCAAGCCAGCTGAGTGCTGTGGAGCCTGGAAATATGCTGATAAACTACAAGCCAATCACACTCTACGGGCTTCTTATCCCTCCAAAATTGGCATCATTCTTCAAATTTTGAAATTCTACTCAGTATTCCAAGATCCAAGTCATTTATATATAACAAAAAGAAGCAGCAGTGCCAGCACTGACCCTTGGGGAACACCACTGTCTACCATCCTCCAGTCGGAAAAACAGCCATTTCCCACAACTCACTGTTTTCTGTCTCAAGCCAATTTCTTATCCATTTGGAAACTGAACCCACCACCCGCGCACCCCCCCACCACCCCCCCAACCCCATTCCATGAGCCTCAATTTTGTTAACCAGCCTTATATGTGGTACTTTATCAAACGCTTCCCTAAAATCCATATAAACAACATCCACCACATTCCATTCATCAGCTTTCTCCGTTAATTCATCAAAAATGTAATTCGATTAGTCAAGCAAATCCTTTTACAAATCTGTGCTGGCTCTCCTTAATTAACTCAAACCTCTCGAAGTGTTGATTTTTTTTCCCTGATTGTTTCTAAAACTTTACCCACCATTTATGTTAAACTAACTGGCCTGTAGCTGCTAGGACTGTCCTTATACCCTTTCTTGAATCAAGGTGTTACATTTGCCACACTCCAATCCTCCGGCTCCTCTCCTGTATCCAGGGAAGATTGGACGATTATCAAATCCTTCCACTATCTCCATCCTCACTTCCTTTTGCAACCTGGGATACAAGCCATCTGGGCTTGGTGACTTATCTACCCTAAGCACAGTCAGCCTTCCCAGTACCTCCCCGCTCTTAATTTTTACTCCATCCATTGCCTCTACTCTCTCCGCTTCTACTGATATTTTGTCAGATTCCTCTTCCTTAGTAAACACCGATACAAAGTACTCATCAAGTATTCTAGCCTTGCCCTCTGCCTCTAATTATATATTACCCTCTTTGTCCTGAATAGGCCCCACTTCACCACTTACTACCCATAGAATCATAGAAAAATTACAGCACAGGAGGAGGCCATTATTATTTTACCCCACTCAATCTTATCCAGATAATTGTGTATCCACTTACTATTTACATGGAAGTGGAACATTTTTGGGTTATATTGTGAATAAAACTTGTGCCAAAGTTGGGAGAGCTGTCTCACAGACTAGTCAAGCAACAGCCTGACATAGTCATACTCACGGAATCATAACTTACAGACAATGTCCCAGACACTGCAATCACCATCCCCAGGTATGTCCTGTCCCACCGGCAGGACAGACCCATCAGAGGTGGTGGCACAGTGGTGTACAGTAGGGAGGGAGTTGCCCTGGGAGTCCTCAACATCGACTCCAGACCCCATGAAGTCTCATGGCATCAGGTCAAACATGGGCAAGGTAACCTCCTACTGATTACCACCCACTGCCCTCCCTCAGCTGATGACTCAGTACTCCTCCATGTTGAACACCACTTGGAGGAAGCACTGAGGGTGGCAAGGGCACAAAATGTACTCTGGGTGGGGGACTTCAATGTCCATCACCAAGAGTGGCTCGGTAGCACCACTACTGACCGAACTGGCCGAGTCCTAAAGGACATGGCTGCTAGACTAGGTCTGCGGCAGGTGGTGGGGGAACCAACATGAGGGAAAAACATACTTGACCTCGTCCTCACCAATCTGCCTGCCGCAGATGCATCTGTCCATGAAAGTATTGGTAGGAGTGACCAACGTACAGTACTTGTGGAGACAAAGTCCCGCCTTCACATTGAGGATACCGTCCATCGTATTGTGTGGCACTATCACCGTGCTAAATGGGATAGATTTCGAACAGATCTAGCAATACAAAACTGGGCATCCATGAGCCGCTGTGGGCCATCAGCACCAGCAGAATTGTACTCAACCACAATCTGTAACCTCATGGCCCGGCATATCCCCCACTCTACCATTACCATCAAACCAGGAGACCAACCCTGGTTCAATGAAGAGTGCAGGAGGGCATGCCAGGAGCAGCACCAGGCATACCTCAAAATGAGGTGTCAACCTGGTGAAGCTACAACACAGGACTACTTGCCTGCCAAACTGCGTAAGCAGCATGTGATAGACAGAGCTAAGCGATCCCATAACCAAAGGATCTGATCTAAGCTCTGCAGTCCTGCCACATCCAGCCGTGAATGGTGGTGGACAATTAAACAACTAACTGGAGGAGGTGGCTCCAAATATCCCCATCCTCAATGATGGGGGAGCCCAGCACATCAGTGCGAAAGATAAGGCTGAAGCATTTGCAACAATCTTCAGCCAGAAGTGCCGAGTTGATGATCCATCTCGGCCTCCTCCTGAAGTCCCCACCATCACAGATGCCAGACTTCAGCCAATTCGATTCACTCTGCTTGATATCAAGAAACTACTGAAGGCACTGGATACTGCAAAAGCTATGGGCCCTGACAATATTCCGGCAATAGTCCTGAAGACCTGTGCTCCAGAACTTGCCGCGCCCCGAGCCAAGCTGTTCCAGTACAGCTACAACACTGGCATCTACCCTGCGATGTGGAAGATTTCCCAGGTATGTCCTGTACACAAAAAGCAGGACAAATCCAACCCGGCCAATTACCGCCCCATCAGCCTACTCTCAATCATGAGTAAAGTGATGGAAGGTGTCATCAACAGTGCCATCAAGCAGCACTTGCTTAGCAATAACCGGCTCAGTCACGCTCAGTTTGGGTTCCGCCAGGGCCACTCAGTGCCTGACCTCATTGCAGCCTTGGTTCAAACATGGACAAAAGAGCTGAACTCAAGAGGTGAGGTGAGAGTAACTGCCCTTGACATCAAGACAGCATTTGACCGAGTATGGCATCAAGGAGCCCGAGCAAAACTGAGGGCAATGGGAATCAGGGGGAAAACCCTCCGCTGGTTGGAGTCATACCTAGCGCAAAGGAAGATGGTTGTGGTTGTTGGAGGTCAATCTGCTGAGCTCCAGGACATCACTGCAGAAGTTCCTCAGGGGAGTGTCCTAGCCCAACCATCTTCAGCTGCTTCATCAATGACCTTCCTTCAATCATAAGGTCAGAAGTGGGGATGTTCTCTGATGATTGCACAATGTTCAGCACCATTCGTGACTCCTCAGATACTGAAGCAGTCCGTATAGAAATGCAGCAGGACCTGGACAATATCCAGGCTTGGGCTGATAAATGGCAAATAACATTCGCGCCACACAAGTGCCAGGCAATGACCACCTCCAACAAGAGAGAATCTAACCATCTCCCCTTGACATTCAATGGCATTACCATCGCTGAATCCCCCACTATCAACATCCTAGGGTTACCATTGACCAGAAACTGAACTGGAGTAGCCATATAAATACCGTGGCTACAAGAGCGGGTCAGAGGCTAGGAATCCTGAGGTGAGTAACTCACCACCTGACTCCCCAAAGCCTGTCCACCATCTACAAGGCACAAGTCAGGAGCGTGATGGAATACTCTCCACTTGCCTGGATAGGTGCAGCTCCAACAACACTCAAGAAGCTCGACACCATCCAGGACAAAGCAGCCCGCTTGATTGGCACACCATCTACAAACATTCACTCCCTCCACCACCGACGCACAGTGGCAGCAGTGTGTACCATCTACAAGATGCACTGCAGCAATGCACCAAGGCTCCTTAGACAGCACCTTCCAAACCCGCGACCTCTACCAACAAGAAGGACAAGGGCAGCAAATACATGGGAACATCACCCTTCCACCCTTGGAAGGCAAGTTCCCTTCCAAGTCACACACCATCCTGACTTGGAACTATATCGCCGTTCCTTCACTGTCGCTGGGTCAAAATCCTGAAACTTCCTTCCAAACAGCATTGTGGGTTTACCTACCCCAAATAGACTACAGCGGTTCAAGAAGGCAGCTCACCACCACCTTCTCAAGGGCAATTAGGGATGGGCAATAAATGCTGGCATAACCAGTGACGCCCACATCCCATGAATGAATTAAAAAAAACAGTCACAGTACAGGCTACTTATACTGCGCATAAACCAGTCACACTGTGCAGGCTAGTTATATTGAATGTAAACCAGTCACTGTACAGGCTAGTTATATTGTGTACAAACCTGTCACTGTACCGGCTAGTTATAGTGCGTATAAAACAGTCACTGTACCGGCTAGTTGTATTTCATTTAAACCAGTCACTGTACAGGCTAGTTATATTGCATATAAACCAGTCACTGTACAGGCTAGTTATATTGCATATAAACGAGTCACAGTACAGGTTAGTTCTATTGTGTATAAACCAGCCACAAAGTACAGACCAGGTATAATGCATATACATCAGGACAGGATAACTATGCGGCACATAAACGAGCCACTGTACAGGCTAGTTATATTGCGTATGAACCAATCACACTGTACAGGCTAGTTATATTGCACATAAACCAGTCACAATGGTTTACACTGGAGTGCTGACTTGGGTTGCATTAGAGTGCTGAAGTATGAGTTTTGTGACTGAGGGAGTTCGGTGAGGAGGGAGCGAGGAGCTCCTTTCATTTCCTACCTGTTCTCAAAGAACGTGAGGGGAGCAGAGAGTTTCCAAAGAGCACAGCTGACTGGTGAGTAAGTCCTGATGGGTATTTTTCAAACTGGACTGAATTGTAAGTCATTGTTTTAGCAAGACTTAGTTTATTTTTTTTAAAAATTATAATCTTCTAAAGTTTTAAATTTTAAAGGGTTTAGTCATGGCAGGAGAGCTTGAAGCCGTGGTTTGCTCCTCTTGCTGCATGTGGGAATCCGGGAACATTTCAAGTCCCTGGGACCAGCATGTGTGCAGGAAGTGTGTCCAGCTGCAGCTCCCGGAAGCTCGGGTTTCAGAGCTGGAACGGCGGCTGGAAACACTGTGGAGCATCCGTGAGTCTGAGAGCATTGTGGATAGCATGTATAGAGAGGTTGTCACACCGCAGCTGAAAGGACTTGAGGAAGGAAGGGAATGGGTGACCACCAGGCAGTCCAAGAGAATCAGGCAGGTAGTTCAGGAGTCCCCTGGGGTTACGCTTGCAAATCGGTATTCCATTTTGGAGGCTGATGAGGCTGGTTCCTCCAGGGAGTGCGGACAGAGCCAAGCTTCTGGCATCACAAGCAGCCTGTCTGCACAGAAAGGGGGAAAGAGAGGAAGAGCAATAGTAATAGGGGATTCCATAGTCAGGGGAACAGATAGGCGCTTCTGTGGCCTTCAAAGTGACTCCAGGATGGTGTGTTGCCTCCCTGGTGCCAGGGTCTGGGATGTCACTGAATGGCTGCAGGGCATCCTGAAGGGGGAGGATGATAAGGCAGAGGTCATGGTACATGTTGGTACCAATGACATAGGTAGAAAGAGGGATTAGGTCTTGCATCAAGAATTCAGGGAGTTAGGCAGTAGACTAAATAGCAGGACCCCTCGGGTTGTAATCTTTGGATTACTCCCAGTGCCACGTGCTAGTGAGTATAGGAAGAGGAGAATAGCACAGATGAATGCGTGGCTTAAGAGTTGGTGCAGGAGGGAGGGTTTTAGATTCCTGGACTACTGGGACCTGTACAAGTGGGACGGTGGGACCTGTACAAGTGGGACGGTCTACATCTGAACCAGAGGGGGACTAACATCCTTGCAGGCGGGTTTGCTAGTGCTGTTGGGAGGAGTTTAAACTAATTTGGCAGGGGGAGGGGACGCAGACTCCTAGCAGAATAGGGACACAGCTAAACACAGGAAAGCAAACAAGTCAGAGGGAATACAGCAGAGGTAAGTTTCAAGGGAGTAAGACCAGGATGGATGGCCTCTACTTTAATGCCAGGAGTATTACAGGTAAAACGGATGAGTTAAGGGAAAGGATTGACACATGGAATTGTGATATAGTAGCCATCACGGAGACATAGTTGAGTGAGGGGCAGGATTGGCAGCTCAATATCCCGGGATATAGAATCTTCAGGCGAGACAGAGGACGGGGCATTGCAATATTAGTTAAGGAGTCAGTTACTGCAGTAAGGAGAGATGATATCTTGGAGGGGGCATCAAATGAAGCATTATGGGTAGAGTTTAGGAATAAAAAAGGGACAGCCACATTGCTAGGTGTTTATTATAGACCCCCAGATAGTCAGCAGAAAATTGAGGAGCAAATATGTATGCAATTCGCAGAGGTGTGTAAAAATAATAACAGGGTAATTATATTAATTGGGATAGTCATCATGTTAAGGGCTCACATGGAGTGGAATTCTTAAAATGTATACAGGAGAACTTTTTAGCTCAATGTGTAGAGGATCCAACAAGGGAGGGTGCAGTGCTGGACCTAATTCTGGGGAATGAAGCCGGACAGGTGTTTGATGTGTTGGTGGGGGTGGCATTTTGGTGATAGCGACCACAACATGGTACAATTTAAGCTTGTTCTGGAGAAAGAAATCGACAAGTTGCAAAAAAAGGTTTTGGATTGGGGGAGAGTGAATTTTAGTTAAATAAGGCAGGATCTGGCCAAGGTAGACTGGAAAGTGTTACTTGTCAGGAAATCTACAGAAGAGCACCGGGGGGGCATTCAAAAAGGAAATGGGGAGGGTACAGGCCCAAAATGTTCCCTGCAGGGCAATAGGTAGGAGCAACAAGCCCAGAGAACCATGGATGACAGGAAACATTCAGGGTACGATGAGTAGGAAAAGAGAGGCTTTTAGCAAATACAAGGAGTGCAAATCAATGGAAGCATTAGTGGAGTACAGAAAGTATAGGATGGAGCTTAAGAAAGCAATTAGGAGAGCAAAGAGGGGATATGAGAAAGCTCTGGCTGGAAAAAGTAGGGAAAATCCCAAGATATTCTATAAGTATATTAATGGGAAGAGGATAACCAGGGAAAGAGTAGGACCCATTAGGGACCAAGGGGGAAATCTGTGGGTGGAGCCAGAGGACATTGGTAGGGTGTTGAACGAATACTTCACATTTCTCTTCACCCAAGAGAATGAGGAAGTAGATGTGGAATTTAGAGAGAGAGACTGTGAGGTTCTTGAGCAAATTGTCATCGGGAGTGACAAGGTATTGGAGGCTTTGGAACGCTTAAAAATAGACAAATCTCCAGGTCCAACGATTTGTGTCCCAGGATGCTGTGGGAGGCGAGGGTGGAGATTGCAGGGGCTCTGACCCTAATTTTTAATTCCTCTCTGGCCACGGGGGAGGTGCCAGAGGACTGGAGAACAGCAAATGTGGTCCCACTATTTAAGAAAGGTTGTAGAGATAAGCCAGGGAACTACAGACTAGTGAATCTCACGTCAGTGGAAGGGAAACTATTGGAGAAAATTCTGAAGGGGAGAATCTGTCTCCACTTGGAGAGGCAAAATTTGATTAGGAATAGTCAGCATGGCTTAGTCAGAGGGAGGTCATGCCTAACAAATTTGATTGAACTTTTTGAGCAGGTGACCAGGTGTGTAGATGAGGGTAGTGCAATTGATGTAGTTTACATGGATTTCAGCAAAGCCTTTGATAAGGTCCCACATGGGAGACTTATCAAGAAAGCAAATGCACATGGGATACAGGGTAACTTGATCAGGTGGATTCAAAATTGGCTTAGCTGTAGGAGACAGAGTGATGACAGACGGCTGTTTTGGTGACTGGAAGCGAGTGTCCAGTGGCGTACCACAGGGATCTGTGCTGGGTCCCCTATTGTTTGTCATTTATATAAACAACATAAATGACTATGTGGGGGGTAGGATCAGTAAGTTCGCGGATGACACAAAGATTGGCTGAGTGGTTAACAGTGAGGCTGAGTGTCTTGGGTTACAGTAAGATATAGATGGGATGGTCAAATGGGCAGAAAAGTGGCAGATGGAATTTAACGCTGAAAAGTGTGAGGTGATAAACTTTGGAAGGAGTAATGTGACAGGGAAGTCATTCAATGAATGGCCTGACACTGGGAAGTTCCGAGGAACAAAGGGACCTTGGCGTGTTTGTCCACAGATCTCTGAAGGCAGAAGGGCAGGTTAATAGGGTGGTGAAAAAGGCAGATGGGACACTTGCCTTTATCAATCGAGGCACAGATTACAAAAGCAGGGAGGTCATGTTGGAGTTGTACAGAACTTTGGTAAGGCCACAGCTGGAGTACTGTGTGCAATTCTGGTCACCACATTATAGGAAGGATGTGATTGCACTGGAGGGGGTGCAGAGGCAATTCACCAGGATGTTGCCTGGGATGGAACATTTAAGCTATGAAGAGAGGTTGGATCGGCTTGGGTTATTTTCGTTGGAGCAGAGAAGACTGAGGGGTGACCTGATCGAGGTGTACAAGATTATGAGGGGCATGGACAGGGTGGATAGGGAGCAGCTGTTCCCCTTAGTTGAAGGGTCAGTTACGAGGGGTCACAAGTTTAGGGTGAGGGGCGGGAGGTTTAAGGGGGATTTGTGGAAGAACTTTTTTACCCAGAGGGTGGTGACGGTCTGGAATGCCCTGCCTGGGAGGGTGGCAGAGGCGAGTTACCTCACATCCTTTAAAAAGTACCTGGATGAGCACTTGACATGTCATAACATTCAAGGCCATGGGCCAAGTGCTGGCAAATGGGATTAGGTCGACAAGTCAGGTGTCTTTAATGCATCGGTGCAGATTTGATGGGCCGAAGGGCCTCTTCTGCACTGTGTTCTTATGTGATTCTGTGAATGTCTCTCACAATGCACGACTTGCAGCCTGAAACAAACAGACAGTACAGGCTAGTTCTATTGCATACAAACCAGTCATACTGTACAGACCAGGTATGAAGCATATACATCAGTAACTGGATAGGTTAATTATATTCCATATAAACTGTACAGGCTAGTTAGATTGCATATAAACCAGTCACTGTACAGGCTAGATATATTGCATATAAACCAGTCACTGTACAGGCTAGTTAGATTGCGAATAAACCAGTCACTGTACAGGCTAGTTATATTGCATAGAAACCAGTCACTGCACAGGCTAGTTATATTGCATAGAAACCAGTCACTGTACAGGCTAGTTATATTGCATAGAAACCAGTCACAATGTACAGACTAGTTATATTGCATATAAACCAGTCACAATGTACAGACTAGTTATATTGCATATAAACCAGTCACACTGTACAGGCTAGTTATATTGCATATAAACCAGACACTGTACAGGCTAGTTATATTGCATATAAACCAGACACTGTACAGGCTAATTATATTGCATATAAACCAGTCACTGTACAGGCTAATTATATTGCATATAAACCAGACACTGTACAGGCTAGTTATATTGCATAGAAACCAGTCATGTACAGGCTAATTATATTGCATAGAAACCAGTCACAATGTACAGACTAGTTATATTGCATATAAACCAGTCACACTGTACAGGCTAGTTATATTGCATATAAACCAGACACTGTACAGGCTAATTATATTGCATATAAACCAGTCACTGTACAGGCTAATTATATTGCATATAAACCAGACACTGTACAGGCTAATTATATTGCATATAAACCAGTCACAATGTACAGACTAGTTATATTGCATATAAACCAGTCACTGTACAGGCTAATTATATTGCATATAAACCAGTCACTGTACAGACTAGTTATATTGCATATAAACCAGTCACTGTACAGACTAGTTATATTGCCTATAAACCAGTCACTGTACAGGCTAGTTATATTGCATATAAACCAGTCACTGCACAGGCTAGTTATATTGCATATAAACCAGTCACTGTACAGGCTAATTATATTGCATATAAACCAGTCACTGCACAGGCTAGTTATATTGCGAATAAACCAATCACTGTACAGGCTAGTTATATTGCATAAAAACCAGTCACTGTACAGGCTAATTATATTGCATATAAACCAGTCACTGTACAGGCTAGTTATATTGCATATAAACCAGTCACTGTACAGGCCAGTTATATTGCATATAAACCAGTCACTGTACAGGCCAGTTATATTGCATATAAACCAGTCACTGTACAGGCCAGTTATATTGCATATAAACCAGTCACTGTACAGGCCAGTTATATTGCATATAAACCAGTCACTGTACAGGCCAGTTATATTGCATATAAACCAGTCACTGTACAGGCCAGTTATATTGCATATAAACCAGTCACTGTACAGGCCAGTTATATTGCATATAAACCAGTCACTGTACATGCTAGTTATATTGCCTATAAACCAGTCACTGTACAGGCCAGTTATATTGCATATAAACTAGTCACTGTACAGGCTAGTTATATTGCTTATAAACCAGTCACTGTACAGGCTAATTATATTCCATATAAACCAGTCACTGTTTATTCTAGTTATATTGTGTAGAAATCTGTCACTGTACAGGCTAATTATATTGCCTGTAAACCAGTCACTGTGCAGGCTAATTATATTGCCTATAAACCAGTCACTGTACAGGCTAATTATATTGTGTAGAAACCTGTAACTGTTGAGGCTAGTTATATTGCATATAAACTAGTCACTGTTGAGGCTAGTTATATTGCATATAAACTAGTCACTGTACAGGCTAGTTATATTGCTTATAAACCAGTCACTGTACAGGCTAATTATATTCCATATAAACCAGTCACTGTTTATTCTAGTTATATTGTGTAGAAATCTGTCACTGTACAGGCTAATTATATTGCTTATAAACCAGTCACTGTTGAGGCTAGTTATATTGCTTATAAACCAGTCACTGTACAGGCTAATTATATTCCATATAAACCAGTCACTGTTTATTCCAGTTATATTGTGTAGAAATCTGTCACTGTACAGGCTAATTATATTGCTTATAAACCAGTCACTGTTGAGGCTAGTTATATTGCTTATAAACCAGTCACTGTACAGGCTAATTATATTCCATATAAACCAGTCACTGTTTATTCTAGTTATATTGTGTAGAAATCTGTCACTGTACAGGCTAGTTATATTGCTTATAAACCAGTCACTGTACAGGCTAATTATATTGCATAGAAACCTGTCACTGTACAGGCTAGTTATATTGCTTATAAACCAGTCACTGTACAGGCTAATTATATTCCATATAAACCAGTCACTGTTTATTCTAGTTATATTGTGTAGAAATCTGTCACTGTACAGGCTAGTTATATTGCTTATAAACCAGTCACTTTACAGGCTAGTTATATTGCATATAAACCAGTCACTTTACAGGCTAGTTATATTGCATATAAACCAGTCACTGTACAGGCTAGTTATATTGCATATAAACCAGTCACTGTTGAGGCTAGTTATATTGCATAGAAACCTGTCACTGTACAGGCTAGTTATATTCCATATAAACCAGTCACTGTTTATTCTAGTTATATTGTGTAGAAATCTGTCACTGTACAGGCTAGTTATATTGCATAGAAACCAGTCACTGTACAGGCTAATTATATTGCATAGAAACCAGTCACTGTTGAGGCTAGTTATATTGCATAGAAACCTGTCACTGTACAGGCTAGTTATATTGCTTATAAACCTGTCACTGTACAGGCTAGTTATATTGCCTATAAACCAGTCACTTTACAGGCCAGTTATATTGCCTATAAACCAGTCACTGTACAGGCTAGTTATATTGCTTATAAACCAGTCACTGTACAGGCCAGTTATATTGCTTATAAACCAGTCACTGTACAGGCTAGTTATATTGTGTAGAAATCTGTCACTGTGCAGGCTAATTATATTCCATATAAGCCAGTCACTGTACAGGCTAGTTATATTGTGTAGAAACCAGTCACTGTACAGGCTAGTTATATTGCTCATAAACCAGTCACTGTGCAGGCTAGTTATATTGCTTATAAACCAGTCACTGTACAGGCTAATTATATTCCATATAAACCAGTCACTGTTTATTCTAGTTATATTGCGTAGAAATCTGTCACTGTACAGGCTAGTTATATTGCATATAAACCAGTCACTGTACAGGCTAGTTATATTGCATATAAACCAATCACTGTACAGGCTAGTTATATTGCATATAAACCAGTCACTGTACAGGCTAATTATATTGCTTATAAACCAGTCACTGTTGAGGCTAGTTATATTGCATATAAACCAGTCACTGTACAGACTAGTTATATTGCATATAAACCAGTCACTGTACAGACTAGTTATATTGCATATAAACCAGTCACTGTACAGACTAGTTATATTGCATATAAACCAGTCACTGTACAGACTAGTTATATTGCATATAAACCAGTCACTGTACAGGCTAGTTATATTGCATATAAACCAGTCACTGTACAGACTAGTTATATTGCATATAAACCAGTCACTGTGCAGGCTAGTTATATTGCATATAAACCAGTCACTGTTGAGGCTAGTTATATTGCCTATAAACCAGTCACTGTACAGACTAGTTATATTGCCTATAAACCAGTCACTGTACAGGCTAGTTATATTGCATATAAACCAGTCACTGTACAGGCTAATTATATTGCATATAAACCAGTCACTGCACAGGCTAGTTATATTGCATAAAAACCAGTCACTGTACAGGCTAGTTATATTGCATAAAAACCAGTCACTGTACAGGCTAGTTATATTGCATATAAACCAGTCACTGCACAGGCTAGTTATATTGCGAATAAACCAATCACTGTACAGGCTAGTTATATTGCATAAAAACCAGTCACTGTACAGGCTAATTATATTGCATATAAACCAGTAACTGCACAGGCTAGTTATATTCCCTCTAAACCAGTCACTGTACAGGCTAGTTATATTGCATATAAACCAGTCACTGTACAGGCCAGTTATATTGCATATAAACCAGTCACTGTACAGGCCAGTTATATTGCATATAAACCAGTCACTGTACAGGCCAGTTATATTGCATATAAACCAGTCACTGTACAGGCCAGTTATATTGCATATAAACCAGTCACTGTACAGGCCAGTTATATTGCATATAAACCAGTCACTGTACAGGCCAGTTATATTGCATATAAACCAGTCACTGTACAGGCCAGTTATATTGCATATAAACCAGTCACTGTACAGGCCAGTTATATTGCATATAAACCAGTCACTGTACAGGCCAGTTATATTGCATATAAACCAGTCACTGTACAGGCCAGTTATATTGCATATAAACCAGTCACTGTACATGCTAGTTATATTGCCTATAAACCAGTCACTGTACAGGCCAGTTATATTGCATATAAACCAGTCACTGTACAGGCTAGTTATATTGCATATAAACCAGTCACTGGATAGACTAATTATATTGCATATAAACCAGTCACTGTACAGGCTAATTATATTGCATATAAACCAGTCACTGGATAGACTAGTTATATTGCATATAAACCAGTCACTGTACAGGCTAATTATATTGCCTGTAAACCAGTCACTGTGCAGGCTAATTATATTGCCTATAAACCAGTCACTGTACAGGCTAATTATATTGTGTAGAAACCTGTAACTGTTGAGGCTAGTTATATTGCATATAAACTAGTCACTGTACAGGCTAGTTATATTGCTTATAAACCAGTCACTGTACAGGCTAATTATATTCCATATAAACCAGTCACTGTTTATTCTAGTTATATTGTGTAGAAATCTGTCACTGTACAGGCTAATTATATTGCTTATAAACCAGTCACTGTTGAGGCTAGTTATATTGCTTATAAACCAGTCACTGTACAGGCTAATTATATTCCATATAAACCAGTCACTGTTTATTCTAGTTATATTGTGTAGAAATCTCACTGTACAGGCTAGTTATATTGCTTATAAACCAGTCACTTTACAGGCTAGTTATATTGCATATAAACCAGTCACTTTACAGGCTAGTTATATTGCATATAAACCAGTCACTGTACAGGCTAGTTATATTGCATATAAACCAGTCACTGTTGAGGCTAGTTATATTGCATAGAAACCTGTCACTGTACAGGCTAGTTATATTCCATATAAACCAGTCACTGTTTGTTCTAGTTATATTGTGTAGAAATCTGTCACTGTACAGGCTAGTGATATTGCATAGAAACCAGTCACTGTACAGGCTAATTATATTGCATAGAAACCAGTCACTGTTGAGGCTAGTTATATTGCATAGAAACCTGTCACTGTACAGGCTAGTTATATTGCTTATAAACCTGTCACTGTACAGGCTAGTTATATTGCCTATAAACCAGTCACTTTACAGGCCAGTTATATTGCCTATAAACCAGTCACTGTACAGGCTAGTTATATTGCTTATAAACCAGTCACTGTACAGGCCAGTTATATTGCTTATAAACCAGTCACTGTACAGGCTAGTTATATTGTGTAGAAATCTGTCACTGTGCAGGCTAATTATATTCCATATAAGCCAGTCACTGTACAGGCTAGTTATATTGTGTAGAAATCTGTCACTGTACAGGCTAGTTATATTGCTTATAAACCAGTCACTGTACAGGCGAGTTATATTGCTTATAAACCAGTCACTGTACAGGCCAGTTATATTGCTTATAAACCAGTCACTGTACAGGCTAGTTATATTGTGTAGAAATCTGTCACTGTGCAGGCTAATTCTTTCTTTTCTTCTTTTTCTTTTTGGGCCTCCTTATCTCGAGAGACAATGGATACGCGCCTGGAGGTGGTCAGTGGTTTGTGAAGCAGCGCCTGTAGTGGCTATAAAGGCCAATTCTGGAGTGACAGGCTCTTCCACAGGTGCTGCAGAGAAATTTGTTTGTTGGGGCTGTTGCACAGTTGGCTCTCCCCTTGCGCCTCTGTCTTTTTTCCTGCCAACTACTAAGTCTCTTCGACTCGCCACAATTTAGCCCTGTCTTTATGGCTGCCCGCCAGCTCTGGCGAATGCTGGCAACTGACTCCCACGACTTGTGATCAATGTCACACGATTTCATGTCGCGTTTGCAGACGTCTTTATAACGGAGACATGGACGGCCGGTAGGTCTGATACCAGTGGCGAGCTCGCTGTACAATGTGTCTTTGGGGATCCTGCCATCTTCCATGCGGCTCACATGGCCAAGCCATCTCAAGCGCCGCTGACTCAGTAGTGTGTATAAGCTGGGGATGTTGGCCGCTTCAAGGACTTCTGTGTTGGAGATATAGTCCTGCCACCTGATGCCAAGTATTCTCCGAAGGCAGCGAAGATGGAATTAATTGAGACGTCGCTCTTGGCTGGCATACGTTGTCCAGGCCTCGCTGCCGTAGAGCAAGGTACTGAGGACACAGGCCTGATACACTCGGACTTTTGTGTTCCGTGTCAGTGCGCCATTTTCCCACACTCTCTTGGCCAGTCTGAACATAGCAGTGGAAGCCTTACCCATGCGCTTGTTGATTTCTGCATCTAGAGGCTAATTATATTCCATATAAGCCAGTCACTGTACAGGCTAGTTATATTGTGTAGAAATCTGTCACTGTACAGGCTAGTTATATTGCTCATAAACCAGTCACTGTGCAGGCTAGTTATATTGCTTATAAACCAGTCACTGTACAGGCTAATTATATTCCATATAAACCAGTCACTGTTTATTCTAGTTATATTGCGTAGAAATCTGTCACTGTACAGGCTAGTTATATTGCATATAAACCAGTCACTGTACAGGCTAGTTATATTGCATATAAACCAATCACTGTACAGGCTAGTTATATTGCATATAAACCAGTCACTGTACAGGCTAATTATATTGCTTATAAACCAGTCACTGAGGCTAGTTATATTGCATATAAACCAGTCACTGTACAGACTAGTTATATTGCATATAAACCAGTCACTGTACAGGCTAGTTATATTGCATATAAACCAGTCACTGTACAGGCTAGTTATATTGCATATAAACCAGTCACTGTACAGACTAGTTATATTGCATATAAACCAGTCACTGTGCAGGCTAGTTATATTGCATATAAACCAGTCACTGTTGAGGCTAGTTATATTGCATATAAACCAGTCACTGTACAGACTAGTTATATTGCCTATAAACCAGTCACTGTACAGGCTAGTTATATTGCATATAAACCAGTCACTGTACAGGCTAATTATATTGCATATAAACCAGTCACTGCACAGGCTAGTTATATTGCGAATAAACCAGTCACTGTACAGGCTAGTTATATTGCATAAAAACCAGTCACTGTACAGGCTAGTTATATTGCATAAAAACCAGTCACTGTACAGGCTAATTATATTGCATATAAACCAGTCACTGTACAGGCCAGTTATATTGCATATAAACCAGTCACTGTACAGGCCAGTTATATTGCATATAAACCAGTCACTGTACAGGCCAGTTATATTGCATATAAACCAGTCACTGTACAGGCCAGTTATATTGCATATAAACCAGTCACTGTACAGGCCAGTTATATTGCATATAAACCAGTCACTGTACAGGCCAGTTATATTGCATATAAACCAGTCCCTGTACATGCTAGTTATATTGCCTATAAACCAGTCACTGTACAGGCCAGTTATATTGCTTATAAACCAGTCACTGTACAGGCTAATTATATTCCATATAAGCCAGTCACTGTACAGGCTAGTTATATTGTGTAGAAATCTGTCACTGTACAGGCTAGTTATATTGCTCATAAACCAGTCACTGTGCAGGCTAGTTATATTGCTTATAAACCAGTCACTGTACAGGCTAATTATATTCCATATAAACCAGTCACTGTTTATTCTAGTTATATTGTGTAGAAATCTGTCACTGTACAGGCTAGTTATATTGCTTATAAACCAGTCACTGTACAGGCTAATTATATTGCATAGAAACCTGTCACTGTACAGGCTAGTTATATTGCTTATAAACCAGTCACTGTACAGGCTAATTATATTCCATATAAACCAGTCACTGTTTATTCTAGTTATATTGTGTAGAAATCTGTCACTGTACAGGCTAGTTATATTGCATATAAACCAGTCACTTTACAGGCTAGTTATATTGCATATAAACCAGTCACTTTACAGGCTAGTTATATTGCATATAAACCAGTCACTGTACAGGCTAGTTATATTGCATATAAACCAGTCACTGTTGAGGCTAGTTATATTGCATAGAAACCTGTCACTGTACAGGCTAGTTATATTCCATAGAAACCTGTCACTGTTTATTCTAGTTATATTGTGTAGAAATCTGTCACTGTACAGGCTAGTTATATTGCTTATAAACCAGTCACTGTACAGGCTAATTATATTGCATAGAAACCTGTCACTGTACAGGCTAGTTATATTGCTTATAAACCAGTCACTGTACAGGCTAATTATATTCCATATAAACCAGTCACTGTTTATTCTAGTTATATTGTGTAGAAATCTGTCACTGTACAGGCTAGTTATATTGCATATAAACCAGTCACTTTACAGGCTAGTTATATTGCATATAAACCAGTCACTTTACAGGCTAGTTATATTGCATATAAACCAGTCACTGTACAGGCTAGTTATATTGCATATAAACCAGTCACTGTTGAGGCTAGTTATATTCCATATAAACCAGTCACTGTTTATTCTAGTTATATTGTGTAGAAATCTGTCACTGTACAGGCTAGTTATATTGCTTATAAACCAGTCACTGTACAGGCTAATTATATTGCATAGAAACCAGTCACTGTACAGGCTAATTATATTCCATATAAACCAGTCACTGTTTATTCTAGTTATATTGTGTAGAAATCTCACTGTACAGGCTAGTTATACTGCTTATAAACCAGTCACTTTACAGGCTAGTTATATTGCATATAAACCAGTCACTTTACAGGCTAGTTATATTGCATATAAACCAGTCACTGTACAGGCTAGTTATATTGCATATAAACCAGTCACTGTTGAGGCTAGTTATATTGCATAGAAACCTGTCACTGTACAGGCTAGTTATATTCCATATAAACCAGTCACTGTTTGTTCTAGTTATATTGTGTAGAAATCTGTCACTGTACAGGCTAGTGATATTGCATAGAAACCAGTCACTGTACAGGCTAATTATATTGCATAGAAACCAGTCACTGTTGAGGCTAGTTATATTGCATAGAAACCTGTCACTGTACAGGCTAGTTATATTGCTTATAAACCTGTCACTGTACAGGCTAGTTATATTGCCTATAAACCAGTCACTTTACAGGCCAGTTATATTGCCTATAAACCAGTCACTGTACAGGCTAGTTATATTGCTTATAAACCAGTCACTGTACAGGCCAGTTATATTGCTTATAAACCAGTCACTGTACAGGCTAGTTATATTGTGTAGAAATCTGTCACTGTGCAGGCTAATTATATTCCATATAAGCCAGTCACTGTACAGGCTAGTTATATTGTGTAGAAATCTGTCACTGTACAGGCTAGTTATATTGCTCATAAACCAGTCACTGTACAGGCGAGTTATATTGCTTATAAACCAGTCACTGTACAGGCCAGTTATATTGCTTATAAACCAGTCACTGTACAGGCTAGTTATATTGTGTAGAAATCTGTCACTGTGCAGGCTAATTCTTTCTTTTCTTCTTTTTCTTTTTGGGCCTCCTTATCTCGAGAGACAATGGATACGCGCCTGGAGGTGGTCAGTGGTTTGTGAAGCAGCGCCTGTAGTGGCTATAAAGGCCAATTCTGGAGTGACAGGCTCTTCCACAGGTGCTGCAGAGAAATTTGTTTGTTGGGGCTGTTGCACAGTTGGCTCTCCCCTTGCGCCTCTGTCTTTTTTCCTGCCAACTACTAAGTCTCTTCGACTCGCCACAATTTAGCCCTGTCTTTATGGCTGCCCGCCAGCTCTGGCGAATGCTGGCAACTGACTCCCACGACTTGTGATCAATGTCACACGATTTCATGTCGCGTTTGCAGACGTCTTTATAACGGAGACATGGACGGCCGGTAGGTCTGATACCAGTGGCGAGCTCGCTGTACAATGTGTCTTTGGGGATCCTGCCATCTTCCATGCGGCTCACATGGCCAAGCCATCTCAAGCGCCGCTGACTCAGTAGTGTGTATAAGCTGGGGATGTTGGCCGCTTCAAGGACTTCTGTGTTGGAGATATAGTCCTGCCACCTGATGCCAAGTATTCTCCGAAGGCAGCGAAGATGGAATGAATTGAGACGTCGCTCTTGGCTGGCATACGTTGTCCAGGCCTCGCTGCCGTAGAGCAAGGTACTGAGGACACAGGCCTGATACACTCGGACTTTTGTGTTCCGTGTCAGTGCGCCATTTTCCCACACTCTCTTGGCCAGTCTGAACATAGCAGTGGAAGCCTTACCCATGCGCTTGTTGATTTCTGCATCTAGAGGCTAATTATATTCCATATAAGCCAGTCACTGTACAGGCTAGTTATATTGTGTAGAAATCTGTCACTGTACAGGCTAGTTATATTGCTCATAAACCAGTCACTGTGCAGGCTAGTTATATTGCTTATAAACCAGTCACTGTACAGGCTAATTATATTCCATATAAACCAGTCACTGTTTATTCTAGTTATATTGCGTAGAAATCTGTCACTGTACAGGCTAGTTATATTGCATATAAACCAGTCACTGTACAGGCTAGTTATATTGCATATAAACCAATCACTGCACAGGCTAGTTATATTGCATATAAACCAATCACTGAACAGGCTAGTTATATTGCTTATAAACCAGTCACTGAGGCTAGTTATATTGCATATAAACCAGTCACTGTACAGACTAGTTATATTGCATATAAACCAGTCACTGTACAGGCTAGTTATATTGCATATAAACCAGTCACTGTACAGGCTAGTTATATTGCATATAAACCAGTCACTGTACAGACTAGTTATATTGCATATAAACCAGTCACTGTGCAGGCTAGTTATATTGCATATAAACCAGTCACTGTTGAGGCTAGTTATATTGCATATAAACCAGTCACTGTACAGACTAGTTATATTGCCTATAAACCAGTCACTGTACAGGCTAGTTATATTGCATATAAACCAGTCACTGTACAGGCTAATTATATTGCATATAAACCAGTCACTGCACAGGCTAGTTATATTGCGAATAAACCAGTCACTGTACAGGCTAGTTATATTGCATAAAAACCAGTCACTGTACAGGCTAGTTATATTGCATAAAAACCAGTCACTGTACAGGCTAATTATATTGCATATAAACCAGTCACTGTACAGGCCAGTTATATTGCATATAAACCAGTCACTGTACAGGCCAGTTATATTGCATATAAACCAGTCACTGTACAGGCCAGTTATATTGCATATAAACCAGTCACTGTACAGGCCAGTTATATTGCATATAAACCAGTCACTGTACAGGCCAGTTATATTGCCTATAAACCAGTCACTGTACAGGCCAGTTATATTGCATATAAACCAGTCACTGTACAGGCTAGTTATATTGCTCATAAACCAGTCACTGTGCAGGCTAGTTATATTGCTTATAAACCAGTCACTGTACAGGCTAATTATATTCCATATAAACCAGTCACTGTTTATTCTAGTTATATTGTGTAGAAATCTGTCACTGTACAGGCTAGTTATATTGCTTATAAACCAGTCACTGTACAGGCTAATTATATTGCATAGAAACCTGTCACTGTACAGGCTAGTTATATTGCTTATAAACCAGTCACTGTACAGGCTAATTATATTCCATATAAACCAGTCACTGTTTATTCTAGTTATATTGTGTAGAAATCTGTCACTGTACAGGCTAGTTATATTGCATATAAACCAGTCACTTTACAGGCTAGTTATATTGCATATAAACCAGTCACTGTACAGGCTAGTTATATTGCATATAAACCAGTCACTGTTGAGGCTAGTTATATTGCATAGAAACCTGTCACTGTACAGGCTAGTTATATTCCATATAAACCTGTCACTGTACAGGCTAGTTATATTGCATAGAAACCAGTCACTGTACAGGCTAATTATATTGCATAGAAACCAGTCACTGTTGAGGCTAGTTATATTGCATATAAACCAGTCACTGTACAGACTAGTTATATTGCCTATAAACCAGTCACTGTACAGGCTAGTTATATTGCATATAAACCAGTCACTGTACAGGCTAATTATATTGCATATAAACCAGTCACTGCACAGGCTAGTTATATTGCGAATAAACCAGTCACTGTACAGGCTAGTTATATTGCATAAAAACCAGTCACTGTACAGGCTAGTTATATTGCATATAAACCAGTCACTGTACAGGCCAGTTATATTGCATATAAACCAGTCACTGTACAGGCCAGTTATATTGCATATAAACCAGTCACTGTACAGGCCAGTTATATTGCATATAAACCAGTCACTGTACAGGCCAGTTATATTGCATATAAACCAGTCACTGTACAGGCCAGTTATATTGCATATAAACCAGTCCCTGTACATGCTAGTTATATTGCCTATAAACCAGTCACTGTACAGGCTAATTATATTGCTTATAAACCAGTCACTGTACAGGCTAATTATATTCCATATAAACCAGTCACTGTTTATTCTAGTTATATTGTGTAGAAATCTGTCACTGTACAGGCTAGTTATATTGCATATAAACCAGTCACTTTACAGGCTAGTTATATTGCATATAAACCAGTCACTGTACAGGCTAGTTATATTGCATATAAACCAGTCACTGTTGAGGCTAGTTATATTGCATAGAAACCTGTCACTGTACAGGCTAGTTATATTCCATATAAACCAGTCACTGTTTATTCTAGTTATATTGTGTAGAAATCTGTCACTGTACAGGCTAGTTATATTGCTCATAAACCAGTCACTGTGCAGGCTAGTTATATTGCATATAAACCAGTCACTGTTGAGGCTAATTATATTGCATATAAACCAGTCACTGCACAGGCTAGTTATATTCCCTCTAAACCAGTCACTGTACAGGCTAGTTATATTGCATATAAACCAGTCACTGTACAGGCTAGTTACATTGCATATAAACCAGTCACTGTACAGGCCAGTTATATTGCATATAAACCAGTCACTGTACAGGCCAGTTATATTGCATATAAACCAGTCACTGTACAGGCCAGTTATATTGCATATAAACCAGTCACTGTACAGGCCAGTTATATTGCATATAAACCAGTCACTGTACAGGCCAGTTATATTGCATATAAACCAGTCACTGTACAGGCCAGTTATATTGCATATAAACCAGTCCCTGTACATGCTAGTTATATTGCTTATAAACCAGTCACTGTACAGGCCAGTTATATTGCTTATAAACCAGTCACTGTACAGGCTAGTTATATTGTATATAAACCAGTCACTGTACAGGCTAGTTATATTGCTTATAAGCCAGTCACTGTACAGGCTAGTTATATTGCTTATAAACCAGTCACTGTACAGGCTAATTATATTGCATAGAAACCAGTCACTGTTGAGGCTAGTTATATTGCATATAAACCAGTCACTGTACAGACTAGTTATATTGCATATAAACCAGTCACTGTACAGACTAGTTATATTGCATATAAACCAGTCACTGTACAGGCTAATTATATTGCATAGAAACCTGTCACTGTACAGGCTAATTATATTGCATAGAAACCTGTCACTGTACAGGCTAGTTATATTGCTTATAAACCTGTCACTGTACAGGCTAGTTATATTCCATATAAACCAGTCACTGTTTATTCTAGTTATATTGTGTAGAAATCTGTCACTGGATAGGCTAGTTATATTGCATATAAACCAGTCACTGTACAGGCCAGTTATATTGCATATAAACCAGTCACTGTACAGGCTAATTATATTGCTTATAAACCAGTCACTGTACAGGCTAATTATATTGCTTATAAACCAGTCACTGTTGAGGCTAGTTATATTGCATATAAACCAGTCACTGTACAGGCTAGTTATATTGCATATAAACCAGTCACTGTACAGACTAGTTATATTGCATATAAACCAGTCACTGTACAGGCTAGTTATATTGCATATAAACCAGTCACTGTACAGACTAGTTATATTGCATATAAACCAGTCACTGTACAGACTAGTTATATTGCATATAAACCAGTCACTGTGCAGGCTAGTTATATTGCATATAAACCAGTCACTGTTGAGGCTAGTTATATTGCATATAAACCAGTCACTGTACAGGCTAGTTAAATTGCATAGAAACCAGTCACTGTTGAGGCTAGTTATATTCCATATAAACCAGTCACTGTTTATTCTAGTTATATTGTGTAGAAACCAGTCACTGTACAGGCTAGTTATATTGCTTATAAACCAGTCACTGTACAGGCTAGTTATATTGCTTATAAACCAGTCACTGTACAGGCTAGTTATATTGCTTATAAACCAGTCACTGTACAGGCTAATTATATTGCATAGAAACCAGTCACTGTACAGGCTAATTATATTGCATAGAAACCTGTCACTGTACAGGCTAGTTATATTGCTTATAAACCTGTCACTGTACAGGCTAGTTATATTCCATATAAACCAGTCACTGTTTATTCTAGTTATATTGTGTAGAAACCTGTCACTGGATAGGCTAGTTATATTGCATATAAACCAGTCACTGGATAGGCTAGTTATATTGCATATAAACCAGCCACTGGATAGGCTAGTTATATTGCATATAAACCAGTCACTGTACAGGCCAGTTATATTGCTTATAAACCAGTCACTGGATAGGCTAGTTATATTGCTTATAAGCCAGTCACTGTACAGGCTAGTTATATTGTGTAGAAATCTGTCACTGTACAGGCTAGTTATATTGCTCATAAACCAGTCACTGTACAGGCTAATTATATTGCATATAAACCAGTCACTGTTTAGGCTAGTTATATTGCATATAAACCAGTCACTGTACAGGCTAGTTATATTGTGCAGAAATCTGTCACTGTACAGGCTAGTTATATTGCATATAAACCAGTCACACTGTACAGACTAGTTATATTGCATATAAACCAGTCACTGCGCAGGCTAGTTATATTGCATATAAACCAGTCACTGCACAGGCTAGTTATATTGCATATAAACCAGTCACTGTACAGGCTAGTTATATTGCATATAAACCAGTCACTGGATAGGCCAGTTATATTGCATATAAACCAGTCACTGTACAGGCTAGTTATATTGCATATAAACCAGTCACTGTACAGGCTAGTTATATTGCATATAAACCAGTCACTGCACAGGCTAGTTATATTGCATATAAACCAGTCACTGCACAGGCTAGTTATATTGCATATAAACCAGTCACTGCACAGGCTAGTTATATTGCATATAAACCAGTCACTGCACAGGCTAGTTATATTGCATATAAACCAGTCACTGCACAGGCTAGTTATATTGCATATAAACCAGTCACTGCACAGGCTAGTTATATTGCATATAAACCAGTCACTGCACAGGCTAGTTATATTGCATATAAACCAGTCACTGCACAGGCTAGTTATATTGCATATAAACCAGTCACTGCACAGGCTAGTTATATTGCATATAAACCAGTCACTGTACAGGCTAGTTATATTGCATATAAACCAGTCACTGTACAGGCTAGTTATATTGCATATAAACCAGTCACTGTACAGGCTAGTTATATTGCCTATAAACCAGTCACTTTACAGGCTAGTTATATTGCCTATAAACCAGTCACTTTACAGACTAGTTATATTGCATATAAACCAGTCACTGTACAGACTAGTTATATTGCATATAAAGCAGTCACTGCGCAGGCTAGTTATATTGCATATAAAGCAGTCACTGCGCAGGCTAGTTATATTGCCTATAAACCAGTCACTGTGCAGGCTAGTTATATTGCATATAAACCAGTCACTGTACAGGCTAGTTATATTGCATATAAACCAGTCACTGTACTTCTTTCTTTTGGGCCTCCTTATCTCGAGAGACAATGGATACGCGCCTGGAGGTGGTCAGTGGTTTGTGAAGTAGCGCCTGGAGTGGCTATAAAGGCCAATTCTGGAGTAACAGGCTCTTCCACAGGTGCTGCAGAGAAATTTGTTTGTTGGGGCTGTTGCACAGTTGGCTCTCCCCTTGCGCCTCTGTCTTTTTTCCTGCCAACTACTAAGTCTCTTCGACTCGCCACAATTTAGCCCTGTCTTTATGGCTGCCCGGCAGCTCTGGCGAATGCTGGCAACTGACTCCCACGACTTGTGATCAATGTCACACGATTTCATGTCGCGTTTGCAGACGTCTTTATAACGGAGACATGGACGGCCGGTGGGTCTGATACCAGTGGCGAGCTCGCTGTACAATGTGTCTTTGGGGATCCTGCCATCTTCCATGCGGCTCACATGGCCAAGCCATCTCAAGCGCCGCTGACTCAGTAGTGTGTATAAGCTGGGGATGTTGGCCGCTTCAAGGACTTCTGTGTTGGAGATATAGTCCTGCCACCTGATGCCAAGTATTCTCCGAAGGCAGCGAAGATGGAATGAATTGAGACGTCGCTCTTGGCTGGCATACGTTGTCCAGGCCTCGCTGCCGTAGAACAAGGTGCTGAGGACACAGGCCTGATACACTCGGACTTTTGTGTTCCGTGTCAGTGCGCCATTTTCCCACACTCTCTTGGCCAGTCTGAACATAGCAGTGGAAGCCTTACCCATGCGCTTGTTGATTTCTGCATCTAGAGACAGGTTACTGGTGATAGTTGAGCCTAGGTAGGTGAACTCTTGAACCACTTCCAGAGCGTGGTCGCCAATATTGATGGATGGAGCATTTCTGACATCCTGCCCCATGATGTTCGTTTTCTTGAGGCTGATGGTTAGGCCAAATTCATTGCAGGCAGACGCAAACCTGTCGATGAGACTCTGCAGGCATTCTTCAGTGTGAGATGTTAAAGCAGCATCGTCAGCAAAGAGGAGTTCTCTGATGAGGACTTTCCGTACTTTGGACTTCGCTCTTAGACGGGCAAGGTTGAACAACCTGCCCCCTGATCTTGTGTGGAGGAAAATTCCTTCTTCAGAGGATTTGAACGCATGTGAAAGCAGCAGGGAGAAGAAAATCCCAAAAAGTGTGGGTGCGAGAACACAGCCCTGTTTCACACCACTCAGGATAGGAAAGGGCTCTGATGAGGAGCCACCATGTTGAATTGTGCCTTTCATATTGTCATGGAATGAGGTGATGATACTTAGTAGCTTTGGTGGACATCCGATCTTTTCTAGTAGTCTGAAGAGACCACGTCTGCTGACGAGGTCAAAGGCTTTGGTGAGATCAATGAAAGCAATGTAGAGGGGCATCTGTTGTTCACGGCATTTCTCCTGTATCTGACGAAGGGAGAACAGCATGTCAATAGTCGATCTCTCTGCACGAAAGCCACACTGTGCCTCAGGGTAGACGCGCTCGGCCAGCTTCTGGAGCCTGTTCAGAGCGACTCGAGCAAAGACTTTCCCCACTATGCTGAGCAGGGAGATTCCACGGTAGTTGTTACAGTCACCGCGGTCACCTTTGTTTTTATAGAGGGTGATGATGTTGGCATCGCGCATGTCCTGGGGTACTGCTCCCTCGTCCCAGCACAGGCATAGCAGTTCATGTAGTGCTGAGAGTATAGCAGGCTTGGCACTCTTGATTATTTCAGGGGTAATGCTGTCCTTCCCAGGGGCTTTTCCGCTGGCTAGGGAATCAATGGCATCACTGAGTTCCGATTTGGTTGGCTGTTATATTGTTATATTGCATATAAACCAGTCACTGTACAGGCTAGTTATATTGCATATAAACCAGTCACTGTACAGACTAGTTATATTGCCTATAAACCAGTCACTTTACAGGCTAGTTATATTGCCTATAAACCAGTCACTGTGCAGGCTAGTTATATTGCATATAAACCAGTCACTGTGCAGGCTAGTTATATTGCATATAAACCAGTCACTGTGCAGGCTAGTTATATTGCATATAAACCAGTCACTGTGCAGGCTAGTTATATTGCATATAAACCAGTCACTGTGCAGGCTAGTTATATTGCATATAAACCAGTCACTGTACAGGCTAGTTATATTGCATATAAACCAGTCACTGTACAGACTAGTTATATTGCCTATAAACCAGTCACTTTACAGACCAGTTATATTGCATATAAACCAGTCACTGTACAGGCTCGTTATATTGCATATAAACCAGTCACTGCACAGGCTAGTTATATTGCATATAAACCAGTCACTGTACAGGCTAGTTATATTGCATATAAACCAGTCACTGCACAGGCTAGTTATATTGCATATAAACCAGTCACTGTACAGGCCAGTTATATTGCATATAAACCAGTCACTGCACAGGCTAGTTATATTGCATATAAACCAGTCACTGTACTTCTTTCTTTTGGGCCTCCTTATCTCGAGAGACAATGGATACGCGCCTGGAGGTGGTCAGTGGTTTGTGAAGCAGCGCCTGGAGTGGCTATAAAGGCCAATTCTGGAGTAACAGGCTCTTCCACAGGTGCTGCAGAGAAATTTGTTTGTTGGGGCTGTTGCACAGTTGGCTCTCCCCTTGCGCCTCTGTCTTTTTTCCTGCCAACTACTAAGTCTCTTCGACTCGCCACAATTTAGCCCTGTCTTTATGGCTGCCCGCCAGCTCTGGCGAATGCTGGCAACTGACTCCCACGACTTGTGATCAATGTCACACGATTTCATGTCGCGTTTGCAGACGTCTTTATAACGGAGACATGGACGGCCGGTGGGTCTGATACCAGTGGCGAGCTCGCTGTACAATGTGTCTTTGGGGATCCTGCCATCTTCCATGCGGCTCACATGGCCAAGCCATCTCAAGCGCCGCTGACTCAGTAGTGTGTATAAGCTGGGGATGTTGGCCGCTTCAAGGACTTCTGTGTTGGAGATATAGTCCTGCCACCTGATGCCAAGTATTCTCCGAAGGCAGCGAAGATGGAATGAATTGAGACGTCGCTCTTGGCTGGCATACGTTGTCCAGGCCTCGCTGCCGTAGAGCAAGGTGCTGAGGACACAGGCCTGATACACTCGGACTTTTGTGTTCCGTGTCAGTGCGCCATTTTCCCACACTCTCTTGGCCAGTCTGAACATAGCAGTGGAAGCCTTACCCATGCGCTTGTTGATTTCTGCATCTAGAGACAGGTTACTGGTGATAGTTGAGCCTAGGTAGGTGAACTCTTGAACCACTTCCAGAGCGTGGTCGCCAATATTGATGGATGGAGCATTTCTGACATCCTGCCCCATGATGTTCGTTTTCTTGAGGCTGATGGTTAGGCCAAATTCATTGCAGGCAGACGCAAACCTGTCGATGAGACTCTGCAGGCATTCTTCAGTGTGAGATGTTAAAGCAGCATCGTCAGCAAAGAGGAGTTCTCTGATGAGGACTTTCCGTACTTTGGACTTCGCTCTTAGACGGGCAAGGTTGAACAACCTGCCCCCTGATCTTGTGTGGAGGAAAATTCCTTCTTCAGAGGATTTGAACGCATGTGAAAGCAGCAGGGAGAAGAAAATCCCAAAAAGTGTGGGTGCGAGAACACAGCCCTGTTTCACACCACTCAGGATAGGAAAGGGCTCTGATGAGGAGCCACCATGTTGAATTGTGCCTTTCATATTGTCATGGAATGAGGTGATGATACTTAGTAGCTTTGGTGGACATCCGATCTTTTCTAGTAGTCTGAAGAGACCACGTCTGCTGACGAGGTCAAAGGCTTTGGTGAGATCAATGAAAGCAATGTAGAGGGGCATCTGTTGTTCACGGCATTTCTCCTGTATCTGACGAAGGGAGAACAGCATGTCAATAGTCGATCTCTCTGCACGAAAGCCACACTGTGCCTCAGGGTAGACGCGCTCGGCCAGCTTCTGGAGCCTGTTCAGAGCGACTCGAGCAAAGACTTTCCCCACTATGCTGAGCAGGGAGATTCCACGGTAGTTGTTACAGTCACCGCGGTCACCTTTGTTTTTATAGAGGGTGATGATGTTGGCATCGCGCATGTCCTGGGGTACTGCTCCCTCGTCCCAGCACAGGCATAGCAGTTCATGTAGTGCTGAGAGTATAGCAGGCTTGGCACTCTTGATTATTTCAGGGGTAATGCTGTCCTTCCCAGGGGCTTTTCCGCTGGCTAGGGAATCAATGGCATCACTGAGTTCCGATTTGGTTGGCTGTTATATTGTTATATTGCATATAAACCAGTCACTGTACAGGCTAGTTATATTGCATATAAACCAGTCACTGTACAGACTAGTTATATTGCCTATAAACCAGTCACTTTACAGGCTAGTTATATTGCATATAAACCAGTCACTGTACAGACTAGTTATATTGCCTATAAACCAGTCACTTTACAGGCTAGTTATATTGCCTATAAACCAGTCACTGTGCAGGCTAGTTATATTGCATATAAACCAGTCACTGTGCAGGCTAGTTATATTGCATATAAACCAGTCACTGTGCAGGCTAGTTATATTGCATATAAACCAGTCACTGTACAGACTAGTTATATTGCATATAAACCAGTCACTGTACAGGCTAGTTATATTGCATATAAACCAGTCACTGTACAGACTAGTTATATTGCCTATAAACCAGTCACTTTACAGACTAGTTATATTGCATATAAACCAGTCACTGTACAGGCTAGTTATATTGCCTATAAATCAGTCACTTTACAGGCTAGTTATATTGCCTATAAACCAGTCACTGTGCAGGCTAGTTATATTGCATATAAACCAGTCACTTTACAGGCTAGTTATATTGCCTATAAACCAGTCACTGTGCAGGCTAGTTATATTGCATATAAACCAGTCACTGTACAGACTAGTTATATTGCCTATAAACCAGTCACTTTGCAGGCTAGTTATATTGCCTATAAACCAGTCACTGTGCAGGCTAGTTATATTGCATATAAACCAGTCACTGTGCAGGCTAGTTATATTGCATATAAACCAGTCACTGTGCAGGCTAGTTATATTGCATATAAACCAGTCACTGTACAGGCTAGTTATATTGCCTATAAACCAGTCACTTTACAGGCTAGTTATATTGCCTATAAACCAGTCACTTTACAGACTAGTTATATTGCATATAAACCAGTCACTGCATAGGCTAGTTATATTGCATATAAACCAGTCACTTTACAGACTAGTTATATTGCATATAAACCAGTCACTGCATAGGCTAGTTATATTGCATATAAACCAGTCACTGCATAGGCTAGTTATATTGCATATAAACCAGTCACTGGACAGGCCAGTTATATTGCATATAAACCAGTCACTGGACAGGCCAGTTATATTGCATATAAACCAGTCACTGGGCAGGCCAGTTATATTGCATATAAACCAGTCACTGGGCAGGCCAGTTATATTGCATATAAACCAGTCACTGGGCAGGCCAGTTATATTGCATATAAACCAGTCACTGGGCAGGCCAGTTATATTGCATATAAACCAGTCACTGGGCAGGCCAGTTATATTGCATATAAACCAGTCACTGGGCAGGCCAGTTATATTGCATATAAACCAGTCACTGGGCAGGCCAGTTATATTGAATGACAAAGTATTTACAGTACAGAAATAGGCCATTTGGCCTATGCTGGGGTAACTAGCTAATACAATATAATTCACGTGAACTGTATAACTGTTTTGAACAGAATTGTAAAACTGAGGTGTTATGTTAACCTTGTATTGACCTTTGAGACCACACTTGGAGTACTTTGCACTGTTCTGGTCTCCGTTTTATAAAAAGGACTTGGAGGCTCTAGAGATGGTGCAAAAAGAATTAACTGGAATGCTATCAGAACGTGGAGTTTATAACTATCAGAAAAGATTGAACAGACTGGGGCTCTTTTCTTTGGAAAAGAGAAACATGAATGTTGACTTGACAGATGTCTTTAAAATTATGGAAAGGTTTGATAGGGTAGATGTAATGACCATGTTTCCACTTGTGGGTGAGACCAGAACTATGGGTCCTAAATATCAGATAGTCACTAATAAATTCAATAGGGGATTCAGGAGAATGCTTTTTACCCAGAGGGTGGTGAAAATGTGGTACTCGCTGCCACAGGGAGTGGATAAGGTGAATAGCACAGATGCATTCAGGGGAAGCTGGACAAACACAGGAGGAAGAAAGGAATAGCAAGATACCTTGAAGGGGATTAGATGATGAGGAGATCTATAGTCTTAGATATATGAACTCTTGTTGATTTAGATCCAGATCTATAAAGTCCTGGACAAATGAGCCCTATTCCTTTTATTATTATTATTCATTCCTGGGATGTGGGCTTCGCTGGCAAGGCTAGCATTTGTTGTCTATCTATTGTGCATCCACGAGTCAGAGGGCTACGTGAAGAGCACATTTAGGGAAGTGGTCACACTGCAGGTTAGGAGCATGCAGGCAGAGAGGGAATGGGTGACTGCCAGGCAGTCTAAGAGAACCAGGCAGGCAGTTCACGAGTCCCCTGAGTCTATCTTGTTTGCTAATCGGTTTTCTATTTTGGATACTGGTGAGAGTGATGGTTCCTCGGGGAGTGCAGCCAGAGCAAAGTCTGTGGTACCATGGGTGGCTCAGCTCACAGGAAGGGAGGAAGAAGAGTGGAAGGGCAATAGTGATAGGGGATTCCAAAGACAGGGGATCAGTCAGGCTTTTCTCCAGAATGGTGCATTGCCTCTCTGGTGCCAGCGTCAAGGATGTCAGAGTGGCTGCAGGACATTCTTCTGGGGCAGGGTGAACAGCCAGAGGTCATGGTTCACATTGGTACCAATGACACAGGTAGGATGAGGGATGAGGGCCTGAAAACAGATTTTAGGGAGTTAGGAAGGAAATTAAAAAGTAGGACCTCCAAAGCAGTAATCTCACGATTACTCCCAGTGCCACATGCCAGTGAGCATAGGAATAGGAGGATTGATCGATTGAATACGTGGCTGGAGAATTGGTGTAGGAGGAAGGGCATCAGATTTCTGAGGCATTGGGACCGGTTCTGGGGCAGGTTGGACCTGTACAAGATGGACAGGCTTCACCTTAACAGGACCAGAACTAACATCCTCACAGGGAGATGGTGCTGTTGGGGAGGGTTTAAAATAGTTTATCAGGGGAATGGGAACCTGAGGGGTAACTCAAATTGGAAGGAAGTAAAGCTGATAACCGGAGGTAGAAAAGTAGCAAGTGACATTAGACGGCAGACATAACAAAGGCAAGCATGAACTAGGCTTAGAATGCAGAATAATTTCAAGAAGACAACCTTAAGGGCACTCTACCTGAATGCACCCAGCATTCGCAACAAAATTTAAAGGCCCAAATAGAGGTAAATGGGTATGATCTAATTGCCATAACAGAAACATGACTACGGAATGACCAAGACTGGGAACTGAATATTCAAGGATATTCGACATTTAGGAAGGAGAGGCAAAAAGGAAAAGGAGGTGGTGTTGCCCTGATAATAAGGAATGGGATCAGTACATTAGTAAGGGAGGATCTCAGATCGGAAGAACAAAATGTGGAAACTGTTTGGGTGGAGCTAAGAAACAGCAAGGGGCAGCGAGTTGTTTATCGGTCATCAAACAGTACTGGTAGTGTGGGGCATGGTATTAATCAGAAGATTAGAGAAGAATGTGGCATCGGTAATACAGTAATCATGGGTGACTTTTATCTGCATATAGACTGGGTAAACCTAATGAGCACTAATGCTGTGGAGGATGAGTTTCTGGAGTATGTTAGGGATAAGAACATAAGAACTAGGAGCAGGAGTAGGCAATTCAGCCCCTCGAGCCTGCTCTGCCATTAAATACCATCATGGCTGATCTCATCTCGACTTCAACTCCACTTTCATGCCCGTTCTCCATCACCCTTCAACCCATTTCTAATTAAAAATCTGTCTATCTCATCCTTAAATTTACCCAATGTCCCGGCATCCACTGCACTCTGTGGTAGTGAATTCCACAGATTCATGACCCTTTGAGAGAAGTAACTTCTCCTCACCTCGGTTTTAAATCTGCTACCCCTTATCCTAAAACTATGACCTCTCATTCTAGATTGTCCCACAAGAGGAAACATCCTCTGTCTATTTTGTCAATCCCCTTAATCATCTTATATACCTCAATTGGATCTCCTCTCATTCTTCTAAACTCCAGAGAGTAAAGGCTTAAACTGCTCAATTTCTCTTCAAAAGACAAGCCCCCCATCTCTGGAATCAATCTAGTGAACCTCCTCTGAACTGCCTCCAATGCAACTACATTCCTTTCTCGAGTAAGGGGACCAAAACTGTATGCAATACACCAGGTGCAGTCTCACTAATGCCTTGTACAGTTGCAGCAACACTTCCCTACTTTTATACTCTATTCCGTTAGCAATAAATGCCAAAATTCCATTTGCCTTCCTTATTACCTGCTGTACCTGAAAACTAGTTTTCTGCGATTCATGCATGAAGACACCCAGATCCCTCTGCACAGAAGCACTCTGAAGTTTCTCTCCATTTAGACAATAATTTGCCTTTCTATTCTTCCGACTAAAATGGATAACCTCACACTTATCCACATTAAAATCCATCTGCCAAATTTTGGCCCATTTATCTAACCTATCCATATCCATTTGTATATTTCTCATTTCTTTATTGCAACTTACGATCCCACCTATTTTAGTGTCATCTGCAGATTTGGCTATAGTACCTTCTATCCCTGCATCCTAGTCATTAATATAGATTATAAATAGTTGGGGCCCAAGGAACAAACCCTGTGGCACCCCACTAATTACATCTTGCCAACCAGAAAAAGACCCATTTATCCCGACTCTCTGTTTTCTGTTGGTTAGCCAATCCTCTATCCAAGCTAACAAATTGCCCCTAACCCCATGTGATCTTACCTTGTGTATTAACCTTTTGTGCAGCACCTTATCTAATGCCTTCTGGAAGTCCAGATATACTACATCTACAGGATCCCCATTATCCACTTTGCTTGTCACAGCTTCCAAGAACTCTAGCAAATTAGTCAAACATGATTTACCCTTCATAAAACCGTGCTGACTCTGATGGATTGCGTTTTGACTTTCCAGATGTCCTGTTATTACTTCCTTAATAATGGATTCTAACAATTTCCCAACGACAGATGTTAAACTAACTGGTCTGTAGTTTCCTACTTTCTGCCTCCCTCCCTTTTTGAATAAGGGCGTTACATTAACTTTTTTCCAATCCCCTGGAACCTTTCCCGTATCCAGAGAATTTTGGAATATTATAATCAATGGATCCACTATCTCCACCTCCACTTCCTTTAAGACCCTAGGATGTAGGCCATCAGGCCCTGGGGACTTGTCTGCCTTCAATCCCAATAGCTTGCTCAGTACTTTGTCCCTAGTGATGATGATAGTTCTAAGTTCCTCTCTTTCTATAACCTCTGCATTATCTGTTACTATTGGGATGGTACTAGTGTCCTCCACCGTGAAAACTGAGGTAAAATACTGATTTAGTGTCTCTGCCATTTCCGTGTTCCCTTCTAACTCCCCAGCCTCATCCTCCAAAGGACCAACATTCACTTTAGCTACTCTCTTCCCTTTTCTATACTTATAGAAGCTTTTGCTATCGGGTTTTATATTTTGCACTAGTTTTCTTTCATAATTTACTGTTGCTTTTTTATTACTTTTTTAGTAACCCTTTGTTGATCTTTAAAAGTTTCCCAATCTTCCAGCCTGCCACTAGCCTTTGCAATATGTTATGCCTTAGTTTTTGTCTTTATGTTATCCTTAACTTCGTTAGCCATGGATGTTTTTTCCCCCTCTTAGAATCTTTCTTCCTCTCTGGAATATATTTTAGTTGGAAGGAATTGAATATCTCCTTAAACACTACGACTGCTCATCAACTGTCCTACCTTTCAGTCTTCCTGCCCAGCCCACTAGGGCCAAATCTGTCCTCATGCCGATGTTTTTCCCCTGATTCCCATTGACCTCAGTTTTGCTAGGGCTCCTTGATGCCATACTCGGTCAAATGCTGTCTTGATGTCAAGGGCAGTTACTCTCACCTCACCTCTTGAGTTCAGCTCTTTTGTCCATGTTTGAACCAAGGCTGTAATGAGGTCAGGCGCTGAGTGGCCCTGGCGGAACCCAAACTGAGTGTGACTGAGCAGGTTATTGCTAAGCAAGTGCTGCTTGATGGCACTGTTGATGACACCTTCCATCACTTTACTGATGATTGAGTGTAGTCTGATGGGGCGGTAATTGGCCGGGTTGGACCTGTCCTGCTTTTTGTGTACAGGACATACCTGGGAAATTTTCCACATTGCAGGGTAGATGCCAGTGTTGTAGCTGTACTGGAACAGCTTGGCTAGGGGCGCAGTAAGTTCTGGAGCACAGGTCTTCAGTACTAGTGCCAGAATATTGTCAGGGCCCAAAGCTTTTGCAGTATCCAGTGCCTTCAGTCGTTTCTTGATATCACGCGGAGTGAATCGAATTGGCTGAATTCTGGCATCTGTGATGGTGGGGACTTCAGTAGGAGGCCGAGATGGATCATCAACTCGACACTTCTGGCTGAAGATTGTTGCAAATGTTTCAGCCTTATCTTTCACACTGATGTGATGGGCTCCCCCATCATTGAGGATGGGGATATTTGTGGAGCCACCTCCTCCAGTTAGTTGTTGAATTGTCCACCACCATTCATGGCTAGATGTGGCAGGACTGCAGAGCTTAGATCTGATCCATTGGTTATGGGACCGCTTAGCTCTGTCTATCGCATGCTGCTTACGCAGTTTGGCAGGAAAGTAGTCCTGTGTTGTAGCTTCACCAGGTTGACGCCTCAGTTTGAGGTATACCTGGTGCTGCTCCTGGCATGCCCTCCTGCACTCTTCATTGAACCAGGGTTGGTCTCCTGGCTTGATGGTAATGGTAGAGTGGGAGTATGCCGGGCCGTGAGGTTACAGATTGTGGTTGAGTACAATTCTGCTGCTGCTGATGGCCCACAGCGCCTCATGGATTCCCAGTTTTGCATTGCTAGATCTGTTCGAAATCTATCCCATTTCGCATGGTGGTAGTGCCACACAACACGATGGAGGGTATCCTCAATGTGAAGGCGGGACTTTGTCTCCACAAAGACTGTGCGGTGGTCACTCCTACCAAATTCCACCTTCTGCTGTGGTGGGATTTGAACCCATGTCCCCAGAGCAATACCCTGGGTCTCTGAGTTACTAGTCCAGTGACAATACCACTACGCCACCCCCTCCCCCTATTCTAAAGGATGTGATAAATGGACATTTGGATAATAATGATTTGATTGGGCATAGTCAACATAGATTTATGAATGGGAAATCATGTTTGATGAACCTGTTGGAGTTTTTTGAGGATGTTACTAACAGAATTGATGAAGGGGAGTCAGTGGATGTGGTATACTTGGATTTTCAGAAGGCTTTTGATGAAGTCCCTCACAGAAGTTTTGAATAATAGAAATCATAGAAAGTTTAAGGCACAGAAAGAGGCCACTTGGCCCATCGTGTCTCTGCTGGCCAAAAAACGATCCACCTATTCTAATTCCACCTTCCAGCATTTCATAAGAACTAGGAGCAGGAGTAGGCCGTCCGGCCCCTCGAGCCTGCTCCGCCATTCAATAAGATCATGGCTGATCTTTTCGTGGACTCAGATCCACTTAACCGCGCTCTCACCGTAGCCCTTAATTCCTTTATTGTTCAAAAAGATATCTATCTTAGCTTTAAAAACGTTTACTGAAGAAGCGTCAACTACTTCACTGGGCAAGGAATTCCATAGATTAACAACCCTCTGGGTGAAGAAGTTCCTCCTTAATTCAGTCCTAAATCTGCTCCTTCTAATCTTGAGGCTATGCCCTCTTGTCCTAGCTTCACCTGCCAGTGGAAACATCCTCTCTACTTGTATCTTATCTGTTTCTATAAGATCCCCCCTCATTCTTCTGAATTCCAATGAATATAATCCCAATCTACTCAGTCTCTCCTCATAAGCCAACCCTCTCAACTCCGGAATCAACCTAGTGAACCTCCTCTGCACCCTCTCCAGTGCCAGTACCTCCTTTCTCAAGTAAGGAGACCAAAACTGCATACAGTACTCCAGGTGCGGCCTCACCAGTACCTTATACAGCTGCAACTTAACCTCTCTGCTTTTAAACTCAATCCCTTTAGCAATGAAGGACAAAATTCCATTTGCCTTCCTAATTACTTGCTGTACCTGCAGACCAACCTTCTGCGATTCATGCACAAGGACACCTAGGTCCCTCTGCATAGCAGCATGCTGCAACTTTTTACCATTCAAGTAATAATCCTTTTTACTGTTACTCCTACCGAAATGAATGACTTCACATTTATTAACATTGTATTCCATCTGCCAGACCTTTGCCCACTCACTCAATGTATCTATGTTCCTCTGCAAAGTTTCACAGTCATCTGCACACTTTGCTCTGCCACTCATCTTAGTGTCATCTGCAAACTTTGACACCCTACATGTGGTCCCCAACTCCAAATCATCTATATAAATTGTAAATAATTGCGGTCCCAACACCGATCCCTGAGGCACGCCACTAGTGACTGATTGCCAACCAGAATAGCACTCATTTATCCCCACTCTCTGCTTCCTGTTAGTCAACCAATCCTCTATCCATGCTAATCCTTTACCCCTAACGCCATGCATCCTCATCTTATGCAGCAGCCTCTTGTGCGGCACCTTGTCGAAGGCCTTTTGGAAATCTAGGTACACCACATCCACTGGGTCCCCATTGTCCACCTTGCTCGTAATGTCATCATAGAATTCCAAAAGATTTGTCAAGCATGACCTGCCCTTCATGAACCCATGCTGCGTCTGCCCAACGGGACAATTTCTATCGAGATGCCCTGCTATTTCTTCCTTGATAATAGACTCAAGCATCTTCCCCACTACAGAGGTTAAGCTAACCGGTCTATAATTCCCCATCTTTTGTCTACCTCCCTTTTTAAACAGTGGTGTCACATCTGCTGTTTTCCAATCTGTTGGGACTACCCCAGAGTCCAGCAAATTTTGGAAAATTACCGCCAGTGCACCTGCTATTTCTCCCGCCATCTCTTTTAGTACCCTGGGATGCATTCCATCAGGGCCAGGAGACTTATCAATCCTTAGCTCCATTAGCTTGTCCAACACTACCTCTTCCGTAATAATGATTGTTTCCAGGTCCTCACCTACGTTCGTCTCTTTGTCAATTACTGGCTTGTTATTAATGTCCTCGACTGTGAAGACTGATACAAAATACCTGTTCAATGCCTCGGCCATTTCATCATATCCCATAACTAAATTCCCCTTCTCATCCTCTAAAGGACTAACGTTTACTTTAGCCACTCTTTTTCGTTTTATATATTTATAGAAACTTTTGCTATCTGTCTTTATGTTCTGTACTAGTTTTTTCTCATGTTCTATCTTACTTTTCTTTATAGCTCTTTTTGTGGCTTTCTGTTGACCTTTAAAGTTTTCCCAATCTTCTAGTTTCATGCTGCTTTTGGCCACTTTGTATGCCTTCTCTTTCAATTTGATAGCCTCCCTTATTTCCTTAGACACTCATGACAGATTACCCCTTTTCTTCCAGTCCTTCCTTTTCACTGGAATATACTTTTGCTGAGCACTTTGAAAAATTGCTTTGAAAGTCCTCCACTGCTCGTCAACTGTCCCACCATAAAATCTTTGTTTCCAGTCTACTTTAGCCAAGTCCTCCCTCATTCTATTGTAGTCCCCCTTGTTCAAGCGCAGGAACCTGGTATTGGATTTTATCATCACACTCTCCATCTGTATTCTAAATTCAACCATACTGTAGCTCTGCAGTTTTCAGCACTATATAGGTTGGTTAGCAAATTAAAGTACATGGGATAGGAGGTAATGGGCCATTACTTCAAGGCTATGGGCCAAGTGCTGGCAAATGGGATTAGGGAGACAGGTCGGGTGTCTTTAATGTATATAAAAAAGAAAAAATAACTAAAAATGAAAGTAAAATGGGGGGGCCCATCATACTCTGAAATTATTGAACTCAATGTTCAGTCTGGCAGGCTGTAGTGTGCCTAATCGGTAAATGAGATGCTGTTCTTCGAGCTTGTGTTGATGTTCACTGGAACACTGCAGCAAGCCCAGGACAGAGATGTGAGCATGAGAGCAGGGGGGAGTGTTGAAATGACAAGCAACCGGAAGCTCGGGGTCCTGCTTGCGGACTGAGTGGAGGTGTTCCGCAAAGCGGTCACCCAGTCTGTGTTTGGTCTCCCCAATGTAGAGGAGACCACATACAGTATACTACATTGAAAGAAGTACAAGTAAATCACTGCTTCAACTGAAAGGAGTGTTTGGAGCCTGGGATAGTGAGGAGAGAGGAGGTAAATGGGCAGGTATTACACCTCCTGCGATTGCAGGGGAAGGTGCCATGGGATGGGGACGAGGTATCGGGGGTGATGGAGGAGTGGACCAGGGTGTCGTGGAGGGAATGGTCCCTTCGGAATGCTGACAGGGGAAGGGAGGGGAAGATGCGACTGGTAGTGGCATCACGCTGGAGGTGGCGGAAATGGCGGAGGATGATCCTTTGGATACGGAGGCTGATGGGGTGGAAAGTGAGGACAAGGGGAACCCTGTTGCTGTTCTGGGAGGGAGGGGAAGGGGTGAGGGTAGAGGTGCGGGAAATGGGCCGGACACGGTTGAGGGCCCTGTCAACCACAGTGTGGGGAAATCCTCGGTTGAGGAAAAAGGAAGACATATCAGAAGCGCTGTCATGGAAGGTCGCATCATCAGAGCAGATGCGTCGGAGAAGGAGAAACTGGGAGAATGGAATGGAGTCCTTACAGGAGGCAGGGTGTGAAGAAGTGTAGTCGAGGTAGCTGTGGGAGTCAGTGGACTTATAATGGATATCAGTAGACAGCCTATCCCCAGAGATGGAGACAGAGAAGTCGAGGAAGGGTAGGGAAGTGTCGGAGATGGACCATGTAAAGGTGAGAGAAGGGTAGAAATTAGAAGCAAAGTTGATAAAGTTTTCCAGTTCGGGGTGGGAGCAGGAAACGGCACCGATACAGTCATCAATGTACCCGAAAAAGAGTTGGGGGAGGGGGCCTGAGTAGGACTGGAACAAGGAATGTTCGACATATCCCACAAAAAGACAGGCATAACTGGACCCATGCGGGTACCCATAGCAACATCTTTTACTTGAAGGAACTGAGTGGAGTTGAAGGAGTAGTTGAACAACTTCTCAACTTCAGATTTCCAGCATCCGCAGTATTTAACTTTTAATTTAGGTGGGAATGTGTGTTGTGAGGAAGATGCAAAGTGGCTTCAAGTGGATTTGGACAGACTTAGTGAGTGAGCAAGAACGTGGCAGATGGAATATAATGTGGAAAAATGTGAGGTTGTCCATTTTGGTAGGAGGATTAGATGTGCAGAGTATTTCTTAAATGGTAAGAGATTAGAAAGTATAGATGTACAAAGGGACCTGGGTGTCCTTGTCAATAAGTCACTGAAATCTAACATGCAGTTTCAGCAAGCAATTAGGAAGGCTCATGGTATGTTATCCTTTATCGCAAGAGGATTTGAGTACAGGAGTAGTGAAGACTTGCTTCAGTTGTATAGAACCACAGGGGGAGTGCAACCAAGGTTCACCAGACTTGTTCCCGGGATGGCGGGACTGTCCTGTGCAGAAAAATTGGGAAAACTGGGCCTGTATTCTCTACAGTTTTGAAGAATGTGAGGTGATCTCAATGAAATCTACAAAATATTTAAAGGGATAGACAGGGTAGATGCAGCTAAGATGTTCCCCCTGGTTGGGGAGTCTAGAACCAGAAGACACAATTTCAAAATAAGGGGGAAGCCACTTAGGACAGAGATGAGGAGAAATGTCTTTACTCAGAGGATTGTGAATCTTTGGAATTTTTGACCCCAGAGGGCTGTGGAAGCTCAGTCATTGAGTATGTTTAAAGCACAGATTGACAGATTTCTAAATACCAATGACATAAAGGGATATGAGGATAGTGCAGGAAGAAGGCATTAAAGTGGATGATCAGCCGATATTGAATGGCGGGGCAGGCTCAATGGGCTGAATGGCCTACTCCTGCCCCTATGTTCCTATCTCTGTTCGCACTGAGAAAGTGGCAGTGGGCACCTTGACATAACTGCTGATTTGCTGGTCACTTCAGAGGACAGTCGATATTGGACTGGGGTCACATCCAGGCTGGAGTGGGTAAAGATGGCACTTTTCAGAGGACAGTCGATATTGGACTGGGGTCACATCCAGGCTGGAGTGGGTAAAGATGGCACTTTTCAGAGGACAGTCGATATTGGACTGGGGTCACATCCAGGCTGGAGTGGGTAAAGATAGCACTTTTCAGAGGACAGTCTATATTGGACTGGAGTCACATCCAGGCTGGAGCGGGTAAAGATGGCACTTTTCAGAGGACAGTCTATATTGGACTGGAGTCACATCCAGGCTGGAGCGGGTAAAGATGGCACTTTTCAGAGGACAGTCTATATTGGACTGGAGTCACATCCAGGCTGGAGTGGGTAAAGATGGCACTTTTCCGAAAGGGGCATTAGTGAACCAGTTGGGCTATTATGACAACCCAACAGCCTCATGGTCACTTTGAGCCCTAGATCTGAGCCTGGATTTGTTCTTGTAGCTGGCCTTAACCCTCCCAGGGACTGCTGTCCAGCACCTGTCATCCCAAGACTTGTCTGCTGTACCACCATGGCCTGTGGCATTGTCGAAAGACTTGCACAGGGCAACCCACAAAGAGGTGTTTGAGTCCAGGAATCCGTACCAGGCTGATCAATCGCTAAGGTGCTTTGGTAAACAGTGCATGTACACCAATATATGGCAGAGTTGATTTTCCTTGGATATTTTAGGCATTAAAGAGCCTTCAAGTGTCTTAAGCAGCAACGCTGGCTTAGCTCGTGTTTAGTGCAAGATGTCATCTGAGTAAAAGGAGTTGAAGCCTGCACTGGGAATGGTCACCTGGAGGATTGTTAAGGGGCTGATTAACAATTAAACTGCCTGCTAGTGCTCATTCAGGAGGCAGCAGGGCATTTTGCTGGCTAGCAAAGCCTTCTCTTAATAGTAAATAGCTGACTGGGAGTAAACAAGTCATGGCTGAGGATTGTGACAGCTACTTGAATTGGATTGAACTTTTTACTGCTCAATTGCTGCTGAAGGCTTGAAGAGGACTTTTAAAAGACACTGGGAAACTTTCTGGGACACATTATCAAGACTTTCCCAACACTCGAGTAATAGTTGTTCCAGATCGTCTGTGAGGACTTCACCTAAAGACTGAGTGCTGTGCTGCTCATCCTTATCGGACACCTTGTAAGAGTCATCAGGAAAAAGGGAGTCATTGGCATCTTTATAGGGAACCCCCATGATCTGCAGGAGGAATAGGAGGAGGAGGTGAGGCTGGGTAGAGCAGCACCAGCTGCTGCAGGAGAGGGGGACAGGAGGGTGAGGTGGACTGCTTCCCTCCTGCAGGTATAGGACATCCCTCCTCCACCTGGACCTCCAGTACATGTACCTCACTCGATCCCTGAGCCATCCTGAAACATGTTGCTGTGTTCCAGCCAGCACATGCCACACCTTCAGCGGAAATGGGTGTGTGGAGCCCACAGATCGCACTCTATGGAAATTGCATCTAAACAGCACTTGCGTGCTAAACCTGCAGGTGTCTGCTTCAGGTAAATTCAAATGATGGAAATCAGCAATTAGGATAAAACCAGACTGTTTTCAGGCATGTCTTATTAGCATAGAGCGCTTTTGGCATCTGTTTGCATCTTTTCATCAAACTAACTCCCAAAGAAGAGAATTCACATCTTTTACAGCCTGCTGCTCGACTTACCCTTGGTCTTCTGCAGCAGTGACAGGGATTTGTTCTCAAGGTCATGCAGGATGCCCAGGTCATGGGCAATGCTCTGTAGCAGCTGCCCAAGTTGCTCCTCCACCTGTGGGTGCTGTCGCTCTACCACCCTGGACAGCAGCTGCTCCTGGAGCCCCTCGAAAGTCACCGTGCAGTTTATCAGAGTAACCAGGTTGCAGACAGCCGGGAGGAAGTTAGGGTTGGATATCCGTGTGGTCATGTACAGCCTGCAGCAACATGGTTAAACCAGTGAGCACATTCATACTAATTCCAGTTACTAACTCTCCCCTGCCTGGAGTATTTCATTTCCAAATGTCTTTCTCCCAGCAGCTGAACAATTCCCTGATTCTGCCTGTGATACTAATGAGTTGGTGAAGGGTCAGGGTTAGGGTCAAGGTAAGGGTCAGAGTTAGGATATGTGTCAATGGTCATGGTCAAAGTCAGAGTCATGGGCCCAGGGTTAGGGTCAGAGGTCAGGGGCCAGGGTCAGCATCAGTCAGGGGCCAGTGGCAGTCAGAGGGCAGAGTCAGGGTCAGGCCTTGGCCTAAGTCAGAGGTATGGTCAGGGTCAGAGTCAGGGGCCAGGGGCATGGTCAAGGTCAGGCAGAATCAGGGTCAGGACCAGAGCCAGGACCAGGGTCAAGGTCACAATCAGGGCCAGGGTCAAAGATATAGTTTACAGTAACTGAGCAAGTATGCTTTTATTATGCAGGCAGGTTTTGGAAAATTGGTTTCTGTTTTGGGACCTGTAACCTGCATCTGGTCCATTTTTCGCTGAACGCTGTAGACCTAGAACCTTGGTGGAAGCCCACAGTCCAGGACATTAGTGCAGGAATGTGCTAGGAGAGGCAATGAGGTCCACCAGAAGATATTGCCTCTGGGCACCAAACCTCAGCAAGGATTACAATGGCCTTGAAGTGGGTGCAATGCAGATTCACTTGGGGTATGGGGCAAAATAAATTGCCCTTTATTTTAAGCAGAAATTTCCTCCAACTAAATTTTGGGAAGACTAAGTCTTCAGTCCCCACCCCAAACTCTGTTCTACACCAATAATTCCAAACCCCTCTCAGCAACTATCTGAGGCTGAACCAGATAGTTCGCAACCGTGGTGTCATCTAGGGAGAGATGGTAGTGTAGTGGTAATATCACTGAACTAGTAGTCCAGAGACCCAAGCTAATGCCCTGGGATTAATAAAAACAAGAAATGCTGGAAATACTCAGCAGGTCTGGCAGCTGGTGGAATTTAAATTCAATTAGTGAAGAAAATCGGAAATTGAAAACTTGTCTCAGGAATGGTGCCATGAAATTATCACTGATTCTCAAATCTATCTGGTTCACCAGAGTCTTGTAGGGAAGGAAATCTGCTGTCCTTACCTGGTCTGGCCTACATTGTGACTCCAGTTCCACAGCAATGTGTTTCACTTTTAACTGCCCTCTGAAATGGCCTAGCAAGCCACTCAGTCAAGGGCAATTAGGGATTGGCAACAAATGCCTTGCCAGTGACGTCCACATCCCATGAAGGAATGAAAATAAATTTGACCCCCAGGTGAGCTTCCGACCACATACCTGCAACATCACGTGACCACCTATTTCCACCAACATAGCATCACCTGATCTGTTGCTAAAGTACCTCACCCATGCCTCCATTACCTCCAGACTTGACTATTCCAATGCATTCCTGTCTGGTCTCCCACATTCTATCCTCCAGAAACACTGCCTCACCCAAAATTACCTGTGTGGATCCTAACTTGCACAAAATCTCATTCACACATCATAGAATGATAGAATAGAAAGTTTACAGCACAGAAAGAGGCCACTTGGCCTATCGAGTCTGCGCCGGATCAATCTGCTCTGTGCTCACTGACATCTGGTTTAAGCATCGTCTTGATTTCAAAATTCTGATCGTTGATTTCAAATTCCTCCATGGCATCACCCCTCCCTATCTCTGAAAACTCCTCCAGCTCTACAAACCCCTGAGATCTCTGTAACCTCCTCCAGCTCTACAAACCCCTGAGATCTCTGTAACCTCCTCCAGCTCTACAAACCCCTGAGATCTCTGTAATCTCCTCCAGCTCTACAAACCCCTGAGATCTCTGTAATCTCCTCCAGCTCTACAAACCCCTGAGATCTCTGTAACCTCCTCCAAACCCACAACTCTGAGATCTCTGTAACCTCCTCCAAACCCACAACTCTGAGATCTCTGTAATCTCCTCCAGCTCTACAAACCCCTGAGATCTCTGTAATCTCCTCCAGCTCTACAAACCCCTGAGATCTCTGTAATCTCCTCCAACCCCGCAACCCTCTGAGATCTCTGTAACCTCCTCCAACCCCGCAACCCTCTGAGATCTCTGTAACCTCCTCCAGTTGGAATTGCATTCTCTTCCCATAATCTTGATTGTGAATTACCTGAAGTTGGAATTGTATTCTATTTCCTTGTTGTCTATCATGATGTAGTCCTGGCCCGCTCGTGTATCAATATCCCGCACTAAGATCGGCCTCAGACCAGGATCCATCTGCTCCGTTATATCCTGTTAAGAAATGACGTCCAACAAGGAGCTTTCATTTATACTCTGTTTCCTCTGCTCCTTCCTTCTCCTCAGTGTGGCGCACCACAGTTTAGATACACAGTGAATTTCCTTCCACACTGTCCCATCAAACACTCCCAGGACAAGTACAGTACGGGGGTTAGATACAGAGTAAAGCTCCCTCTGCACTGTCCCATCAAACACTCCCAGGGCAGGTACCGCACACGTTAGACACAGAGTAAAGCTCCCTCTACACTGTCCCATCAAACACTCCCAGGGAGGTAGGGTAAAGCTCAACCTAAGAAGAGCATTTTACAATGCATCATGTGACCTTTGTCATGAAAACTGGACTTTGTCGCATGATTACGATTTAAAAAGAAAAAAAAAGAAAAAAGAAAAAAAAACAGGGTTAGATACAGAGTAAAGCTCCCTCTACACTGACCCATCAAACACTCCCAGGACAGGTACAGTACAGGGTTTTCTGCTGCCTGATTGGAGGTGCTGAGTAGTTATAGAACATAGAACACAGAACATAAAACAGTACAGCACAGTACAGGCCCTTCGGTCCACGATGTAGTGCAGAACCTTTAACCTACTCTAAGATCAAACTAACTACCTACCCTTCATTCTACTATCATCCATGTACCTATCCAAGAGTCGCTTAAATGCCCCTAATGTATCTGCTTCTACTACCACCGCTGGCAGCGCATTCCACGCACCCACCACTCTGTGTAAAGAACCTACCTCTGACATCTCCCCAAAACCTTCCTCCAATCACCTTAAAATTATGCCCCCTGGTGATAGCCATTTCCACCCTGGGAAAAAGTCTCTGACTATCCACTCTATCTATGCCTCTCATCATCATGTACCCCTCTATCAAGTCACCTCTCATCCTTCTTCGCTCCAATGAGAAAAGCCCTAGCTCCCTCAATCTTTCTTCGTAGGACATGCCCTCCAGTCCAGGCAGCATCCTGGTAAATCTCCTCTGCACCCTCTCTAAAGCTTCCACATCCTTCCTATAATGAGGCGACCAGAACTGAACACAATATTCCAAGTGTGGTCTAACCAGGGCTTTAGAGAGCTGCAGCATAACCTCGCTGCTCTTAAACTCAATCCCCCTGTTAATGAAAGCCAACACACCATACGCCTTCTTAACAACCCTATCAACTTGGGTGGCAACTTTGAGGGATCTATGGACATGGACCCCAAAATCCCTCTGTTCCTCCACACTACCAAGAATCCTGTCTTTAAGCCTGTATTCTGCATTCAAATTCGACCCTCCAAAATGAATCACTTCACACTTTTCCAGGTTGAACTCCATCTGCCACTTCTCAGCCCAGCTCTGCATCCTGTCAATGTCCCGTTGCAACCTACAACAGCCCTCCACACTATCCACAACTCCAGCAACCTTCGTGTCATTGGCAAACTTGCTAAACCAGCCTTCCACTTCCTCATCCAAGTCATTTATAAAAATCACAAAGAGCAGAGGTCCCAGAACAGATCCTTGTGGAACACCACTGGTCACCGAGCTCCATGCTGAATACTTTCCATCTACTACCACCCTCTGACTTCTATGGGCCAGCCAATTTTGTATCCAGACAGCCAACTTTCCCTGAATCCTATGCCTCCTTACTTTCTGAATGAGCCTACCATGGGGAACCTTATCAAACGCCTTGCTAAAATCCATATATACCACATCCACTGCTCTTCCTTCATCAATGTGTTTTGTCACATCTTCAAAGAATTCAATAAGGCTTGTGAGGCATAACCTGCCCCTCACAAAGCCATGCTGACTGTCTCTAATCAAACCATGCTTTTCCAAATAATCATAAATCCTGTCTCTCAGAATCCTCTCCAATAATTTGCCCACTACTGACGTAAGACTGACTGGTCTATAATTCCCAGGGTTACCCTATTCCCTTTCTTGAACAAGGGAATAACATTTGCCACCCTCCAATCATCCGGTACTACTCCAGTGGACAGTGAAGATGCAAAGATCATCGCCAAAGGCGCAGAAATCTCTTCCCTCGCTTCCCGTAATATCCTTGGGTATATCCCGTCTGGCCCCGGGGACTTATCTGTCCTCAAATCATTCAAAATTTCCAGCACATCCTCCCTCTTAACCTCAACCTGTTCGAGCATATCAGCCTGTTCCACGCTGTCCTCACAAATGACCAGGTCCCTCTCACTAGTGAATACTGAAGCAAAGTATTCATTTAGGACCTCCCCTACCTCCTCCGACTCCAGGCACAAGTTCCCTCCTGATCGGCCCTACCCTCACTCTGGCCATCCTCTTGTACCTCAGATAAGTGTAGAACGCCTTGGGATTTTCCTTAATCCTACCTGCCAAGACTTTTTCATGTCCCCTTCTAGCTCTCCTAAGTCCATTCTTCAGTTCCTTCCTGGCTACCTTGTAACCCTCTAGAGCCCTGTCTGATCCTTGCTTCCTCAACCTTAAGTAAGCTTCCTTCTTCCTCTTGACTAGCTGTTCCACATCTCGTCATCCAAGGTTCCTTCACCCTACCATCCCTTCCCTGACTCATCGGGACAAACCTATCCAGCAGTCGCAGCAAGTGCTCCCTGAACAACCTCCACATTTCTGTCGTGCATTTCCCTGAGAACATCTGTTCCCAATTTATGCTCCCCAGTTCCTGCCTAATAGCATTGTAATTTCCCCTCCCCCAATTAAATATTTTCCCATCCCGTCTGCTCTTGTCCCTCTCCATGACTATAGTAAAGGTCAGGGAGTTGTGATCACTATCACCAAAATGCTCTCCCACCGAGAGATCTGCCACCTGGCCTGGTTCGTTGCCAAGCACCAAATCCAACATAGCCTCCCCTCTAGTCGGCCTAACTACATATTGAGTCAGGAAACCTTCCTGGACACACCTGACAAAAACTGCTCCATCCAAACTATTTGCACTAAGGAGGTTCCAATCAATATTAGGGAAGTTGAAGTCACCCAAGACAACAACCCTGTTACTTTTGCACCTTTCCAAAATCTGCCTCTCAATCTGTTCCTCCATGTCTCTGTTGCTATTGGGGGGTCTATAGAAAACTCCCAATAAAGTGACTGCTCCTTTCCTGTTTCTGACTTCCACCCATAATGACTCAGTAGACAAACCCTCCTCGACGACCTCCCTTTCTGCAGCTGTGATACTATCCCTGATTAGCAATGCCACTCCCCCACCTCTTTTACCTCCCTCCCTATTCCTTCTGAAACATCTAAACCCCGGAACATCCAACATCCATTCCTGCCCCTGTGATATCCACGTCTCCGTAATGGCCACAACATCGTAGCTCCAAGTACTGATCCATGCTCTAAGTTCATCACCCTTATTCCTGACACTTCTTGCGTTAAAATAGACTCACTTCAACCCATCATGCTGGCTGCAATTTTGCCCTGTCAACTGTCTAACCTTCCTCACAGACTCTCTGCACTCTGTATCTGCCTGTATAACAGCTACCCCATCCACTGATCCGTAGCTCCGGTTCCCATCCCCCTGCCAAACTAGTTTAAACCCTCCCGAAGAGCTCTAGCAAACCTTCCGCCCAGGATATTGGTGCCCCTCCAGTTCAGATGCAACCCGTCCTTCTTGTACAGGTCCCACCTTCCCCAGAAGGTATCCCAATGATCCACATATCTGAACCCCTCCCTCCTACACCAGCTCTATAGCCATGTGTTCAGCTGCACTCACTCCCTGTTTCTAGCCTCACTAGCACGTGGCACCGGTAACAATCCTGAGATTACTACTCTGCTCGTCCTGTTTTTCAGCTTCCAACCTAACTTCCTATATTCACTTTTCCGGTCCTCATCCCTTTTCCTAGCTATGCCATTGGTACTGATATGTACCACGACCTCTGGCTGCTCCCCCTCCCCCTTAAGAATCCTGTAGACTCGATCCGAGACATCCCTGACCCTGGCACCCGGGAGGCAACATACCATCCGGGAGTCTCGTTCGCGACCACAGAAGCTCCTGTCTGTTCCTCTAACCATTGAATCTCCTATCACTATCGCTCTCCTATTCTCCCCCCTTCCCTTCTGAGCCACAGAGTCAGGCTCAATGCCAGAGACCTGGCCGCTGTGGCTTTCCTCTGGTAGGTCGTCCCCCCCCAACTGTATCCAAAACGGTATACTTATTATTGAGGGGAACGGCCACAGGGGATCCCTGCACTGTGCGCCTATTCCATTTCCCTCCCCTGACGGTCACCCAGCTACCTTTATCCTGTAACTTAGGTGTCACTACCTCCCTGTAACTGCTCTCTATCACCCCCTCAGCCTCCTGAATGATCCGAAGTTCATCCAGCTCCAGTTCCAGTTCCCTAACGCGGTCTGCGAGGAGCTGGAGTTGGGTGCACTTCTCACAGGTGAAGTCAGCAGGGACACAAGTGGTGACCCTCACCTCCCACATCCTGCAAGAGGAGCATGCAACTGCCCTAGCTTCCATCCCCTCCACACTAAATGGACAACAGAGATTAAAAAATAAAGGAAAACCTTACCTTACCAAACCCTCCACACAAGAGTCCTTTTTTTTTGGTTAGAGGAGGAGGATGGGTGGGAGACACTACACTTGTAGTGTTTCGGGTTTAGCCACTGCCCGAATATATAGGTTTCCTTACCCAGCAGTCCCCTTGTGAGCCGAAACAAAAGGTAAGTTATTTTAAACTGAAACTCACCTTCCCAGCTGACACCTCGCTCCCACTATCGCTGCTTCAGAAAAAACTGCTGCAAGATGACCCCCACTGGGCCAGAACTGCTCATTGGACACAGACCCCAAAACCCTCCTCGGGAGATGGTCCCGCACAAACTGAGCCCTCTCTTCGAAATGCCCTCTGTGCCATTCCACACTGCGCGGAGGGTTTTCCTGTACGGGCTGCTCCTGCACACTCTCCACTTCCTCGCCCTCGTCTGCTCTTGGACATGCCTTGGTGGCTCGTCTTGCCATCTGGCAGCGAGGGGAAACCCCAGTGGAGGTCTCTCTATGCGGGAATCCTTCCCCTTTACATCGGGCACCTAAAGTGGGGAGTACAGCATCGGGTAATCCCGTGCAATAGGCTTTTCAGTAGGTTCATGGACTCCCATGCCGCCTGTAATTTCTGCAGCCTGGATGAGTCCGTGCTCCATGTTTATCTGGAGTGTGCGAGGTTGCAGCCCCTCTGAGTATTTAAAGGCGTTTCTCCTCAAGCTTCGGCTGCACTTCAGCCCCATGCTCCTGATCTTTGGGCACCCGGTGTGAAGAGGAGTAGGCCGGGAGGAGAATTTCCTCGTCCGTCCACCCTGATTGCCTGCCCCTCTTCTGAAATTATGTTCGTGCCCAGGTGTCCCTGGAGAGGTACTGGGGTGATCCCCTACCTCACTTCCCCCAGTTGTCTGGTGTCTGCCAGTTTGCTTGAGGCCTTCCGTGACTGGTGGGTACCACAGAGGTTGGAGTGCACCACTGATGCAGAAAATTCTATTTCAATTTGAGTTTTCTTTTATTTATCTGCTTTTGACTGTTATTTATCTGAAATGTATATAAAGGGGGCCTGAGGGATAAAGACCCCATCGACAATAAAAAAAAAGGTGGTTAGATACAGAGTAAAGCTCCCTCTACACTGTCCCATCAAACTCTCGCAGGGCAGGGACAGCATCGGGTTATCTACTGGCTGATTGGGACTGCTGAGTGCACAACGACATTCAGCTAACTTTGGGCTGCGGCTGGAGGCTGTGCAACTGCTGCAAGGAGGGAGAGACAGAGACTGAAAGGAAGTTTTTCCACTTATTTTAACAACAAAGGAAGGCAACAGGAAGCCGTAAGAACTGAAAGCTCTTCTGTAAGTTTGGTTTTGAAGTCTTTTCCATTGATTGTTGGGTAGAAGGAAGAGGCCAGAAGAGCTCGGGTGGGGCTGCTTGTTTCAATGTGGGGGGGGCTCCTGTGTTGTTTGACACCATTGAATAAGGAGCTTCCTCCCCACCCCAACTACCTGGCCTGGGAAAGTTGAAGCTGCCCAGGTAACGAGACTTCTTGGCTCATACCAGCGGAGGAGGAGTGTGCTTGGGCAGCTTCAGCTGTCCTGGGTGAAGACATCCCCTCCCCCCGCCAAACCGGAAGACCAGCGAAACAGTTGTTCTCAATTTATATCCCTGCAAAGACATACCTTCTGGCCTTCCTCTCCCTCAGCCTCTCCCCACCCCCCTCCCACCCCCTTGCTATAAACCCCACAGGTATTTGTGTGACAAATTTATTTTTATATTCACTAATTGTTCAACAAACAGTGCATGTGACTCCTCTGCCCCATGTCTTCTCCGTCCTCACTGGTGGCAGATCTTCCAATGTTGCAGCAGCTGCTGTAGCTGCTCCAGTGGCCCATCACCATTCAGGCTCTTCACAGCAAAGCATGGGGTGAAGAGTTACACCCACCCAACTATTGAGGCTTGCAGCTTCAGAATGTATGGAAAGGCTGTATTTCTCTTGAAGACCGAGTCGGGGGTGTCCTTGGCCCTAAGCAATAGGCTCAGCCCGGGTGGGACCTACCTAACAGCAGACCCTCTGGGGGCCACTGCATGGTGGATTCTATTGTCCAACGTCCCACCTTCATTCCCAGTGAGCTCCTCCTCCCCCACATGCACCATATGGGAGAGGTGAGGTCGGGGCTTGCCCCAGTCCTGCTTGGTCCTCGAGAGAACGACCTCCGACTTGTCTGCTCCTTCCGCTGCCAGTTATTTATGTAGCTGCTGCGGGAAAAGGACAAGGAGTGCCACTTCAATGTGGAGTTCCGGGGTGGCCTTTCGCATCTTCCAGACCTTGGACGGGCAAGGTGCCACACATGTAAGGGGGTAGGGCATGTTCGTAAGAGCTGCCCCAACCTCCGGGCCGCCAACTCCACCTCTGCGGCCCAGGGTGGCACCGCCACCGCACCCCACCCCCACTCCCCCTACACCTGCAACAGCCACCACTCAGGCGGTCCCGTGCAATGGACTTTTATGTTGGTTCATGCACTCCCAGGCCGCCTGTAATTTCTGCACCTGGACCAGTCCGTGTTCCATGTTTATATGGAGTGTGGGAGATTGCAGTCTCTCTTTAAGTATTTAAGGGGGCTGCTCCTCAGGTTTTGGCTGCACTTCAGCCCCACTTTCCTGATCTTTGGGCACCCGGTGCAGAGGGGGTTGGGCCGGGAGGAGGATTTCCTCTGTCAGTCTGCACCTGGGCCTGGCCAAGGTTGAGATTCACACGTCCATTCAGCAGACCATTGGGGGGGGTCCGTCTGCCCTGATTGCCTGTCTCTCTTCCGAGGTTATGGTCACGCCTGGGTGTCCCTGGAGAGGGATCATGTGGTGTTCACTGGTTTGTTTGAGGCCTTCCGCGACCAGTGGGCACCGCAGGGACTGGAGTGCATCATTGATGCAGGGAATGGCATTTTAATTTGTTTTATTTTATTTATCTGTTTTTAATAAAGTTATATATTTTAAGAACACATAAAAGAGGTCTTGGAAAATAAAGGTCCCCTGAACAATAATAAAAAGGACCTGGGGTATAAAGGCTATCTTAAAATTAGCAGGTTAGATATACACTCTCTTAGTCTACTCACGTGAAGTAGGACTGGATATCCCATTCGAATGGCAGTCTCCATTGTGTTCATATAATTGGGATCAGTTGCCAGGAGAACGTGAAGGTTCTGACCTTCCATCTTTGTGATCCAGTTGCTGGCTTGCCCCTGCGAATCGATGAGTAATGGCCAGCCCTTGCCCATCTTTACCAAGATGGCATTCTCTGTTGAGTAATTGTCAGGGGGCAGACCCAAATTCTGCAAATTGCGAACCTAATGGGTGAATATATTACTTTATTCCAACATTTTGTAAGTAACCTGTTGACATAAGAGAAAGGATAACAGTAGCAGAGTGGTAATGTTACTGGACTTGTAATCTGCTGGTCTGGACTAATAATCCAGAGATGAGAGTTCAAATCCCTCTACAGCAACTGGGGAAATTTAAATTCAATCAAGTAATAAATCTGGAATAAAATGCTAGTCTCATGAATAATGATTATGACACTACCAGATTGTTGTAAAAACACATCTGACTTGTTAATCCCCTTCAGGGATGTACAGCAATGTGGTTGACTCTTAAGTGCCCTCTGAAATGGTCGAGCAAGCCACTCATTTTAGGCAGCTTACCACCACCTGCTGAAGGGAAATTAGGGATGGGCTTTATTACTGAGCTTGCCTGTGACACCCAATTCCCAAGTAAGAATAAAAAATTATTGCTACCATGCTCCGACGTTCATTGTCCCATCTGTTCATTGGCTTCTCTCCCATTCCGGTGATTCTTCCTCACTCACACCCCAATCAACCTCTCCATTCCTCCTCAAACTCCAGCATTCATTTTCATGTTCCCTACCTCTACCGACTTCACTGCTCTCTCTGACTCCTCTTTGCACTCTCCGATTACTCGTCTGAAATAGCATCACCTGAACTTACATAATTGCTGGGATCATCTAATGCAACAAGTGAAGCATTATCTTTACTCCTGTTTGTCTCTGATATGGATAGGCACTCGTGCTGACTAACATCTCACCGTCACAAAGTATCACCCACTGTCCTTACTGTCTCCCGACATCTCCCACTGTCTTTACTGTCTCCCAACATCTCCCACTGTCTTCATTGTCTCTCGACATCTCCCATTGTCTTTACCGTCTCCCGACATCTCCCACTGTCCTTACTGTCCCCAGACATCTCCCACTACCTTCACTGTCTCCCGACAACTCCCACTGTCTTCATTGACTCCCGACATCTCCCACTGTCTTCATTGTCTCCCGACATCTCCCATTGTCTTTACTGTCTCCCAACATCTCCCATTGTCTTTACTGTCTCCCGACATCTCCCACTGTCCTTACCGTCCCCAGACATCTCCCACTACCTTCAATGTCTCCCGACATCTCCCATTGTCTTTACTGTCTCCCGACATCTCCCACTGTCCTTACTGTCCACAGACATCTCCCACTATCTTCACTGTCTTCCGACATCTCCCACTGTCTTCAATGTCTCCCAACATCTCCCATTGTCTTTACTGTCTCCCGACATCTCCCACTGTCCTTCCTGTCCACGGACATCTCCCACTATCTTCACAGTCTTCCGACATCTCGCACTGACTTCAATGTCTCCCAACATCTCGCACTGACTTCAATGTCTCCCGACATCTCGCGCTGTCTTCCACTGTCTCCTGACATCTCGCACTGTCTTCACTGCCTCCCAATATCTCCCACTGTTTTCCACTGTCTCCCGGCATCTCCCACTGTCTTCCAATGTAACCCGACATCTCCTACTGTCTTCATTGTCCCCCGACATCTCCCACTGTCCTTACTGTCCACAGACATCTCCCACTATCTCCACAGTCTTCCGACATCTCCCACTGTCTTCAATGTCTTCCGACATCTCCCACTGTCTTCACTGTCTTTCGACATCTCCCACTGCCTTCACCGTCTCCCGACATCTCTCACTGTCTCCCGACATCTCCCACTGTCATCCAATGTCTCCTGACATCACCCACTGACCCCCGACATCTCCCATTGTCTTCGCTGACCCCCTGACATCGCCCACTGTCTTTACTGTCCCCAGACATCTCCCACTATCTTCACTGTCTTCCGACATCTCCCACTGTCTTCAATATCTCCCGACATCTCCCACTGTCTTCAATGTCTCCCGACATCTCCCATTGTCTTTACTGTCTCCTGACATCTCCCACTGTCCTTACTGTCCCCAGACATCTCCCACTATCTTCACAGTCTTCCGACATCTCCCACTGTCTTCCACTGTCACCCGACAACTCCCACTGTCTTCAATGTCTCCCGACATCTCCCACTGTCCTTACTGTCCCCAGACATCTCCCACTACCTTCAATGTCTCCCGACATCTCCCATTGTCTTTACTGTCTCCTGACATCTCCCACTGTCCTTACTGTCCACGGACATCTCCCACTACCTTCACAGTCTTCCGACATCTCCCACTGTCTTCAATGTCTCTCGACATCTCCCATTGTCTTTACTGTCTCCCGACATCTCCCACTGTCTTCAATGTCTTCCGACATCTCCCACTGCCTTAACCATCTCCCAACATCTCCCACTGTCTTCAACGGCTCCCGAAATCTTTCACTATCTCCCGACATCACCCCGTCATCCAATGTCTCCTGACATCACCCACTGTCTCCCGACATCTCCTACTGTCTTCTTTGTCTCCTGACACCTTCCACTGTCATCACTGTCTCCCGACATCTCCCACTGTCTTCACTTTCACCCATCATCTCCCAATGTCTCCACTGACTCCCGACAGCCCCACTGGCTCCAGACATCTCCCACTGTCTTCAATGTCTTCCGACATCTCCCACTGTCTTCACTGTCTTTCGACATCTCCCACTGCCTTCACCGTCTCACGACATCTCTCACTGTCTCCCGACATCTCCCACTGTCATCCAATGTCTCCTGACATCACCCACTGACCCCCGACATCTCCCATTGTCTTCGCTGACCCCCTGACATCGCCCACTGTCTTTACTGTCCCCAGACATCTCCCACTATCTTCACTGTCTTCCGACATCTCCCACTGTCTTCAATGTCTCCCGACATCTCCCACTGTCTTCAATGTCTCCCGACATCTCCCATTGTCTTTACTGTCTCCTGACATCTCCCACTGTCCTTACTGTCCCCAGACATCTCCCACTGTCTTCCACTGTCACCCGACAACTCCCACTGTCTTCAATGTCTCCCGACATCTCCCACTGTCCTTACTGTCCCCAGACATCTCCCACTACCTTCAATGTCTCCCGACATATCCCATTGTCTTTACTGTCTCCTGACAACTCCCACTGTCCTTACTGTCCACGGACATCTCCCACTACCTTCACAGTCTTCCGACATCTCCCACTGTCTTCAATGTCTCTCGACATCTCCCATTGTCTTTACTGTCTCCCGACATCTCCCACTGCCTTAGCCGTCTCCCAATATCTCCCACTGTCTTCAACGGCTCCCGAAATCTTTCACTATCTCCCGACATCACCCCGTCATCCAATGTCTCCTGACATCACCCACTGTCTCCCGACATCTCCTACTGTCTTCTTTGTCTCCTGACACCTTCCACTGTCATCACTGTCTCCCGACATCTCCCACTGTCTTCACTTTCACCCATCATCTCCCAATGTCTCCACTGTCTCCCGACAGCCCCACTGGCTCCAGACATCTCCCACTGTCTTCAATGTCTTCCGACATCTCCCACTGTCTTCACTGTCTTTCGACATCTCCCACTGCCTTCACCGTCTCACGACATCTCTCACTGTCTCCCGACATCTCCCACTGTCATCCAATGTCTCCTGACATCACCCACTGACCCCCGACATCTCCCATTGTCTTCGCTGACCCCCTGACATCGTCCACTGTCTTTACTGTCCCCCAGACATCTCCCACTATCTTCAATGTCTCCCGACATCTCCCACTGTCTTCAATGTCTCCCGACATCTCCCACTGTCTTCAATGTCTCCCGACATCTCCCACTGTCTTCAATGTCTCCCGACATCTCCCATTGTCTTTACTGTCTCCTGACATCTCCCACTGTCCTTACTGTCCCCAGACATCTCCCACTATCTTCACAGTCTTCCGACATCTCCCACTGTCTTTACTGTCTCCCAACATCTCCCACTGTCTTCCACTGTCACCCGACAACTCCCACTGTCATCAATGTCTCCCGACATCTCCCACTGTCCTTACTGTCCCCAGACATCACCCACTACCTTCAATGTCTCCCGACATCTCCAATTGTCTTTACTGTCTCCTGACATCTCCCACTGTCCTTACTGTCCACGGACATCTCCCACTACCTTCACAGTCTTCCGACATCTCCCACTGTCTTCAATGTCTCTCGACATCTCCCATTGTCTTTACTGTCTCCCGACATCTCCCACTGTCTTCAATGTCTTCCGACATCTCCCACTGCCTTAGCCGTCTCCCAATATCTCCCACTGTCTTCAACAGCTCCCGAAATCTTTCACTATCTCCCGACATCACCCCGTCATCCAATGTCTCCTGACATCACCCACTGTCTCCCGACATCTCCCACTGTCTTCACTTTCACCCATCATCTCCCAATGTCTCCACTGTCTCCCGATAGCCCCACTGGCTCCAGACATCTCCCACTGTCTTCAGTCTCTCTATTGAGATCGCCCACTGTCTTTACTCTCGTCCGACTTCACCCACTGCCTTCAATGTCTCCAGACATCTTCACTGTCTTCCAATGTAACCTGACATTTCCCACTGTCTTCATTGTCTCCCGACATCTCCCACTGTCTTCCACTGTCTCCCGACATCTCCCACTGTCTTCCACTGTCTCCCGACATCTTCCAATGTAACCCGACATCTCGCACTGTCTTCATTGTCCTCCAACATCTCCCACTGTCTTCATTGTCCCCCGACATCTCACACTGTCTTCACTGTCTCCTGACAACTCCCACTGACTATCTCCCGACGTCACCCATTGTCTTCACGGTCTCCCGACATCTCGCACTGTCTTCCACTGTCTCCCAACATCTCCCACTGTCTTCGCTGTCTCTTGACAACTCCCACTGACTGTCTCCCGAAGTCACCCATTGTCTTCACAGTCTCCCGACATCTCCCATTGTCTTCACTGTCTCCCAACATCCCGCGCTATCTTCAACTGTCTCCCAACATCCCGCGCTATCTTCAACTGTCTCCCGACATCTCGCACTGTCTTCACTGTCTCCCGATATCTCCCACTGTCTTCACTGTCTCCTGACAACACCCGCTATCTCCCGACGTCACCCATTGTCTTCACGGTCTCCCAACATCTTGCATTGTCTTCCACTGTCTCCTGACATCACGCACTGTCTTCCACTGTCTCCCGACATCTCTCAATGTCTTCCCTGTCTCCTGACATCTCCCAATGTTTTCACTGTCTCCCAACATCACCCACTGGCTTCACTGTCTCCTGACATCACCCACTGGCTTCACTGTCCCCCGACATCTCCCACTGACTTCACTGTCTCCTACATGGCCCACTATTTTCACTGCCTCCCGACATCTCCCACTGTCTTCACTGTCACTCGACATTTCCCACAGTTTTCACTCTATCTAACGAGTTATCCCACTGTCTTTAGTCTCTCCCGTCTTCACCCACTGTCTTTAATGTCTCCCGACATCTTCACTGTCTTCACTGTCACCCGACATCTCACATCTCCCACTATTTTCACTCTATCTAACGGGTTCTCCAACTGTCTTTACTCTCTCCCGACTTCACCCACTATCTTTAATGTCTCCCGACATCTTCACTGTCTTCCAATATCTCCCGACATCACCCACTGTCTTCACTATCTCCCTACATCTCCCACTGTCTTCACTGTCTCCCGACATCTCCCACTGTCTTCACTGTTTCCCGACATCTCCCACTGTCCTTACTGTCCCCAGACATCCCCCACTGTCTTCAATGCCTCCCGATATCTCCCACTGTCTCCCGACATCGCTCACTGTCTTCACTGTCTCCTGTCATCACCCACTGGCTTCACTATCTCTCGACATCACCCAATGGCTTCACTGTCTCCCGACATCTCCCACTTTCTTTACTGTCTCCCGACATATCCCCACATCTCCCACTGTCTTCACTGTCACCCGACATCTCCCACTGTTTTCACTCTATCGAACGAGATCTCCCACTGTCTTTAGTCTCTCCCGACTTCACCCACTGTCTTCAATGTCTCCCGACATCTTCACAGTCTTCACTGTCTCCCTACATCTCCCAGTGTCTTTCACTGTCTCCCGACATCTCCCAGTGTCTTTCACTGTCTCCCGACATCTCCCAGTGTCTTCCACTGTCTCCCGACATCTCCCACTGTCCTTACTGTCCACAGATATCTCCCACTATCTTCACAGTCTTCCGGCATCTCCCACTGTCTTCAATGTCTTCCGACATCTCCCACTGCCTTAACCGTCTCCCAACATCTCCCACTGTCTTCAACGGCTCCCGAAATTTTTCACTACCTCCCGACATCACCCTGTCATCCAATGTCTCCTAACATCACCCACTGTCTCCCGATATCTCCTACTGTCTTCTTTGTCTCCTGACACCTTCCACTGTCATCACTGTCTCCCGACATCTCCCACTGTCTTCAATGTCTCCCGACATCTCCCATTGTCTTTACTGTCTCCCGACATCTCCCACTGTCCTTCCTGTCCACGGACATCTCCCACTATCTTCACAGTCTTCCGACATCTCGCACTGACTTCAATGTCTCCCGACATCTCGCACTGTCTTCCACTGTCTCCCGACATCTCGCACTGTCTTCACTGCCTCCCAATATCTCCCACTGTCTTCCACTGTCTTCCACTGTCTCCCGACATCTCCCACTGTCTTCCAATGTAACCCGACATCTCCTACTGTCTTCATTGTCCCCCGACATCTCCCACTGTCTTTACTGTCTCCCTACATCTCCCAGTGTCTTCCACTGTCTCCCGACATCTCCCAGTGTCTTCCACTGTCTCCCGACATCTCCCAGTGTCTTCCACTGTCTCCCGACATCTCCCAGTGTCTTCCACTGTCTCCCGACATCTCCCACTGTCCTTACTGTCCACAGACATCTCCCACTATCTTCACAGTCTTCCGGCATCTCCCACTGTCTTCAATGTCTTCCGACATCTCCCACTGCCTTAACCGTCTCCCAACATCTCCCACTGTCTTCAACGGCTCCCGAAATCTTTCACTATCTCCCGACATCACCCCGTCATCCAATGTCTCCTGACATCACCCACTGTCTCCCGACATCTCCTACTGTCTTCTTTGTCTCCTGACACCTTCCACTGTCATCACTGTCTCCCGACATCTCCCACTGTCTTCACTTTCACCCATCATCTCCCAATGTCTCCACTGTCTCCCGACAGCCCCACTGGCTCCAGACATCTCCCACTGTCTTCAGTGTCTCTCATGAGATCGCCCACTGTCTTTACTCTCGTCCGACTTCACCCACTGCCTTCAATGTCTCCAGACATCTTCACTGTCTTCCAATGTAACCTGACATTTCCCACTGTCTTCATTGTCTCCCGACATCTCCCACTGTCTTCCACTGTCTCCCGACATCTCCCACTGTCTTCCACTGTCTCCCGACATCTCCCACTGTCTTCCACTGTCTCCCGACATCTTCCAATGTAACCCGACATCTCGCACTGTCCTCATTGTCTCCCGACATCTCACACTGTCTTCACTGTCCCCTGATAACTCCCACTGACTATCTCCCGACGTCACCCATTGTCTTCACGGTCTCCCGACATCTCGCACTGTCTTCACAGTCTCCCGACATCTCCCATTGTCTTCACTGTCTCCCAACATCCCGCGCTATCTTCAACTGTCTCCCGACATCTCGCACTGTCTTCACAGTCTGCCGACATCTCCCATTGTCTTCACTGTCTCCCAACATCCCGCGCTATCTTCAACTCTCTCCCGACATCTCGCACTGTCTTCACTGTTTCCCGATATCTCCCACTGTCTTCCAATGTAACCCGACATCTCCCACTGTCTTCACTGTCTCCTGACAACAACCGCTATCTCCCGACGTCACCCATTGTCTTCACGGTCTCCCGACATCTCGCACTGTCTTCCACTGTCTCCCAACATCTCCCACTGTCTTCACAGTCTCCCGACATCTCCCATTGTCTTCACTGTCTCCCAACATCCCGCGCTATCTTCAACTGTCTCCTGACATCTCGCACTGTCTTCACTGTCTCCCGATATCTCCCACTGTCTTCCAATGTAACCCGACATCTCCCACTGTCTTCACTGTCTCCTGACAACAACCGCTATCTCCCGACGTCACCCATTGTCTTCACGGTCTCCCAACATCTTGCACTGTCTTCCACTGTCTCCTGACATCTCGCACTGTCTTCCACTGTCTCCCGACATCTCGCACTGTCTTCACTGCCTCCCAATATCTCCCACTGTCTTCCACTGTCTTCCACTGTCTCCCGACATCTCCCACTGTCTTCCAATGTAACCCGACATCTCCTACTGTCTTCATTGTCCCCCTACATCTCCCAGTGTCTTCCACTGTCTCTCGACATCTCCCAGTGTCTTCCACTGTCTCCCGACATCTCCCACTGTCCTTACTGTCCACAGACATCTCCCACTATCTTCACAGTCTTCCGGCATCTCCCACTGTCTTCAATGTCTTCCGACATCTCCCACTGCCTTAACCATCTCCCAACATCTCCCACTGTCTTCAACGGCTCCCGAAATCTTTCACTATCTCCCGACATCACCCCGTCATCCAATGTCTCCTGACATCACCCACTGTCTCCCGACATCTCCTACTGTCTTCTTTGTCTCCTGACACCTTCCACTGTCATCACTGTCTCCCGACATCTCCCACTGTCTTCACTTTCACCAATCATCTCCCAATGTCTCCACTGTCTCCCGATAGCCCCACTGGCTCCAGACATCTCCCACTGTCTTCAGTCTCTCTAATGAGATCGCCCACTGTCTTTACTCTCGTCCGACTTCACCCACTGCCTTCAATGTCTCCAGACATCTTCACTGTCTTCCAATGTAACCTGACATTTCCCACTGTCTTCATTGTCTCCCGACATCTCCCACTGTCTTCCACTGTCTCCCGACATCTCCCACTGTCTTCCACTGTCTCCCGACATCTTCCAATGTAACCCGACATCTCGCACTGTCTTCATTGTCCCCCGACATCTCCCACTGTCTTCCACTGTCTCCCGACATCTCGCACTGTCTTCACTGCCTCCCAATATCTCCCACTGTCTTCCACTGTCTTCCACTGTCTCCCGACATCTCCCACTGTCTTCCAATGTAACCCGACATCTCCTACTGTCTTCATTGTCCCCCGACATCTCCCACTGTCTTTACTGTCTCCCTACATCTCCCAGTGTCTTCCACTGTCTCCCGACATCTCCCAGTGTCTTCCACTGTCTCCCGACATCTCCCAGTGTCTTCCACTGTCTCCCGACATCTCCCACTGTCCTTACTGTCCACAGACATCTCCCACTATCTTCACAGTCTTCCGGCATCTCCCACTGTCTTCAATGTCTTCCGACATCTCCCACTGCCTTAACCGTCTCCCAACATCTCCCACTGTCTTCAACGGCTCCCGAAATCTTTCACTATCTCCCGACATCACCCCGTCATCCAATGTCTCCTGACATCACCCACTGTCTCCCGACATCTCCTACTGTCTTCTTTGTCTCCTGACACCTTCCACTGTCATCACTGTCTCCCGACATCTCCCACTGTCTTCACTTTCACCCATCATCTCCCAATGTCTCCACTGTCTCCCGACAGCCCCACTGGCTCCAGACATCTCCCACTGTCTTCAGTGTCTCTCATGAGATCGCCCACTGTCTTTACTCTCGTCCGACTTCACCCACTGCCTTCAATGTCTCCAGACATCTTCACTGTCTTCCAATGTAACCTGACATTTCCCACTGTCTTCATTGTCTCCCGACATCTCCCACTGTCTTCCACTGTCTCCCGACATCTCCCACTGTCTTCCACTGTCTCCCGACATCTCCCACTGTCTTCCACTGTCTCCCGACATCTTCCAATGTAACCCGACATCTCGCACTGTCCTCATTGTCTCCCGACATCTCACACTGTCTTCACTGTCCCCTGATAACTCCCACTGACTATCTCCCGACGTCACCCATTGTCTTCACGGTCTCCCGACATCTCGCACTGTCTTCACAGTCTCCCGACATCTCCCATTGTCTTCACTGTCTCCCAACATCCCGCGCTATCTTCAACTGTCTCCCGACATCTCGCACTGTCTTCACAGTCTGCCGACATCTCCCATTGTCTTCACTGTCTCCCAACATCCCGCGCTATCTTCAACTCTCTCCCGACATCTCGCACTGTCTTCACTGTTTCCCGATATCTCCCACTGTCTTCCAATGTAACCCGACATCTCCCACTGTCTTCACTGTCTCCTGACAACAACCGCTATCTCCCGACGTCACCCATTGTCTTCACGGTCTCCCGACATCTCGCACTGTCTTCCACTGTCTCCCAACATCTCCCACTGTCTTCACAGTCTCCCGACATCTCCCATTGTCTTCACTGTCTCCCAACATCCCGCGCTATCTTCAACTGTCTCCTGACATCTCGCACTGTCTTCACTGTCTCCCGATATCTCCCACTGTCTTCCAATGTAACCCGACATCTCCCACTGTCTTCACTGTCTCCTGACAACAACCGCTATCTCCCGACGTCACCCATTGTCTTCACGGTCTCCCAACATCTTGCACTGTCTTCCACTGTCTCCTGACATCTCGCACTGTCTTCCACTGTCTCCCGACATCTCGCACTGTCTTCACTGCCTCCCAATATCTCCCACTGTCTTCCACTGTCTTCCACTGTCTCCCGACATCTCCCACTGTCTTCCAATGTAACCCGACATCTCCTACTGTCTTCATTGTCCCCCTACATCTCCCAGTGTCTTCCACTGTCTCTCGACATCTCCCAGTGTCTTCCACTGTCTCCCGACATCTCCCACTGTCCTTACTGTCCACAGACATCTCCCACTATCTTCACAGTCTTCCGGCATCTCCCACTGTCTTCAATGTCTTCCGACATCTCCCACTGCCTTAACCATCTCCCAACATCTCCCACTGTCTTCAACGGCTCCCGAAATCTTTCACTATCTCCCGACATCACCCCGTCATCCAATGTCTCCTGACATCACCCACTGTCTCCCGACATCTCCTACTGTCTTCTTTGTCTCCTGACACCTTCCACTGTCATCACTGTCTCCCGACATCTCCCACTGTCTTCACTTTCACCAATCATCTCCCAATGTCTCCACTGTCTCCCGATAGCCCCACTGGCTCCAGACATCTCCCACTGTCTTCAGTCTCTCTAATGAGATCGCCCACTGTCTTTACTCTCGTCCGACTTCACCCACTGCCTTCAATGTCTCCAGACATCTTCACTGTCTTCCAATGTAACCTGACATTTCCCACTGTCTTCATTGTCTCCCGACATCTCCCACTGTCTTCCACTGTCTCCCGACATCTCCCACTGTCTTCCACTGTCTCCCGACATCTTCCAATGTAACCCGACATCTCGCACTGTCTTCATTGTCCCCCGACATCTCCCACTGTCTTCCACTGTCTCCCGACATCTTCCAATGTAACCCGACATCTCGCACTGTCTTCATTGTCCCCCGACATCTCACACTGTCTTCACTGTCTCCTGACAACTCCCACTGACTATCTCCCGACGTCACCCATTGTCTTCACGGTCTCCCAACATCCCGCGCTATCTTCAACTGTCTCCCGACATCTCGCACTGTCTTCACTGTCTCCCGATATCTCCCACTGTCTTCCAATGTAACCCGACATCTCCCACTGTCTTCACTGTCTCCTGACAACAACCGCTATCTCCCGACGTCACCCATTGTCTTCACGGTCTCCCAACATCTTGCACTGTCTTCCACTGTCTCCTGACATCTCACACTGTCTTCACTGTCTCCTGACAACTCCCACTGACTATCTCCCGACGTCACCCATTGTCTTCACGGTCTCCCGACATCTCGCACTGTCTTCCACTGTCTCCCAACATCTCCCACTGTCTTCACAGTCTCCTGACAACAACCGCTATCTCCCGACGTCACCCATTGTCTTCAAGGTCTCCCAACATCTTGCACTGTCTTCCACTGTCTCCTGACATCTCGCACTGTCTTCTACTGTGTCCCGACATCTCCCACTGTCTTCCAATGTCTCTCAACACCTCTCACTGTCTTCATTGTCTCCCAACATCACCCACTGGCTTCACTGTCTCCTGACATCACCCACTGGCTTCACTGTCCCCCGACATCTCCCACTGGCTTCACTGTCCCCCGACATCTCCCACTGACTTCACTATCTCCCTACATCTCCCACTGTCTTCACTGTCTCCCGACATCTCCCACTGTCTTCACTGTCTCCCGACATCTCCCACTGTCCTTACTGTCCCCAGACAACCCCCACTGTCTAGAATGTCTCCCGAAATCTCCCACTGTCTTCACTGTCTCCCGACATCGCTCACTGTCTTCACTGTCTCCTGACATCACCCACTGGATTCACTATCTCTCGACATCACCCAATGGCTTCACTGTCTCCCGACATCTCCCACTTTCTTTACTGTCTCCCGACATATCCCCACATCTCCCACTGTCTTCACTGTCACCCGACATCTCCCACTGTTTTCACTCTATCGAACGAGATCTCCCACTGTCTTTCGTCTCTCCCGACTTCACCCACTGTCTTCAATGTCTCCCGACATCTTCACTGTCTTCAAATGTCTCCCAACACCACCCACTGGCTTCACTGTCTCCTGACATCACCCACTGGCTTCACTGTCCCCCGACATCTCCCACTGACTTCACTATCTCCCTACATCTCCCACTGTCTTCACTGTCTCCCGAAATCTCCCACTGTCTTCACTGTCTCCCGACATCTCCCACTGTCCTTACTGTCTCCAGACAACCCCCACTGTCTTCAATGTCTCCCGAAATCTCCCACTGTCTTCACTGTCTCCCGACATCGCTCACTGTCTTCACTGTCTCCTGACATCACCCACTGGATTCACTATCTCTCGACATCACCAATGGCTTCACTGTCTCCCGACATCTCCCACTTTCTTTACTGTCTCCCGACATATCCCCACATCTCCCACTGTCTTCACTGTCACCCGACATCTCCCACTGTTTTCACTCTATCGAACGAGATCTCCCACTGTCTTTAGTCTCTCCCGACTTCACCCACTGTCTTCAATGTCTCCCGACATCTTCACTGTCTTCAATGTCTCCCGACATCTTCACTGTCTTCAATGTCTCCCGACATCTTCACTGTCTTCAAATGTCTCCCGACATCACCCACAGTCTTCACTGTCTCCCTACATCTCCCAGTGTCTTCCACTGTCTCCCTACATCTCCCAGTGTCTTCCACTGTCTCCCGACATCTCCCAGTGTCTTCCACTGTCTCCCGACATCTCCCAGTGTCTTCCACTGTCTCCCGACATCTCCCAGTGTCTTCCACTGTCTCCCGACATCTCCCAGTGTCTTCCACTGTCTCCCGACATCTCCCAGTGTCTTCCACTGTCTCCCGACATTACCCAGTGTCTTCCACTGTCTCCTGACATCTCCCAGTGTCTTCCACTGTCTCCTGACATCTCCCACTGTCTTCACTGTCTCCCGACATCTCCCAATGTCTCCACTGTCTCCTGACACCTTCCACTGTCTTCACTGTCTCCCGACACCTCCCACTGTCTTCACTGTCTCCCGACATCTCCCACTGTCTTCACTGTTTCCCGACATCTCCCAATGTCTCCTGACACCTTCCACTGACAACCAATATCCTACACTGAGCCTCGACATCTCCCGACATCTCCCACTGTCTTCACTGTCTCCTGACATCTCCCACTGTTTTCACTGTCTCACGACATCACCCACTGGCTTCACTGTCTCCCAACATCACCCACTGTCTTCACTGTCTCCCGACATCTCTCACATTCCTTACTGTCCCCAGACATCTCCCACTATCTTCAATGTCTCCCGACATCTCCCGCTGTCTTCACGGTCTCCCGATGTCGCCTACTGTCTTCACTGTTTCTAACGAGATCTCCCACTGTCTTCACTCTCTCCTGACTTCACCCACTGTCTTCACTCTCTCCCGATGTTGCCCACTGGCTTCACTGTCTCCCGAAATATTCATTGTCTTTCAATGTCTCCCAACATCTCCCACTGTTTTCTCTGCCCCACAACATCTCCCACTGCCTTCACTGTCTCCCGACGTCTCCCACTGCCGTCATGGTCTCCTGATGTCACCCACTGTCTTCACTGTCTCCCGACGTTTTCCACTGTCTTCCACTGTCTCCTGAGGTCTCCCACTGTCTACACTGTCTCCCTACATCACCCACTGTCTTCACTGTCTCCCGCCATCTCCCATTGACCACCAATATCCCACTGTCTTCCAATGTCGCCTAACACTTCACTGTCTTCCAATGTACCCCGACATCTCCCACTGCCTTCACTGTACCCCGACATCTCCCACTGTCTTCACTGTACCCCGACATCTCCCACTGTCTTCACTGTCTCCTGATATCGCCCACTGTTTTCCACTGTCTCCTGACATCTCCCACTGCCTTCACTGTACCCCGACATCTCCCACTGTCTTCACTGTCTCCTGATATCGCCCACTGTTTTCCACTGTCTCCTGACTTCTTCCACTGTCTCCCAATGTTTCCCACTGTCCTCCACTGTCTCCAGACATCTCCCACTGTATTCACTGCCTCCTGACATCTCCCACTATCTTCCAATGTCTCCCAACATCTCCCACTGTCTTCCCTGTCTCCCAATGTCACCCACTGTCCTCGCTGTCTCCTGACGTCTCCACTGGCTCCCGACGTCTCGCGCTGTCTTCCAATGTCTCCCTACATCACCCACTGTCTTCACTGTCACACGCCACGTCCCACTGACTCCTAACATCTCCCACTGTCTCCTGACATCTCCCACTGTCTTCACTGTCTCCCGACATCACCCACTGTCTTCACTGTCTCCCGAAGTCTCGCACTGTCTTCACTGACCCCTGAAATCTCCCACTGTCCTTACTGTCCGCAGACATCACCCCCTATCTTCACTGTCTTCCGACATCTCCCACTGTCTTCAATGTCTCCCGACATCTCCCACTGTCCTTACTGTCCCCAGACATCTTCCACTGTCTTCACTGTCTTCCGACATCTCCCACTGTCTTCACTGACCCCCGACATCTCCCACTGTCTTTACCGTCTCCCGACATCGCCCACTGTCTTCACTGACCCCTGAAATCTCCCACTGTCCTTACTGTCCGCAGACATCACCCCCTATCTTCACTGTCTTCCGACATCTCCCACTGTCTCCACAGCCACCCGACATCTCCCACTGCCTCCACTGTCTCCCGACATCTCCCACTGTCTCCTGACTTCTCCCACTGGCTCCACAGTCTGCCGACATCTCCCACTGTCTTCACTGTCTCTAACGGGATCGCCCACTGTCTTCGCTCTCTCCCAACTTCACCCACTGTCTTCACGGTCTCCTGACATCTCCCATTGTCTTCACTGACCCCCGACATCTCCCACTGTCTTTACCGTCTCCCGACATCTCCCACTGTCTTCACTGACCCCTGAAATCTCCCACTGTCCTTACTGTCCGCAGACATCACCCCCTATCTTCACTGTCTTCCGACATCTCCCACTGTCTTCACTGTCTTCCGACATCTCCCACTGTCTTCAATGTCTCCCGACATCTCCCACTGTCCTTACTGTCCCCAGACATCTTCCACTGTCTTCACTGTCTTCCGACATCTCCCACTGTCTTCACTGTCTTCCGACATCTCCCACTGTCTTCAATGTCTCCCGACATCTCCCACTGTCTTCAATGTCTCCCGACATCTCCCATTGTCCTTACTGTCCCCAGACATCTTCCACTATCTTCACTGTCTTCCGACATCTCCCACTATCTTTACTGTCTCCCGACATCTCGCAGTGTCTTCCACTGTCTCCTGACATCTCCCATGGTCTTCCACTGTCTCCCGACATCTACCACTGTCACCAATGTCTTCCAACATCTCCTACTGTCATCACTGTCTCCCGACATCTCTCACAGTCTTTTGAAATCTCCCACTGTCTCCTGAAATCTCCCACTGACTTCACTGTCTCCCGACATCTCTCACTGTCTCCCGACATCTCCCACTGTCTTCACGGTCTCCCGACATCTCCCATTGTCTTTACTGACCCCCGACATCTCCCACTGTCTTTACCGTCTCCCGACATCTTCCACTATCTTCAATGTCACCCGACATCTCTCACTGTCTCCCGACATCTCCCATTATCTTCACTGACCCTAGACATCTCCCACTATCTTCACTGTCTTCCGACATCTCCCACTATCTTCACTGTCACCCGACATCTCTCACTGTCACCCGACATCTCCCATTATCTTCACTGTCTTCCGACATCTCCCATTATCTTCACTGTCTTCCGACATCTCCCACTATCTTCACTGTCTTCCGACATCTCCCACTATCTTCACTGTCTTCCGACATCTCCCACTATCTTCACTGTCACCCGACATATCCCATTGTCTTCACTGACCCCTGTAATCTCCCACTGTCTTTACTGTCTCCCGACATCTCCCACTGTCTTCGCTGTCTCCCGACATCTTCCATTGTCTTCACTGTCACCCGACATCTTCCATTGTCTTCACTGTCTCCCGACATCTCCCACTGTCTTCACTGTCTCCCGACATCTCCCACTGTCTTCCACTGTCTCCCGACATCTCCCACTGTCTTCACTGACCCCCGACATCTCCCACTGTCTTTACCGTCTCCCGACATCGCCCACTGTCTTCACTGACCCCTGAAATCTCCCACTGTCCTTACTGTCCGCAGACATCACCCCCTATCTTCACTGTCTTCCGACATCTCCCACTGTCTACAATGTCTCCCGACATCTCCCACTGTCTTCAATGTCTCCTGACATCTCCCACTGTCCTTACTGTCCCCAGACATCTTCCACTGTCTTCACTGTCTTCCGACATCTCCCACTGTCTTCAATGTCTCCTGACATCTCCCACTGTCCTTACTGTCCCCAGACATCTTCCACTATCTTCACTGTCTCCCAACATCTCCCACTGTCTTCACTGTCTCCCGACATTTCCCATTGTCCTTACTGTCCCCAGACATCTCCCACTATCTTTACTGTCTCCCAACATCTCCCACTGTCTTCACTGTCTTCCGACATCTCCCACTGTCCTTACTGTCCCCAGACATCTTCCACTATCTTCACTGTCTCCCAACATCTCCCACTGTCTTCACTGTCTCCCGACATTTCCCATTGTCCTTACTGTCCCCAGACATCTCCCACTATCTTTACTGTCTCCCAACATCTCCCACTGTCTTCACTGTCTTCCGACATCTCCCACTGTCCTTACTGTCCCCAGACATCTTCCACTATCTTCACTGTCTCCCAACATCTCCCACTGTCTTCACTGTCTTCCGACATCTCCCACTGTCCTTACTGTCCCCAGACATCTTCCACTATCTTCACTGTCTCCCAACATCTCCCACTGTCTTCACTGTCTCCCGACATTTCCCATTGTCCTTACTGTCCCCAGACATCTCCCACTATCTTTACTGTCTCCCAACATCTCCCACTGTCTTCACTGTCTCCCGACATCACCCACTGTCTTCACTGTCTCCCGAAGTCTCGCACTGTATTCCAATGTCTCCCAACATCTCCCACTGTTTCCCGACTTCACCCACCATCATCAATGTCTCCTGACATCTTGCACTGTCTTCCACTGTCTCCTGACATCTCGCACTGTCTTCCACTGTCTCCCGACATCTCGCACTGTCTTCACTGCCTCCCAATATCTCCCACTGTCTTCCACTGTCTTCCACTGTCTCCCGACATCTCCCACTGTCTTCCAATGTAACCCGACATCTCCTACTGTCTTCATTGTCCCCCGACATCTCCCACTGTCTTTACTGTCTCCCTACATCTCCCAGTGTCTTCCACTGTCTCTCGACATCTCCCAGTGTCTTTCACTGTCTCCCGACATCTCCCAGTGTCTCCCACTGTCTCCCGACATCTCCCACTGTCCTTACTGTCCACAGACATCTCCCACTATCTTCACAGTCTTCCGGCATCTCCCACTGTCTTCAATGTCTTCCGACATCTCCCACTGCCTTAACCATCTCCCAAAATCTCCCACTGTCTTCAACGGCTCCCGAATTCTTTCACTATCTCCTGACATCACCCCGTCATCCAATGTCTCCTGACATCACCCACTGTCTCCCGACATCTCCTACTGTCTTCTTTGTCTCCTGACACCTTCCACTGTCATCACTGTCTCCCGACATCTCCCACTGTCTTCACTTTCACCCATCATCTCCCAATGTCTCCACTGTCTCCCGATAGCCCCACTGGCTCCAGACATCTCCCACTGTCTTCAGTGTCTCTCATGAGATCGCCCACTGTCTTTACTCTCGTCCGACTTCACCCACTGCCTTCAATGTCTCCAGACATCTTCACTGTCTTCCAATGTAACCTGACATTTCCCACTGTCTTCATTGTCTCCCGACATCTCCCACTGTCTTCCACTGTCTCCCGACATCTCCCACTGTCTTCCACTGTCTCCCGACATCTTCCAATATAACCCGACATCTCACACTGTCTTCATTGTCCCCCGACATCTCACACTGGCTTCACTGTCTCCTGACAACTCCCACTGACTATCTCCCGACGTCACCCATTGTCTTCACGGTCTCCCGACATCTCCCACTGTCTTCACAGTCTCCCGACATCTCCCATTGTCTTCACTGTCTCCCAACATCCCGCGCTATCTTCAACTGTCTCCCGACATCTCGCACTGTCTTCACTGTCTCCCGATATCTCCCACTGTCTTCCAATGTAACCCGACATCTCCCACTGTCTTCACTGTCTCCTGACAACAACCGCTATCTCCCGACGTCACCCATTGTCTTCACGGTCTCCCAACATCTTGCACTGTCTTCCACTGTCTCCTGACATCTCACACTGTCTTCACTGTCTCCTGACAACTCCCACTGACTATCTCCCGACGTCACCCATTGTCTTCACGGTCTCCCGACATCTCGCACTGTCTTCCACTGTCTCCCAACATCTCCCACTGTCTTCACAGTCTCCTGACAACAACCGCTATCTCCCGACGTCGCCCATTGTCTTCAAGGTCTCCCAACATCTTGCACTGTCTTCCACTGTCTCCTGACATCTCGCACTGTCTTCTACTGTGTCCCGACATCTCCCACTGTCTTCCAATGTCTCTCAACACCTCTCACTGTCTTCACTGTCTCCCGACATTTCTCAATGTCTTCCCTGTCTCCTGACATCTCCCAATATTTTCATTGTCTCCCAACATCACCCACTGGCTTCACTGTCTCCTGACATCACCCACTGGCTTCACTGTCCCCCGACATCTCCCACTGGCTTCACTGTCCCCCGACATCTCCCACTGACTTCACTATCTCCCTACATCTCCCACTGTCTTCACTGTCTTCCGACATCTCCCACTGTCTTCAATGTCTCCTGACATCTCCCACTGTCCTTACTGTCCCCAGACATCTTCCACTATCTTCACTGTCTTCTGACATCTCCCACTGTCTTAACTGTCTCCCGACATTTCCCATTGTCCTTACTGTCCCCAGACATCTCCCACTATCTTTACTGTCTCCCAACATCTCCCACTGTCTTCACTGTCTCCCGACATCACCCACTGTCTTCACTGTCTCCCGAAGTCTCGCACTGTATTCCAATGTCTCCCAACATCTCCCACTGTTTCCCGACTTCACCCACCATCATCAATGTCTCCTGACATCTTGCACTGTCTTCCACTGTCTCCTGACATCTCGCACTGTCTTCCACTGTCTCCCGACATCTCGCACTGTCTTCACTGCCTCCCAATATCTCCCACTGTCTTCCACTGTCTTCCACTGTCTCCCGACATCTCCCACTGTCTTCCAATGTAACCCGACATCTCCTACTGTCTTCATTGTCCCCCGACATCTCCCACTGTCTTTACTGTCTCCCTACATCTCCCAGTGTCTTCCACTGTCTCCCGACATCTCCCAGTGTCTTTCACTGTCTCCCGACATCTCCCAGTGTCTTCCACTGTCTCCCGACATCTCCCACTGTCCTTACTGTCCACAGACATCTCCCACTATCTTCACAGTCTTCCGGCATCTCCCACTGTCTTCAATGTCTTCCGACATCTCCCACTGCCTTAACCATCTCCCAACATCTCCCACTGTCTTCAACGGCTCCCGAATTCTTTCACTATCTCCTGACATCACCCCGTCATCCAATGTCTCCTGACATCACCCACTGTCTCCCGACATCTCCTACTGTCTTCTTTGTCTCCTGACACCTTCCACTGTCATCACTGTCTCCCGACATCTCCCACTGTCTTCACTTTCACCCATCATCTCCCAATGTCTCCACTGTCTCCCGATAGCCCCACTGGCTCCAGACATCTCCCACTGTCTTCAGTGTCTCTCATGAGATCGCCCACTGTCTTTACTCTCGTCCGACTTCACCCACTGCCTTCAATGTCTCCAGACATCTTCACTGTCTTCCAATGTAACCTGACATTTCCCACTGTCTTCATTGTCTCCCGACATCTCCCACTGTCTTCCACTGTCTCCCGACATCTCCCACTGTCTTCCACTGTCTCCCGACATCTTCCAATGTAACCCGACATCTCACACTGTCTTCATTGTCCCCCGACATCTCACACTGGCTTCACTGTCTCCTGACAACTCCCACTGACTATCTCCCGACGTCACCCATTGTCTTCACGGTCTCCCGACATCTCGCACTGTCTTCACAGTCTCCCGACATCTCCCATTGTCTTCACTGTCTCCCAACATCCCGCGCTATCTTCAACTGTCTCCCGACATCTCGCACTGTCTTCACTGTCTCCCGATATCTCCCACTGTCTTCCAATGTAACCCGACATCTCCCACTGTCTTCACTGTCTCCTGACAACAACCGCTATCTCCCGACGTCACCCATTGTCTTCACGGTCTCCCAACATCTTGCACTGTCTTCCACTGTCTCCTGACATCTCACACTGTCTTCACTGTCTCCTGACAACTCCCACTGACTATCTCCCGACGTCACCCATTGTCTTCACGGTCTCCCGACATCTCGCACTGTCTTCCACTGTCTCCCAACATCTCCCACTGTCTTCACAGTCTCCTGACAACAACCGCTATCTCCCGACGTCACCCATTGTCTTCAAGGTCTCCCAACATCTTGCACTGTCTTCCACTGTCTCCTGACATCTCGCACTGTCTTCTACTGTGTCCCGACATCTCCCACTGTCTTCCAATGTCTCTCAACACCTCTCACTGTCTTCACTGTCTCCCGACATTTCTCAATGTCTTCCCTGTCTCCTGACATCTCCCAATATTTTCATTGTCTCCCAACATCACCCACTGGCTTCACTGTCTCCTGACATCACCCACTGGCTTCACTGTCCCCCGACATCTCCCACTGGCTTCACTGTCCCCCGACATCTCCCACTGACTTCACTATCTCCCTACATCTCCCACTGTCTTCACTGTCTCCCGACATCTCCCACTGTCTTCACTGTCTCCCGACATCTCCCACTGTCCTTACTGTCCCCAGACAACCCCCACTGTCTAGAATGTCTCCCGAAATCTCCCACTGTCTTCACTGTCTCCCGACATCGCTCACTGTCTTCACTGTCTCCTGACATCACCCACTGGATTCACTATCTCTCGACATCACCCAATGGCTTCACTGTCTCCCGACATCTCCCACTTTCTTTACTGTCTCCCGACATATCCCCACATCTCCCACTGTCTTCACTGTCACCCGACATCTCCCACTGTTTTCACTCTATCGAACGAGATCTCCCACTGTCTTTCGTCTCTCCCGACTTCACCCACTGTCTTCAATGTCTCCCGACATCTTCACTGTCTTCAAATGTCTCCCAACACCACCCACTGGCTTCACTGTCTCCTGACATCACCCACTGGCTTCACTGTCTCCTGACATCACCCACTGGCTTCACTGTCCCCCGACATCTCCCACTGACTTCACTATCTCCCTACATCTCCCACTGTCTTCACTGTCTCCCGACATCTCCCACTGTCTTCACTGTCTCCCGACATCTCCCACTGTCCTTACTGTCTCCAGACAACCCCCACTGTCTTCAATGTCTCCCGAAATCTCCCACTGTCTTCACTGTCTCCCGACATCGCTCACTGTCTTCACTGTCTCCTGACATCACCCACTGGATTCACTATCTCTCGACATCACCCAATGGCTTCACTGTCTCCCGACATCTCCCACTTTCTTTACTGTCTCCCGACATATCCCCACATCTCCCACTGTCTTCACTGTCACCCGACATCTCCCACTGTTTTCACTCTATCGAACGAGATCTCCCACTGTCTTTAGTCTCTCCCGACTTCACCCACTGTCTTCAATGTCTCCCGACATCTTCACTGTCTTCAATGTCTCCCGACATCTTCACTGTCTTCAAATGTCTCCCGACATCTCCCACTGTCCTTACTGTCCCCAGACATCTTCCACTATCTTCACTGTCTTCCGACATCTCCCACTATCTTTACTGTCTCCCGACATCTCGCAGTGTCTTCCACTGTCTCCTGACATTTCCCACGGTCTTCCACTGTCTCCCGACATCTACCACTGTCACCAATGTCTTCCAACATCTCCTACTGTCATCACTGTCTCCCGACATCTCTCACAGTCTTTTGAAATCTCCCACTATCTCCTGAAATCTCCCACTGTCTCCTGAAATCTCCCACTGACTTCACTGTCTCCCGACATCTCTCACTGTCTCCCGACATCTCCCACTGTCTTCACGGTCTCCCGACATCTCCCATTGTCTTCACTGACCCCCGACATCTCCCACTGTCTTTACCGTCTCCCGACATCTCCCACTATCTTCACTGTCACCCGACATCTCTCACTGTCTCCCGACATCTCCCATTATCTTCACTGACCCTAGACATCTCCCACTATCTTCACTGTCTTCCGACATCTCCCACTATCTTCACTGTCACCCGACATCTCTCACTGTCACCCGACATCTCCCATTATCTTCACTGTCTTCCGACATCTCCCACTATCTTCACTGTCTTCCGACATCTCCCACTATCTTCACTGTCACCCGACATATCCCATTGTCTTCACTGACCCCTGTAATCTCCCACTGTCTTTACTGTCTCCCGACATCTCCCACTGTCTTCGCTGTCTCTCGACATCTTCCATTGTCTTCACTGTCACCCGACATCTTCCATTGTCTTCACTGTCTCCCGACATCTTTCTCTGTCTCCCGACATCTCCCATTGTCTTCCACTGTCTCCCGACATCTCCCACTGTCTTCACTGACCCCCGACATCTCCCACTGTCTTTACCGTCTCCCGACATCGCCCACTGTCTTCACTGTCTTCCGACATCTCCCACTGTCTTCAATGTCTCCTGACATCTCCCACTGTCCTTACTGTCCCCAGACATCTTCCACTATCTTCACTGTCTTCCGACATCTCCCACTGTCTTAACTGTCTCCCGACATTTCCCATTGTCCTTACTGTCCCCAGACATCTCCCACTATCTTTACTGTCTCCCAACATCTCCCACTGTCTTCACTGTCTCCCGACATCACCCACTGTCTTCACTGTCTCCCGAAGTCTCGCACTGTATTCCAATGTCTCCCAACATCTCCCACTGTTTCCCGACTTCACCCACCATCATCAATGTCTCCTGACATCTTCACTGTCTTCCAATGTCTCCCACTGTCTCCACTGTCTCCCGACATCTCCCACTGTCTCCACAGCCTCCCGACATCTCCCACTGCCTCCACTGTCTCCCGACATCTCCCACTGTCTCCTGACTTCTCCCACTGGCTCCACAGTCTGCCGACATCTCCCACTGTCTTCACTGTCTCTAACGGGATCGCCCACTGTCTTCGCTCTCTCCCAACTTCACCCACTGTCTTCACGGTCTCCTGACATCTCCCATTGTCTTCACTGACCCCCGACATCTCCCACTGTCTTTACCGTCTCCCGACATCTCCCACTGTCTTCCACTGTCTCCCGACATCTCTCACTGTTTCCCGACATCTCCCACTGTCTTCACAGTCTCCTGACATCTCCCATTGTCTTCACTGACCCCCGACATCTCCCACTGTCTTTACCGTCTCCCGACATCTCCCACTGTCTTCACTGACCCCTGAAATCTCCCACTGTCCTTACTGTCCGCAGACATCACCCCCTATCTTCACTGTCTTCCGACATCTCCCACTGTCTTCACTGACCCCCGACATCTCCCACTGTCCTTACTGTCCCCAGACATCTCCCACTATCTTCACTGTCACCCGACATCTCTCACTGTCTCCCGACATCTCCCATTATCTTCACTGACCCTAGACATCTCCCACTATCTTCACTGTCACCCGACATCTCTCACTGTCACCCGACATCTCCCATTATCTTCACTGTCTTCCGACATCTCCCACTATCTTCACTGTCTTCCGACATCTCCCACTATCTTCACTGTCTTCCGACATCTCCCACTGTCTTCAATGTCTCCCGACATCTCTCACTGTCTCCCGACATCTCCCATTATCTTCACTGACCCTAGACATCTCCCACTATCTTCACTGTCTTCCGACATCTCCCACTATCTTCACTGTCACCCGACATCTCTCACTGTCACCCGACATCTCCCATTATCTTCACTGTCTTCCGACATCTCCCACTATCTTCACTGTCTTCCGACATCTCCCACTGTCTTCAATGTCTCCCGACATCTCCCACTGTCCTTACTGTCCCCAGACATCTTCCACTATCTTCACTGTCTTCCGACATCTCCCACTGTCTTAACTGTCTCCCGACATCTCCCACTATCCTTACTGTCCCCAGACATCTTCCACTATCTTCACTGTCTTCCGACATCTCCCACTATCTTTACTGTCTCCCGACATCTCGCAGTGTCTTCCACTGTCTCCTGACATTTCCCACGGTCTTCCACTGTCTCCCGACATCTACCACTGTCACCAATGTCTTCCAACATCTCCTACTGTCATCACTGTCTCCCGACATCTCTCACAGTCTTTTGAAATCTCCCACTATCTCCTGAAATCTCCCACTGTCTCCTGAAATCTCCCACTGACTTCACTGTCTCCCGACATCTCTCACTGTCTCCCGACATCTCCCACTGTCTTCACGGTCTCCCGACATCTCCCATTGTCTTCACTGACCCCCGACATCTCCCACTGTCTTTACCGTCTCCCGACATCTCCCACTGTCCTTACCGTCCCCAGAGATCTCCCACTATCTTCACTGACCCCCGACATCTCCCACTGTCTTTACCGTCTCCCGACATCTCCCACTGTCCTTACTGTCCCCAGACATCTCCCACTATCTTCACTGTCACCCGACATCTCTCACTGTCTCCCGACATCTCCCATTATCTTCACTGACCCTAGACATCTCCCACTATCTTCACTGTCTTCCGACATCTCCCACTATCTTCACTGTCACCCGACATCTCTCACTGTCACCCGACATCTCCCATTATCTTCACTGTCTTCCGACATCTCCCACTATCTTCACTGTCTTCCGACATCTCCCACTATCTTCACTGTCTTCCGACATCTCCCACTATCTTCACTGTCACCCGACATATCCCATTGTCTTCACTGACCCCTGTAATCTCCCACTGTCTTTACTGTCTCCCGACATCTCCCACTGTCTTCGCTGTCTCTCGACATCTTCCATTGTCTTCACTGTCACCCGACATCTTCCATTGTCTTCACTGTCTCCCGACATCTCCCACTGTCTTCACTGTCTCCCGACATCTTTCTTTGTCTCCCGACATCTCCCATTGTCTTCCACTGTCTCCCGACATCTCCCACTGTCTTCACTGACCCCCGACATCTCCCACTGTCTTTACCGTCTCCCGACATCGCCCACTGTCTTCACTGACCCCTGAAATCTCCCACTGTCCTTACTGTCCGCAGACATCACCCCCTATCTTCACTGTCTTCCGACATCTCCCACTGTCTTCAATGTCTCCCGACATCTCCCACTGTCCTTACTGTCCCCAGACATCTTCCACTATCTTCACTGTCTTCCGACATCTCCCACTGTCTTCAATGTCTCCTGACATCTCCCACTGTCCTTACTGTCCCCAGACATCTTCCACTATCTTCACTGTCTTCCGACATCTCCCACTGTCTTAACTGTCTCCCGACATTTCCCATTGTCCTTACTGTCCCCAGACATCTCCCACTATCTTTACTGTCTCCCAACATCTCCCACTGTCTTCACTGTCTCCCGACATCACCCACTGTCTTCACTGTCTCCCGAAGTCTCGCACTGTATTCCAATGTCTCCCAACATCTCCCACTGTTTCCCGACTTCACCCACCATCATCAATGTCTCCTGACATCGTCACTGTCTTCCAATGTCTCCCACTGTCTCCACTGTCTCCCGACATCTCCCACTGTCTCCACAGCCTCCCGACATCTCCCACTGCCTCCACTGTCTCCTGACATCTCCCACTGTCTCCTGACTTCTCCCACTGGCTCCACAGTCTGCCGACATCTCCCACTGTCTTCACTGTCTCTAACGGGATCGCCCACTGTCTTCGCTCTCTCCCAACTTCACCCACTGTCTTCACGGTCTCCTGACATCTCCCATTGTCTTCACTGACCCCCGACATCTCCCACTGTCTTTACCGTCTCCCGACATCTCCCACTGTCTTCCACTGTCTCCCGACATCTCTCACTGTTTCCCGACATCTCCCACTGTCTTCACGGTCTCCTGACATCTCCCATTGTCTTCACTGACCCCCGACATCTCCCACTGTCTTTACCGTCTCCCGACATCTTCCACTGTCTTCACTGACCCCTGAAATCTCCCACTGTCCTTACTGTCCGCAGACATCACCCCCTATCTTCACTGTCTTCCGACATCTCCCACTGTCTTCAATGTCTCCCGACATCTCCCATTGTCCTTACTGTCCCCAGACATCTTCCACTATCTTCACTGTCTCCCGACATCTCGCAGTGTCTTCCACTGTCTCCTGACATTTCCCACGGTCTTCCACTGTCTCCCGACATCTACCACTGTCACCAATGTCTTCCAACATCTCCTACTGTCATCACTGTCTCCCGACATCTCTCACAGTCTTTTGAAATCTCCCACTATCTCCTGAAATCTCCCACTGTCCCCTGAAATCTCCCACTGACTTCACTGTCTCCCGACATCTCCCACTGTCTTAACTGTCTCCCGACATCTCCCACTGTCCTTACTGTCCCCAGACATCTTCCACTATCTTTACTGTCTCCCGACATCTCGCAGTGTCTTCCACTGTCTCCCGACATCTACCACTGTCACCAATGTCTTCCAACATCTCCTACTGTCATCACTGTCTCCCGACATCTCTCAGTCTTTTGAAATCTCCCACTATCTCCTGAAATCTCCCACTGTCTCCTGAAATCTCCCACTGACTTCACTGTCTCCCGACATCTCTCACTGTCTCCCGACATCTCCCACTGTCTTCACGGTCTCCCGACATCTCCCATTGTCTTCACTGACCCCCGACATCTCCCACTATCTTTACCGTCTCCCGACATCTCCCACTGTCCTTACCGTCCCCAGAGATCTCCCACTATCTTCACTGACCCCCGACATCTCCCACTGTCTTTACCGTCTCCCGACATCTCCCACTGTCCTTACTGTCCCCAGACATCTCCCACTATCTTCACTGTCTTCCGACATCTCCCACTATCTTCACTGTCACCCGACATCTCTCACTGTCTCCCGACATCTCCCATTATCTTCACTGACCCTAGACATCTCCCACTATCTTCACTGTCTTCCGACATCTCCCACTATCTTCACTGTCACCCGACATCTCTCACTGTCTTCCGACATCTCCCATTATCTTCACTGTCTTCCGACATGTCCCACTATCTTCACTGTCTTCCGACATCTCCCACTATCTTCACTGTCACCCGACATCTCCCATTGTCTTCACTGACCCCTGTAATTTCCCACTGTCTTTACTGTCTCCCGACATCTCCCAATGTCTCCACTGTCTCCCGACATCTCCCAATGTCTCCACTGTCTCCCGACACCTTCCACTGTCTTCACTGTCTCCCGACACCTTCCACTGTCTTCACTGTCTCCCGACATCTCCCACTGTCTTCACTGTCTCCCGACATCTCCCAATGTCTCCTGACACCTTCCACTGTCTTCACTGTCTCCCGACAATTTCCACTGTCTTCACTGTCTCCCGACCTTTCCCACTGTCTTCACTGTCTCCCAACATCTCCCACTGTCTTCACTGTCTCCCGACATCTCCCACTGTCTTCACTGTCTCCCGACACCTTCCACTGTCTTCACTGTCTCCCGACAATTTCCACTGTCTTCACTGTCTTCCGACATCTCCCACTATCTTCACTGTCACCCGGCATCTCTCACTGTCTCCCGACATCTCCCAATGTCTCCACTGTCTCCCGACATCTCCCAATGTCTCCACTGTCTCCCGACACCTCCCAATGTCTCCACTGTCTCCCGACACCTTCCACTGTCTTCACTGTCTCCCGACACCTTCCACTGTCTTCACTGTCTCCCGACACCTTCCACTGTCTTCACTGTCTCCCGACATCTCCCAATGTCTCCTGACACCTTCCACTGTCTTCACTGTCTCCCGACAATTTCCACTGTCTTCACTGTCTCCCGACCTGTCCCACTGTCTTCACTATCTCCCGACATCTCCCACTGTCTTCACTGTCTCCCGACACTTTCAACTGTCTTCACTTTCACCCGAAATCTTCCAATGTGTCCCGACACCTTCCACTGTCTTCACTGTCTCCCGACATCTCCCACTGTCTTCACTGTCTCCCGACATCTCCCACTGTCTTCACTGTCTCCCGACATCTCCCAATGTCTCCTGACATCTCCCACTGTCTTCACTGTCTCCCGACATCTCCCACTGTCTTCCAATGTAACCCGACATCTCCTACTGTCTTCATTGTCCCCCGACATCTCCCACTGTCTTTACTGTCTCCCTACATCTCCCAGTGTCTTCCACTGTCTCCCGACATCTCCCAGTGTCTTCCACTGTCTCCCGACATCTCCCAGTGTCTTCAATGTCTTCCGACATCTCCCACTGCCTTAACCGTCTCCCAACATCTCCCACTGTCTTCAACGGCTCCCGAAATCTTTCACTATCTCCCGACATCACCCCGTCATCCAATGTCTCCTGACATCACCCACTGTCTCCCGACATCTCCTACTGTCTTCTTTGTCTCCTGACACCTTCCACTGTCATCACTGTCTCCCGACATCTCCCACTGTCTTCACTTTCACCCATCATCTCCCAATGTCTCCACTGTCTCCCGACAGCCCCACTGGCTCCAGACATCTCCCACTGTCTTCAGTCTCTCTAATGAGATCGCCCACTGTCTTTACTCTCGTCCGACTTCACCCACTGCCTTCAATGTCTCCAGACATCTTCACTGTCTTCATTGTCTCCCGACATTTCCCACTGTCTTCATTGTCTCCCGACATCTCCCACTGTCTTCCACTGTCTCCCGACATCTCCCACTGTCTTCCACTGTCTCCCGACATCTTCCAATGTAACCCGACATCTCGCACTGTCTTAACTGTCTCCCGACATCTCCCACTGTCCTTACTGTCCCCAGACATCTTCCACTGTCTTCACTGTCTTCCGACATCTCCCACTGTCTTCAATGTCTCCCGACATCTCCCACTGTCCTTACTGTCCCCAGACATCTTCCATTGTCTTCACTGTCTTCCGACATCTCCCACTATCTTTACTGTCTCCCGACATCTCGCAGTGTCTTCCACTGTCTCCTGACATCTCCCACGGTCTTCCACTGTCTCCCGACATCTCCCACTGTCTTCACTGTCTCCTGACAACAACCGCTATCTCCCGACGTCACCCATTGTCTTCACGGTCTCCCAACATCTTGCACTGTCTTCCACTGTCTCCTGACATCTCACACTGTCTTCACTGTCTCCTGACAACTCCCACTGACTATCTCCCGACGTCACCCATTGTCTTCACGGTCTCCCGACATCTCGCACTGTCTTCCACTGTCTCCCAACATCTCCCACTGTCTTCACAGTCTCCCGACATCTCCCATTGTCTTCACTGTCTCCCAACATCCCGCGCTATCTTCAACTGTCTCCCGACATCTCGCACTGTCTTCACTGTCTCCCGATATCTTCCACTGTCTTCCAATGTAACCCGACATCTCCCACTGTCTTCACTGTCTCCTGACAACAACCGCTATCTCCCGACGTCACCCATTGTCTTCACGGTCTCCCAACATCTTGCACTGTCTTCCACTGTCTCCTGACATCTCGCACTGTCTTCCACTGTGTCCCGACATCTCCCACTGTCTTCCAATGTCTCTCAACACCTCTCACTGTCTTCACTGTCTCCCGACATCTCTCAATGTCTTCCCTGTCTCCTGACATCTCCCAATGTTTTCATTGTCTCCCAACATCACCCACTGGCTTCACTGTCTCCTGACATCACCCACTGGCTTCACTGTCCCCCGACATCTCCCACTGACTTCACTATCTCCCTACATCTCCCACTGTCTTCACTGTCTCCCAACATCTCCCACTGTCTTCACTGTCTCCCGACATCTCCCACTGTCCTTACTGTCCCCAGACATCCCCCACTGTCTTCAATGTCTCCCGAAATCTCCCACTGTCTTCACTGTCCCCCGACATCGCTCACTGTCTTCACTGTCTCCTGACATCACCCACTGGCTTCACTATCTCTCGACATCACCCAATGGCTTCACTGTCTCCCGACATCTCCCACTTTCTTTACTGTCTCCCGACATATCCCCACATCTCCCACTGTCTTCACTGTCTCCCGACATCTCCCACTGTTTTCACTCTATCGAACGAGATCTCCCACTGTCTTTAGTCTCTCCCGACTTCACCCACAGTCTTCACTGTCTCCCTACATCTCCCAGTATCTTCCACTGTCTCCCTACATCTCCCAGTATCTTCCACTGTCTCCCTACATCTCCCAGTGTCTTCCACTGTCTCCCGACATCTCCCAGTGTCTTCCACTGTCTCCCGACATCTCCCACTGTCTTCACTGTCTCCTGACATCTCCCACTGTTTTCACTGTCTCACGACATCACCCACTGGCTTCACTGTCTCCCAACATCACCCACTGTCTTCACTGTCTCCCGACATCTCTCACATTCCTTACTGTCCCCAGACATCTCCCACTATCTTCAATGTCTCCCGACATCTCCCGCTGTCTTCACGGTCTCCCGATGTCGCCTACTGTCTTCACTGTTTCTAACGAGATCTCCCACTGTCTTCACTCTCTCCTGACTTCACCCACTGTCTTCACTCTCTCCCGATGTTGCCCACTGGCTTCACTGTCTCCCGAAATATTCATTGTCTTTCAATGTCTCCCAACATCTCCCACTGTTTTCTCTGCCCCACAACATCTCCCACTGCCTTCACTGTCTCCCGACGTCTCCCACTGCCGTCATGGTCTCCTGATGTCACCCACTGTCTTCACTGTCTCCCGACGTTTTCCACTGTCTTCCACTGTCTCCTGAGGTCTCCCACTGTCTACACTGTCTCCCTACATCACCCACTGTCTTCACTGTCTCCCGCCATCTCCCACTGACCACCAATATCCCACTGTCTTCCAATGTCGCCCAATACTTCACTGTCTTCCAATGTATCCCAACATCTCCCACCGCCTTCACTGTACCCCGACATCTCCCACTGTCTTCACTGTACCCCGACATCTCCCACTGTCTTCACTGTCTCCTGATATCGCCCACTGTTTTCCACTGTCTCCTGACATCTCCCACTGTCTTCACTGTACCCCCCCGACATCTCCCACTGTCTTCACTGTCTCCTGATATCGCCCACTGTTTTCCACTGTCTCCTGACTTCTTCCACTGCCTTCACTGTCTCCCAATGTTTCCCACTGTCCTCCACTGTCTCCAGACATCTCCCACTGTATTCACTGCCTCCTGACATCTCCCACTATCTTCCAATGTCTCCCAACATCTCCCACTGTCTTCCCTGTCTCCCAATGTCACCCACTGTCCTCGCTGTCTCCTGACGTCTCCACTGGCTCCCGACGTCTCGCGCTGTCTTCCAATGTCTCCCTACATCACCCACTGTCTTCACTGTCACACGCCACGACCCACTGACTCCTAACATCTCCCACTGTCTCCTGACATCTCCCACTGTCTTCACTGTCTCCCGACATCTCCCAGTGTCTTCATGGTCTCCTGACGTCTCCCACTGGCTTCACGGTCTCCCGTCGTTTCCCACTGCCTTCCACTGTCTCCTGGTCTCCCACTGTCTTCACTGTCTCCCGACATCACCCACTGTCTTCACTGTCTCCCGAAGTCTCGCACTGTCTTCCAATGTCTCCCAACATCTCCCACTGTCTTCACTGTCTCCCGACATCAGCCACTGTCTTCATTGTCTCCCGAAGTCACGCACTGTATTCCAATGTCTCCCAACATCTCCCACTGTTTCCCGACTTCACCCACCATCATCAATGTCTCCTGACATCTTCACTGTCTTCCAATGTCCCCCACTGTCTCCACTGTCTCCCAACATCTCCCACTGTCTCCACAGCCTCCCGACATCTCCCACTGCCTCCACTGTCTCCCGACATCTCCCACTGTCTCCTGACTTCTCCCACTGGCTCCACAGTCTGCCGACATCTCCCACCGTCTTCACTGTCTCTAACGGGATCGCCCACTGTCTTCGCTCTCTCCCGACTTCACCCACTGTCTTCAATGTCTCCCGACATCTTCACTGCCTTCCAATGTCACCTGATATCTCCTACTGTCTTCACTGTCACCCGACATCTCCCACTGTCTTCACTGTCTCCTGCTCTCCCAACGTCTTCACCGTCTCCTGACATCTCCCACTGTCTTCACTGTCTCCTGACATCTCCCACTGTCTTCACTGTCCCCAGACATCTCCCACTATCTTCAATGTCTCCCGACATCTCCCAGTGTCTTCACGGTCTCCCGATGTCGCCTACTGTCTTCACTGTTTCTAACGAGATCTCCCACTGTCTTCACTCTCTCCTGACTTCACCCACTGTCTTCACTCTCTCCCGATGTTGCCCACTGGCTTCACTGTCTCCCGAAATATTCATTGTCTTTCAATGTCTCCCAACATCTCCCACTGTTTTCTCTGCCCCACAACATCTCCCACTGCCTTCACTGTCTCCCGACGTCTCCCACTGCCGTCATGGTCTCCTGATGTCACCCACTGTCTTCACTGTCTCCCGACGTTTTCCACTGTCTTCCACTGTCTCCTGAGGTCTCCCACTGTCTACACTGTCTCCCTACATCACCCACTGTCTTCACTGTCTCCCGCCATCTCCCACTGACCACCAATATCCCACTGTCTTCCAATGTCGCCCAATACTTCACTGTCTTCCAATGTATCCCAACATCTCCCACTGCCTTCACTGTACCCCGACATCTCCCACTGTCTTCACTGTACCCCGACATCTCCCACTGTCTTCACTGTCTCCTGATATCGCCCACTGTTTTCCACTGTCTCCTGACATCTCCCACTGTCTTCACTGTACCCCCCCGACATCTCCCACTGTCTTCACTGTCTCCTGATATCGCCCACTGTTTTCCACTGTCTCCTGACTTCTTCCACTGCCTTCACTGTCTCCCAATGTTTCCCACTGTCCTCCACTGTCTCCAGACATCTCCCACTGTATTCACTGCCTCCTGACATCTCCCACTATCTTCCAATGTCTCCCAACATCTCCCACTGTCTTCCCTGTCTCCCAATGTCACCCACTGTCCTCACTGTCTCCTGACGTCTCCACTGGCTCCCGACGTCTCGCGCTGTCTTCCAATGTCTCCCTACATCACCCACTGTCTTCACTGTCACACGCCACGACCCACTGACTCCTAACATCTCCCACTGTCTCCTGACATCTCCCACTGTCTTCACTGTCTCCCGACATCTCCCAGTGTCTTCATGGTCTCCTGACGTCTCCCACTGGCTTCACGGTCTCCCGTCGTTTCCCACTGCCTTCCACTGTCTCCTGGTCTCCCACTGTCTTCACTGTCTCCCGACATCACCCACTGTCTTCACTGTCTCCCGAAGTCTCGCACTGTCTTCCAATGTCTCCCAACATCTCCCACTGTCTTCACTGTCTCCCGACATCAGCCACTGTCTTCATTGTCTCCCGAAGTCACGCACTGTATTCCAATGTCTCCCAACATCTCCCACTGTTTCCCGACTTCACCCACCATCATCAATGTCTCCTGACATCTTCACTGTCTTCCAATGTCCCCCACTGTCTCCACTGTCTCCCAACATCTCCCACTGTCTCCACAGCCTCCCGACATCTCCCACTGCCTCCACTGTCTCCCGACATCTCCCACTGTCTCCTGACTTCTCCCACTGGCTCCACAGTCTGCCGACATCTCCCACCGTCTTCACTGTCTCTAACGGGATCGCCCACTGTCTTCGCTCTCTCCCGACTTCACCCACTGTCTTCAATGTCTCCCGACATCTTCACTGCCTTCCAATGTCACCTGATATCTCCTACTGTCTTCACTGTCACCCGACATCTCCCACTGTCTTCACTGTCTCCTGCTCTCCCAACGTCTTCACCGTCTCCTGACATCTCCCACTGTCTTCACTGTCTCCTGACATCTCCCACTGTCTTCACTGTCTCCCGACATCTCCCAGTGTCTTCACTGTCTCCCGACATCTCCCAGTGTCTTCACTGTCTCCCGACATCTCCCATTGTCTTCCACTGTCTCCCGACATCTCCCACTGTCTTCACGGTTTCCTGACATTTCCCATTGTCTTCACTTACCCCCGACATCTCCCACTGTCTTTACCGTCTCCCGACATCTCCCACTGTCTTCCACTGTCTCCCGACATCTCTCACTGTTTCCCGACATCTCCCACTGTCTTCACGGTCTCCTGACATCTCCCACTGTCTTCACTGACCCCCGACATCTCCCACTGTCTTTACCGTCTCCCGACATCTCCCACTGTCATCACTGACCCCTGAAATCTCCCACTGTCCTTACTGTCCGCAGACATCACCCCCTATCTTCACTGTCTTCCGACATCTCCCACTGTCTTCAATGTCTCCCGACATCTCCCACTGTCCTTACTGTCCCCAGACATCTTCCACTATCTTCACTGTCTTCCGACATCTCCCACTGTCTTCACTGTCTTCCGACATCTCCCACTGTCTTAACTGTCTCCCGACATCTCCCACTGTCCTTACTGTCCGCAGACATCACCCCCTATCTTCACTGTCTTCCGACATCTCCCACTGTCTTCAATGTCTCCCGACATCTCCCACTGTCCTTACTGTCCCCAGACATCTCCCACTACCTTCACTGTCTCCCGACATCTCCCACTGTCTTAACTGTCTCCCGACATCTCCCACTGTCCTTACTGTCCCCAGACATCTTCCACTGTCTTCACTGTCTTCCGACATCTCCCACTGTCTTCAATGTCTCCCGACATCTCCCACTGTCCTTACTGTCCCCAGACATCTTCCACTATCTTCACTGTCTTCCGACATCTCCCACTGTCTTCACTGTCTTCCGACATCTCCCACTGTCTTAACTGTCTCCCGACATCTCCCACTGTCCTTACTGTCTGCAGACATCACCCCCTATCTTCACTGTCTTCCGACATCTCCCACTGTCTTCAATGTCTCCCGACATCTCCCACTGTCCTTACTGTCCCCAGACATCTTCCACTGTCTTCACTGTCTTCCGACATCTCCCACTGTCTTCACTGTCTCCCGACATCTCCCACTGTCCTTACTGTCCCCAGACATCTTCCACTATCTTCACTGTCTCCCGACATCTCCCACTATCTTTACTGTCTCCCGACATCTCGCAGTGTCTTCCACTGTCTCCTGACATCTCCCATGGTCTTCCACTGTCTCCCGACATCTACCACTGTCACCAATGTCTTCCGACATCTCCTACTGTCATCACTGTCTCCCGACATCTCTCACAGTCTTTTGAAATCTCCCACTGTCTCCTGAAATCTCCCACTGACTTCACTGTCTCCCGACATCTCTCACTGTCTCCCGACATCTCCCACTGTCTTCACGGTCTCCCGACATCTCCCACTGTCATCACTGACCCCTGAAATCTCCCACTGTCCTTACTGTCCGCAGACATCACCCCCTATCTTCACTGTCTTCAGACATCTCCCACTGTCTTCAATGTCTCCCGACATCTCCCACTGTCTTCAATGTCTTCCGACATCTTCCACTATCTTCAATGTCACCCGACATCTCTCACTGTCTCCCGACATCTCCCATTATCTTCACTGACCCTAGACATCTCCCACTATCTTCACTGTCTTCCGACATCTCCCACTATTTTCACTGTCACCCGACATCTCTCACTGTCTTCCGACATCTCCCATTATCTTCACTGTCTTCCGACATCTCCCATTATCTTCACTGTCTTCCGACATCTCCCATTATCTTCACTGTCTTCCGACATCTCCCACTATCTTCACTGTCTTCCGACATCTCCCACTATCTTCACTGTCTTCCGACATCTCCCACTATCTTCACTGTCACCCGACATCTCCCATTGTCTTCACTGACCCACGTAATCTCCCACTGTCTTTACTGTCTCCCGACATCTCCCACTGTCTTCGCTGTCTCCCGACATCTCCCACTGTCTTCGCTGTCTCCCGACATCTTCCACTGTCTTCACTGTCACCCGACATCTTCCATTGTCTTCACTGTCTCCCGACATCTCCCACTGTCTTCACTGTCTCCCGACATCTTTCACTGTCTCCCGACATCTCCCAATGTCTCCACTGTCTCCCGACATCTCCCAATGTCACCACTGTCTCCCGACACCTTCCACTGTCTTCACTGTCTCCCGACATCTCCCACTGTCTTCACTGTCTCCCGACATCTTTCACTGTCTCCCGACATCTCCCAATGTCTCCACTGTCTCCCGACATCTCCCAATGTCTCCACTGTCTCCCGACATCTCCCAATGTCACCACTGTCTCCCGACACCTTCCACTGTCTTCACTGTCTCCCGACACCTTCCACTGTCTTCACTGTCTCCCGACACCTTCCACTGTCTTCACTGTCTCCCGACACCTTCCACTGTCTTCACTGTCTCCCAACATCTCCCACTGTCTTCACTGTCTCCCGACATCTCCCAATGTCTTCACTGTCTCCCGACACCTTCCACTGTCTTCACTGTCTCCCGACAATTTCCACTGTCTTCACTGTCTCCCGACCTTTCCCACTGTCTTCACTGTCTTCCGACATCTCCCACTATCTTCACTGTCACCCGACATCTCTCACTGTCTCCCGACATCTCCCATTATCTTCACTGACCCCAGACATCTCCCACTATCTTCACTGTCTTCCGACATCTCCCACTATCTTCACTGTCACCCGACATCTCCCATTGTCTTCACTGACCCCCGTAATCTCCCATTGTCTTTACTGTCTCCCGACATCTCCCACTGTCTTCGCTGTCTCCCGACATCTTCCACTGTCTTCACTGTCACCCGACATCTTCCACTGTCTTCACTGTCTCCCGACACCTCCCACTGTCTTCACTGTCTCCCGACACCTTCCACTGTCTTCACTGTCTCCCGACAATTTCCACTGTCTTCACTGTCTTCCGACATCTCCCACTGTCTTCACTGTCTTCCGACATCTCCCACTATCTTCACTGTCACCCGACATCTCTCACTGTCTCCCGACATCTCCCATTATCTTCACTGACCCCAGACATCTCCCACTATCTTCACTGTCTTCCGACATCTCCCACTATCTTCACTGTCACCCGACATCTCCCATTGTCTTCACTGACCCCCGTAATCTCCCATTGTCTTTACTGTCTCCCGACATCTCCCACTGTCTTCGCTGTCTCCCGACATCTCCCACTGTCTTCGCTGTCACCCGACATCTTCCATTGTCTTCACTGTCTCCCGACATCTCCCACTGTCTTCACTGTCTCCCGACATCTTTCACTGTCTCCCGACATCTCCCAATGACTCCACTGTCTCCCGACATCCCCCAATGACTCCACTGTCTCCCGACACCTTCCACTGTCTTCACTGTCTCCCGACACCTTCCACTGTCTTCACTGTCTCCCGACACCTTCAACTGTCTTCACTGTCTCCCAACATCTCCCACTGTCTTCACTGTCTCCCGACATCTCCCAATGTCTCCTGACACCTTCCACTGTCTTCACTGTCTCCCGACAATTTCCACTGTCTTCACTGTCTCCCGACCTTTCCCACTGTCTTCACTATCTCCCGACATCTCCCACTGTCTTCACTGTCTCCCGACATCTTCAACTGTCTTCACTTTCACCCGACATCTTCCAATGTGTCCCGACACCTTCCACTGTCTTCACTGTCTCCCGACATCTCCCACTGTCTTCACTGTCTCCCGACATCTCCCAATGTCACCTGACATCTCCCACTGTCTTCACTGTCTCCCGACATCTCCCAATGTCTCCTGACACCTTCCACTGTCTTCACTGTCTCCCGACAATTTCCACTGTCTTCACTGTCTCCCGACCTTTCCCACTGTCTTCACTATCTCCCGACATCTCCCACTGTCTTCACTGTCTCCCGACATCTTCAACTGTCTTCACTTTCACCCGACATCTTCCAATGTGTCCCGACACCTTCCACTGTCTTCACTGTCTCCCGACATCTCCCACTGTCTTCACTGTCTCCCGACATCTCCCAATGTCACCTGACATCTCCCACTGTCTTCACCGTCTCCCGACATCTCCCAATGTCTTCACTGTCTCCCGACATCTCCCAATGTCTTCACTGTCTCCCGACATCTCCCACTGTCTTCACTGTCTCCTGATATCGCCCACTGTATTCACTGCCTCCTGACATCTCCCACTATCTTCCAATGTCTCCCAACATCTCCCACTGTCTTCCCTGTCTCCCAATGTCACCCACTGTCCTCGCTGTCTCCTGACGTCTCCACTGGCTCCCGACGTCTCGCGCTGTCTTCCAATGTCTCCCTACATCACCCACTGTCTTCACTGTCACACGCCACGTCCCACTGACTCCTAACATCTCCCACTGTCTCCTGACATCTCCCACTGTCTTCACTGTCTCCCGTCGTTTCCCACTGCCTTCCACTGTCTCCTGGTCTCCCACTGTCTTCACTGTCTCCTGACATCACCCACTGTCTTCACTGTCTCCCGAAGGATCGCACTGTCTTCCAATGTCTCCCAACATCTCCCACTGTCTTCACTGTCTCCCGTCATCACCCACTGTCTTCACTGTCTCCCGAAGTCTCGCACTGTATTCCAATGTCTCCCAACATCTCCCACTGTTTCCCGACTTCACCCACCATCATCAATGTCTCCTGACATCTTCACTGTCTTCCAATGTCTCCCACTGTCTCCCGACATCTCCCACTGTCTCCACAGCCTCCCGACATCTCCCACTGCCTCCACTGTCTCCCGACATCTCTCACTGTTTCCCGACATCTCCCACTGTCTTCACGGTCTCCCGACATCTCCCATTGTCTTCACTGACCCCCGACATCTCCCACTGTCTTTACCATCTCCCGACATCTCCCACTGTCTTCACTGACCCCTGAAATCTCCCACTGTCCTTACTGTGCCCAGACATCTTCCACTGTCTTCACTGTCTTCCGACATCTCCCACTGTCTTCAATGTCTCCCGACATCTCCCACTGTCCTTACTGTCCCCAGACATCTTCCACTATCTTCACTGTCTTCCGACATTTCCCACTGTCTTAACTGTCTCCCGACATCTCCCATTGTCCTTACTGTCCACAGACATCTCCCACTATCTTTACTGTCTCCCGACATCTCGCAGTGTCTTCCACTGTCTCCTGACATCTCCGAGGGTCTTCCACTGTCTCCCGACATCTACCACTGTCTTCCAATGTCTCCCGACATCTCCTACTGTCATCACTGTCTCCCGACATCTCTCACAGTCTTTTGAAATCTCCCACTATCTCCTGAAATCTCCCACTGTCTCCTGAAATCTCCCACTGACTTCACTGTCTCCCGACATCTCGCACTGTCTCCCGACATCTCGCACTGTCTTCACGGTCTCCCGACATCTCCCATTGTCTTCACTGACCCCCGACATCTCCCACTGTCCTTACCGTCCCCAGAGATCTACCACTATCTTCACTGACCCCCGACATCTCCCACTGTCTTTACCGTCTCCCGACATCTCCCACTGTCCTTACTGTCCCCAGACATCTCCCACTGTCTTCCGACATCTCCCACTATCTTCACTGTCACCCGACATCTCTCACTGTCTCCCGACATCTCCCATTATCTTCACTGACCCCAGACATCTCCCACTATCTTCACTGTCTTCCGACATCTCCCACTATCTTCACTGTCACCCGACATCTTCACTGTCTTCCGACATCTCCCACTATCTTCACTGTCACCCGACATCTCCCATTGTCTTCACTGACCCCCGTAATCTCCCACTGTCTTTACTGTCTCCCGACATCTCCCACAGTCTTCGCTGTCACCCGACATCTTCCACTGTCTTCACTGTCACCCGACATCTCCCACTGTCTTCGCTGTCTCCCGACATCTCCCACTGTCTTCGCTGTCTCCCGACATCTCCCACTGTCTTCGCTGTCTCCCGACATCTCCCACTGTCTTCGCTGTCTCCCGACATCTCCCACTGTCTTCACTGTCACCCGACATTTTCCATTGTCTTCACTGTCTCTCGACATCTCCCATTGTCTTCGCTGTCTCCCGACATCTCCCATTGTCTTCGCTGTCTCCCGTCATCTCCCACTGTCTTCGCTGTCACCCGACATCTTCCACTGTCTTCACTGTCACCCGACATCTTCCATTGTCTTCACTGTCTCTCGACATCTCCCATTGTCTTCACTGACCCCCGAAATCTCCCACTGTCTTTACTGTCTCCCGACATCTCCCACTGTCCTTACTGTCCACAGACATCACCCACTTTGTTCACTGTCTTTCGACCTCTCCCACTGCCTTCACCGTCTCCCTACATCTCCCACTGTCATCAACGGCTCCCGAAATCTTTCACTGTCACCCGACATCACCCCTTGTCATCCAATGTCTCCTGACATCACCCACTGTCTCCGGACACCTCCCACTGTCTTCACTGTCTCCCGACACGTCCAACTGTCTTCAATGTCTCCCGAAATCTTCCACTGTTTTCACTGTCTCCCGACATCTCCCACTGTCTTCACTGTCTCCCGACATCTCCCACTGTCTTCACTGTCTCCCGACATTGCCCACTGTTATCACTGTATTAGATTAGATTAGAATATTACAGCGCAGTACAGGCCCTTCGGCCCTCGATGTTGCGCCGACCTGTGAAACCATCTGACCTACACTATTCCATTTTCATCCATGTGTCTATCCAATGTCCACTTAAATGCCCTTAAAGTTGGCGAATCTACTACTGCTGCAGGCAGGGAATTCCACGCCCTTACTACTCTCTGAGTAAAGAAACTACCTCTCACATCTGTCCTATATCTATCACCCCTCAACTTGAAGCTATGTCCCCTCGTGTTTGCCATCACCATCCGAGGAAAAAGACGCTCACTATCCACCCTATCTAACCCTCTGATTATCTTATATGTCTCTATTAAGTCACCTCTCCTCCTCCTTCTCTCCAACGAAAACAACCTCAAGTCCCTCAGCCTTTCCTCGTAAGACCTTCCCTCCATACCAGGCAACATCCTAGTAAATCTCCTCTGCACCCTTTCCATAGCTTCCACATCCTTTCTATAATGCGGTGACCAGAACTGCACGCAATACTCCAGGTGCGGTCTCACCAGAGTTTTGTACAGCTGCAGCATGACCTCGTGGCTCCGAAACTCGACCCCCCGACTAATAAAAGCTAACACACCATATGCCTTCTTAACAGCCCTATTAACCTGGTTAGCAACCTTCAGGGATTTATGCACCTGGACACCAAGATCTCTCTGTTCATCTACACTACCAAGAATCTTCCCATTAGCCCAGTACTCTGCATTCCTGTTACTCCTTCCAAAGTGAATCACCTCACACTTTTCCGCATTAAACTCCATTTGCCATCTCTCAGCCCAGCTCTGCAGCCTATCTATGTCTCTCTGTACCCGACAACATCCTTCGGCACTATCCACAACTCCACCGACCTTAGTGTCATCTGCAAATTTACTAACCCACCCTTCTACACCCTCTTCCAGGTCATTTATGAAAATGACAAACAGCAATGACCCCAAAACAGATCCTTGCGGTACACCACTAGTAACTAAACTCCAGGATGAACATTTACCATCAACCACCACCCTCTGTCTTCTTTCCGCTAGCCAATTTCTGATCCAAAGCTCCAAATCACCTTCAACCCCATACTTGCGTATTTTCTGCAATAGCCTACCGTGGGGAACCTTATCAAACGCCTTACTGAAATCCATATACACCACATCCACGGCTTTACCCTCATCCACCTGTTTGGTCACCTTCTCGAAAAACTCAATAAGGTTTGTGAGGCACGACCTACCCGTCACAAAACCGTGCTGACTATCTCTAATGTACTTATTCTTTTCAAGATGATTATAAATCCTGTCTCTTATAACCTTTTCCAACATTTTACCCACAACCGAAGTAAGGCTCACAGGTCTATAATTACCAGGGCTGTCTCTACTCCCCTTCTTGAACAAGGGGACAACATTTGCAATCCTCCAGTCTTCCGGCACTATTCCTGTCGACAATGACGACATAAAGATCAAGGACAAAGGCTCTGCAATCTCCTCCCTAGCTTCCCAGAGAATCCTAGGATAAATCCCATCTGGCCCAGGGGACTTATCTATTTTCACACTTTCCAAAATTGCTAACACCTCCTCCTTGTGAACCTCAATCCCATCTAGCCTCGTAGCCTGAATCTCAGTATTCTCCTCGACAACATTTTCTTTCTCTACTGTAAATACTGACGCAAAATATTCATTTAACACTTCCCCTATCTCCTCTGATTCCACACACAACTTCCCACTACTATCCTTGATTGGCCCTAATCTAACTCTAGTCATTCTTTTATTCCTGATATACCTATAGAAAGCCTTAGGGTTTTCCCTGATCCGATCCACCAATGACTTCTCGTGTCCTCTCCTTGCTCTTCTTAGCTCTCCCTTTAGATCCTTCCTGGCTAGCTTGTAGCTCTCAAGCGCCCTAACTGAGCCTTCACGTCTCATCCTAACATAAGCCTTCTTCTTCCTTTTGACAAGCGCTTCAACTTCTTTAGTAAACCACGGCTCCCTCGCACGACAACTTCCTCCCTGCCTGACAGGTACATACTTATCAAGGACACGCAGTAGCTGCTCCTTGAATAAGCTCCACATTTCGATTGTTCCCATCCCCTGCAGTTTCCTTCCCCATCCTACGCATCCTAAATCTTGCCTAATCGCATCATAATTTCCTTTCCCCCAGTTATAATTCTTGCCCTGCAGTATATACTGTCTCCCGACATCTCCCACAGTCATCACTGTCTCCCGACATCTCCCACTGTCTTCACTGTCTCCCGACATCTTTCACTGTCTCCCGACATCTCCCACAGTCATCACTGTCTCCCGACATCTCCCACTGTCTTCACTGTCTCCCGACATCTTTCACTGTCTCCCGACATCTCCCAATGTCTCCACTGTCTCCCGACATCTCCCAATGTCTCCACTGTCTCCCGACACCTTCCACTGTCTTCACTGTCTCCCGACACCTTCAACTGTCTTCACTGTCTCCCAACATCTCCCACTGTCTTCACTGTCTCCCGACATCTCCCAATGTCTCCTGACACCTTCCACTGTCTTCACTGTCTCCCGACAATTTCCACTGTCTTCACTGTCTCCCGACCTTTCCCACTGTCTTCACTGTCTCCCGACATCTCCCAATGTCTCCTGACATCTCCCACTGTCTTCACTGTCTCCCGACACCTCCCACTGTCTTCACTGTCTCCCGACACCTCCCACTGTCTTCACTGTCTACCGACACCTCCCACTGTCTTCACTGTCTCCCGACATCTCCCAATGTCTTCACTGTCTCCCGACATCTCCCAATGTCTTCACTGTCTCCCGACACCTTCAACTGTCTTCACTTTCACCCGAAATCTCCCACTGTCTCCTGACATCTCCCACTGTCTTCACTGTTCCCGACATCTCCCAATGTCTCCTGACATCTCCCACTGTCTTCACTGTCTCCCGACACCTCCCACTGTCTTCACTGTCTCCCGACATCTCCCAATGTCTTCACTTTCTCCCGACATCTCCCGACATCTTCAACTGTCTTCACTGTCTCCCGACGTCTCCCACTGTCTTCACTGTCACCCGACATCTTCCACTGTCTTCACTGTCACCCGACATCTCCCACTGGCTTCACTGTCTCCCGACATCTCCCACTGTCTTCACTGTCTCCCGACATCTCCCACTGGCTTCACTGTCACCCGACATCACCCCTTGTCATCCAATGTCTCCTGACATCACCCACTGTCTCCGGACACCTCCCACTGTCTTCACTGTCTCCCGACACGTCCAACTGTCTTCAATGTCTCCCGAAATCTCCCACTGTTTTCACTGTCTCCCGACATCTCCCACTGTCTTCACTGTCACCCGACATCTCCCACTGTCTTCACTGTCTCCCGACATCTCCCACTGTCTTCACTGTCTCCCGACATCTCCCACTGTCTTCACTGTCTCCCGACATCTCCCACTGGCTTCACTGTCACCCGACATCTTCCACTGTCTTCACTGTCACCCGACATCTCCCACTGTCTTCACTGTCTCCCGACATCTCCCACTGTCTTCACTGTCTCCCGACATCTCCCACTGTCTTCACGGTTTCCTGACATCTCCCATTGTCTTCACTGACCCCCGACATCTCCCACTGTCTTTACCGTCTCCCGACATCTCCCACTGTCTTCACTGACCCCTGAAATCTCCCACTGTCCTTACTGTCCCCAGACATCTTCCATTATCTTCACTGTCTTCCAACATTTCCCACTGTCTTAACTGTCTCCCGACATCTCCCATTGTCCTTACTGTCCACAGACATCTCCCACTATCTTTACTGTCTCCCGACATCTCGCAGTGTCTTCCACTGTCTCCTGACATCTCCCACTGTCTTCCAATGTCTCCCGACATCTCCTACTGTCATCACTGTCTCCCGACATCTCTCACAGTCTTTTGAAATCTCCCACTATCTCCTGAAATCTCCCACTGTCTCCTGAAATCTCCCACTGACTTCACTGTCTCCCGACATCTCGCACTGTCTCCCGACATCTCCCACTGTCTTCACAGTCTCCCGACATCTCCCACTGTCTTCACTGACCCCCGACATCTCCCACTGTCCTTACCGTCCCCAGAGATCTCCCACTATCTTCACTGACCCCCGACATCTCCCACTGTCTTTACCGTCTCCCGACATCTCCCACTGTCCTTACTGTCCCCAGACATCTCCCACTATCTTCACTGTCTTCCGACATCTCCCACTATCTTCACTGTCACCCGACATCTCTCACTGTCTCCCGACATCTCCCATTATCTTCACTGACCCCAGACATCTCCCACTATCTTCACTGTCTTCCGACATCTCCCACTATCTTCACTGTCACCCGACATCTTCACTGTCTTCCGACATCTCCCATTGTCTTCACTGACCCCCGTAATCTCCCACTGTCTTTACTGTCTCCCGACATCTCCCACTGTCTTCGCTGTCTCCCGACATCTTCCACTGTCTTCACTGTCACCCGACATCTTCCATTGTTTTCACTGTCTCCCGAAATCTCCCACTGTCTTCACTGTCACCCGACATCTTTCACTGTCTTCACTGTCTCCCGACATCTCCCACTGTCTTCACTGTCACCCGACATCTTCCATTGTCTTCACTGTCTCCCGACATCTCCCACTGTCTTCACTGTCTCTCGACATCTCCCATTGTCTTTGCTGTCTCCCGACATCTCCCATTGTCTTCGCTGTCTCCCGACATCTTTCACTGTCACCCGACATCTTCCACTGTCTTCACTGTCACCCGACATCTTCCATTGTCTTCACTGTCTCTCGACATCTTCCATTGTCTTCACTGACCCCCGAAATCTCCCACTGTCTTTACTGTCTCCCGACATCTCCCACTGTCCTTACTGTCCGCAGACATCACCCACTTTGTTCACTGTCTTTCGACCTCTCCCACTGCCTTCACCGTCTCCCTACATCTCCCACTTTCATCAACGGCTCCCGAAATCTTTCACTGTCACCCGACATCACCCCTTGTCATCCAATGTCTCCTGACATCACCCACTGTCTCCGGACACCTCCCACTGTCTTCACTGTCTCCCGACACGTCCAACTGTCTTCAATGTCTCCCGAAATCTTCCACTGTTTTCACTGTCTCCCGACATCTCCCACTGTCTTCACTGTCTCCCGACATCTCCCACTGTCATCACTGTCTCCCGACATTGCCCACTGTCATCACTGTCTCCCGACATCTCCCACAGTCATCACTGTCTCCCGACATCTCCCACAGTCATCACTGTCTCCCGACATCTCCCACTGTCTTCACTGTCTCCCGACATCTTTCACTGTCTCCCGACATCTCCCAATGTCTCCACTGTCTCCCGACATCTCCCAATGTCTCCACTGTCTCCCGACACCTTCCACTGTCTTCACTGTCTCCCGACACCTCCCACTGTCTTCACTGTCTCCCGACATCTCCCACTGTCTTCACTGTCTCCCGACATCTCCCAATGTCTCCTGACACCTTCCACTGTCTTCACTGTCTCACGACAATTTCCACTGTCTTCACTGTCTCCCGACCTTTCCCACTGTGTTCACTGTCTCCCGACATCTCCCACTGTCTTCACTGTCTCCCGACATCTCCCACTGTCTTCACTGTCTCCCGACATCTCCCACTGTCTTCACTGTCTCCCGACACCTTCAACTGTCTTCACTTTCACCCGAAATCTCCCACTGTCTCCCGACATCTCCCACTGTCTTCACTGTCTCCCGACATCTCCCACTGTCTTCACTGTCTCCCGACATCTCCCAATGTCTCCTGACATCTCCCACTGTCTTCACTGTCTCCCGACACCTCCCACTGTCTTCACTGTCTCCCGACATCTCCCAATGTCTTCACTGTCTCCCGACATCTCCCAATGTCTTCACTTTCCCCCGACATCTCCCGCTGTCTTCACTGTCTCCCGAAATCTTCAACTGTCTTCACTGTCTCCCGACATCTTCCACTGTCTTCACTGTCTCCCGACATCTCCCACTGTCTTCACTGTCTCCCGAAATCTCCCACTGTCTTCACTGTCTCCCGACATCTCCCACTGGCTTCACTGTCACCCGACATCTTCCACTGTCTTCACTGTCACCCGACATCTTCCATTGTCTTCACTGTCTCCCGACATCTCCCACTGTCTTCACTGTCTCCCGACATCTCCCACTGTCTTCACTGTCTCCCGACATCTCCCACTGTCTTCACTGTCTCCCGACATCTCCCACTGTCTTCACTGTCACCCGACATCTTCCACTGTCTTCACTGTCACCCGACATCTTCCACTGTCTTCACTGTCACCCGACATCTTCCATTGTTTTCACTGTCTCCCGACATCTCCCACTGTCTTCACTGTCTCTCGACATCTCCCATTGTCTTCACTGACCCCCAAAATCTCCCACTGTCTTTACTGTCTCCCGACATCTCCCACTGTCCTTACTGTCCGCAGACATCACCCACTTTGTTCACTGTCTTTCGACCTCTCCCACTGCCTTCACCGTCTCTCTACATCTCCCACTGTCATCAACGGCTCCCGAAATCTTTCACTGTCACCCGACATCACCCCTTGTCATCCAATGTCTCCTGACATCACCCACTGTCTCCCGACACCTCCCACTGTCTTCACTGTCTCCCGACACGTCCAACTGTCTTCACTGTCTCCCGAAATCTTCCACTGTCTTCACTGTCTCCCGACATCTCCCACTGTCTTCACTGTCTCCCGACATCTCCCACTGTCTTCACTGTCTCCCGACATCTCCCACTGTTATCACTGTCTCCCGACATCTCCCACTGTCATCACTGTCTCCCGACATCTCCCACTGTCTTCACTGTCTCCCGACATCTTTCACTGTCTGCCGACATCTCCCAATGTCTCCACTGTCTCCCGACATCTTTCACTGTCTGCCGACATCTCCCAATGTCTCCACTGTCTCCCGACATCTCCCAATGTCTCCACTGTCTCCCGACACCTTCCACTGTCTTCACTGTCTCCCGACACCTTCCACTGTCTTCACTGTCTCCCGACAATTTCCACTGTCTTCACTGTCTCCCGACCTTTCCCACTGTCTTCACTGTCTCCCGACATCTCCCACTGTCTTCACTGTCTCCCGACACCTTCAACTGTCTTCACTTTCACCCGACATCTCCCACTGTCTTCACTGTCTCCCGACATCTCCCAATGTCTCCTGACATCTCCCACTGTCTTCACTGTCTCCCGACACCTCCCACTGTCTTCACTGTCTCCCGACATCTCCCAATGTCTTCACTGTCTCCCGACATCTCCCACTGTCTTCACTGTCTCCCGACACCTTCAACTGTCTTCACTTTCACCCGAAATCTCCCACTGTCTCCCAACATCTCCCACTGTCTTCACTGTCTCCCGACATCTCCCACTGTCTTCACTGTCTCCCGACATCTCCCACTGTCTTCACTGTCTCCCGACATCTCCCACTGGCTTCACTGTCTCCTGACATCTCCCACTGGCTTCACTATCTCCCAACATCACCCACTGTCTTCACTGTCTCCTGACATCTTCCACTGGCTTCACTGTCTCCCTACATCTCCCACTGTCTTCACTGTCTCCCGACATCACCCACTGGCCTCAGTGTCTCCCGACATCTCCCACTGTCTTCCCTGTCTCCTGACATCTCCCACTGGCTTCACTATCTCCCAACATCACCCACTGCCTTCCCTGTCTCCTGACAACACCCGCTGATGTTTCCCGACGCCACCCATTTTCTTCACAGTCTTCCACTGTCTCCCGAAGTCACCCACTGGCTTCACTGACTCCCGACATCTCCCACTGTCTTCACTGTCTCCCGACATCACCCATTGGCTTCATGTTTCTCGACATCTCCCACTTTCTTTACTGTCTCCCGACATCTCCCACTGTCTTCACTGTCTCCTGACATCTTCCACTGGCTTCACTGTCTCCTGACATCTTCCACTGGCTTCACTGTCTCCCTACATCTCCCACTGTCTTCACTGTCTCCCGACATCACCCACTGGCCTCAGTGTCTCCCGACATCTCCCACTGTCTTCCCTGTCTCCCGACATCTCCCACTGGCTTCACTATCTCCCAACATCACCCACTGCCTTCCCTGTCTCCTGACTACACCCGCTGATGTTTCCCGACGCCACCCATTTTCTTCACCGTCTTCCACTGTCTCCCGAAATCACCCACTGGCTTCACTGACTCCCGACATCTCCCACTGTCTTCACTGTCTCCCGACATCACCCATTGGCTTCACTGTTTCTCGACATCTCCCACTTTCTTTACTGTCTCCTGACATCTCCCACTGTCTTCACTGTCTCCTGACATCTTCCACTGGCATCACTGTCTCCCTGCATCTCCCACTGTCTTCACTGTCTCCCGACATCACCCACTGGCCTCAGTGTCTCCCGACATCTCCCACTGTCTTCCCTGTCTCCTGACAACACCCGCTGATGTTTCCCGACGTCACCCATTGTCTTCACAGTCTTCCACTGTCTCCCAAAGTCACCCACTGGCTTCACTGACTCCCGACATCTCCCACTGTCTTCACTGTCTCCCGACATCACCCATTGGCTTCACTGTTTCTCGACACCTCCCACTTTCTTTACTGTCTCCCGACATCTCCCACTATCTTCACTGTCTCCTGACATCTTCCACTGGCTTCACTGTCTCCCTACATCTCCCACTGTCTTTACTGTCTCCTGACATCTCCCACTGTCTTTACTGTCTCCTGACATCTCCCACTTGCTTCACTGTCTCCCTACATCTCCCACTGTCTTCACTGTCTCCCGACATCTCCCACTGTCTTCCATTGTCTCCTGACCTCCCCCACTGTCTCCCACTGTCTTCGGACATATCCCACTGACAACCAATATCCTACACTGAGCCTCGACATCTCCCGACATCTCCCACTGTCTTCACTGTCTCCTGACATCTCCCACTGTTTTCACTGTCTCATGACATCTCCCACTGGCTTCACTGTCTCCTAACACCCTATATTCACTCTCCAGGACCTCATCTCTCTTCCTGCCTATGTCGTTAGTACAAATATGGACCACGACCTCTGGCTGCTCACCCTCCACTTTCAGAATGTCCTGCAGCCTCTCTGAGACATCCTTGACCCCAGCACCAGGGAGGCAACATACCATCCTGGAGTCTCGTTTACGGCCACAGTAACGCCTATCTGCACCCCTATCTCCCACTGTCTTCCACTGTCTTCCACTGTCTCCCGACATCTCCCACTATCTACATTGTCTCCCGACATCTCCCACTCTCTTTACTGTCTCCCGACATCTTCATTGTCTTCCAATGTCTCCCAACATCTCGTACTGTCTCATGACATCACCCACTATCTTCACTGTCTCCAAAATCACCCACTGTCTTCACTGTCTCCAACATCTCCCACTGTCTTCACTGTCTCCCGACATCTCCCACTGTTTTCATGGTCTCTCGACATCTCCCACTGTCTTCACTGTCTCCAACATCACCCACTGTCTTCACTCACTCCCGACATTTCCTAACATTTCCCAATGTCTTCAAATTCTCCCATCTTCTCCCACTGTCTTCCATCTTCTTCCACTGTCTCCCACTTTCTCATATCTTCTCCCACTGCCTTCCAGCTTCGCCCACTGTCTCCCATCTTCTTCCACTGTCTCCCACTTTCTCATATCTTCTCCCTCTGCCTTCCAGCTTCTCCCACTGTCTCCCATCTTCTCCCACTGTCTTCCAGCTTCTCCTATCTTCTCCCACTGTCCCCCAACACCGCCCACTGTCCCCCAACACCGCCCACTGTCCCCCAAGACCTCCCGCTGTCCCCCAAGACCTCCCGCTGTCCCCCAGCACCTCCCGCTGTCCCCCAGCACCTCCCGCTGTCCCCCAGCACCTCCCGCTGTCCCCCAGCACCTCCCGCTGTCCCCCAGCACCCCCCGCTGTCCCCCAGCACCTCCCGCTGTCCCCCAGCACCTCCCGCTGTCCCCCAGCACCTCCCGCTGTCTCCCAGCACCTCCCGCTGTCTCCCAGCTTCTCCCACACTCCCAGCTTCCCCCACTGTCTCCCATTCTCTCTGAATACTTATCAGTGGCTCACAGCATTCTGCATCAATTTATCAGAGGTCGCAATGATGCAGAATGATGTGTTGTGGCTGCTCTAACATAGAAACATAGAAAATAGGAGCAGGAGTAGGTCATTCGGCCTTTCGGGCCTGCTCCGCCATTCAAAAAAGATCATGGCTGATCGTCTAATTCAGTACCCTGCTCCTGCTTTCTCCCCATATCCCTTGATCCCTTTGGTATTAAGAAATATATCGATCTCCTTCTTGAATATATTTAATGACTTGGCCCCCACTGCCTTCTGCGGGAGAGAATTCCACAGGTTCACCATCCTCTGAGTGAAGAAATTTCTCCTCATCTCGGTTCTAAATGACATACCCCGTATCCTGAGACTGTGACCCCTGGTTCTGGACTCTCCAACCATCGGGAACATCCTCCCTGCATCTAGCCTGTCTAGTCCTGTTAGAATTTTATAGGTTTCTATGAGATCCCCTCTCATTCTTCTAAACTCTAGCCTAGTCGACCCAATCTCTCCTCATACGTCAATCCTGCCATCCCAGGAATCAGCCTAGTAAATCTTCTTTGCACTCCCTCCATGGCAAGAACATCCTTCCTCAGATAACGAGACCAAAACTGCACACAATACTCCAGATGTGGTCTCACCAAGGCCCTGTAAAACTGCAGTAAGACATCCTTGCTCCTGTACTCAAATCCTCAAGCAATGAAGGCCAACATACCATTCAACTTCCTAACTGCTTGCTGCACCTGAATGCTTGCTTTCAGCGATTGGCGTACAAAGACACCCAGGTCTTGTTGCACCTCCCCCTTTCCTAATCTATCACCATTTACATAATAATCTGCCTTTTTGTTTTTACAACCAAAGTGGATAACCTCACATTTATCCACGTTATACTGCATCTGCCATGCATTTGCCCACTCACCCAACTTGTCCAAATCACATTGGAACCGCTTTGCATCCTTTCCCCACCAGCTCACATTCCCCACCAGCTTTGTGTCGTCTGCAAACTTGTAAATGTTACATTTAGTTCCTTCACCCAAGTCATTAATATATATTATGAATACCTGGGGCCCAAGCACTGATCCCTGTGGTACCCCACTACTCACTGCCTGCCACCTGGAAAAAGACCCTTTTATTCCTACTGTCTTTCCTGTCTGTCAACCAATTCTCAATCCATGCCAGTATATTACCACCAATCCCATGTGCTTTAATTTTGCACATGAAGCACTAAGGTGAGCAGTTTCCAGCTGGCTCACTCATCGAGTGTTCTTGTAGAGGAAAGAGTTTATTTGGCAATCTGTAACAGTCTCCTGTAACTATCCTTGTGTTATTTTTACCTCATTTTTCTCTGTTGTTGCTGGGATCAGAGAGTAATCGGGCGAGGTTGGGATTTGGTTCACGGTGCAGAATATAATCCATTCCTTCATCAGCCTGTTCCTGTAGTCAGCGGTGAATGGGCCATAATACGTGACACTAGCGGATGATAGAAGGGTATCTCCCACTACCCCCTGCAGATGACGGTCTAACCCATCATGAGATTCCTTCCAACGGATCTGTAAGGCAAAGAGCGAGTGGTCAATTCTGAGCGAGCACTAAAAGCATCTTAGAATCCCAGCATATTTTGGCTCAGATCATCAAGAATGTCAGCCACCAAGTCTGCTGATCACTCCCCATACCCTCATAATACCCTCCCAATTAAACCCCACTCCACTGCTCACTCCCCATACCCTCATAATACCCTCCCAATTAAATCCCACTCCATTGATCACTCCCCATACCCTCATAATACCCTCCCAATTAAATCCCACTCCACTGCTCACTCCCCATACCCTCATAATACCCTCCCAATTAAACCCCACTCCACTGCTCACTCTCCATACCCTGAAAATACCCTCCCAATTAAACCCCACTCCACTGCTCACTCTCCATACCCTTATAATACCCTCCCAATTAAATCCCACTCCACTGCTCACTCTCCATACCCTTATAATACCCTCCCAATTAAACCCCACTCCACTGCTCACTCTCCATACCCTTATAATACCCTCCCAATTAAACCCCACTCCACTGCTCACTCTCCATACCCTTATAATACCCTCCCAATTAAACCCCACTCCACTGCTCACTCCCCATACCCTCATAATACCCTCCCAATTAAACCCCACTCCACTGCTCACTCTCCATACCCTTATAATACCCTCCCAATTAAATCCCACTCCACTGCTCACTCTACATACCCTTATAATACCCTCCCAATTAAATCCCACTCCACTGCTCACTCCCCATACCCTCATAATACCCTCCCAATTAAACCCCACTCCACTGCTCACTCTCCATACCCTTATAATACCCTCCCAATTAAACCCCACTCCACTGCTCACTCTCCATACCCTGAAAAAACCCTCCCAATTAAACCCCACTCCACTGCTCACTCTCCATACCCTTATAATACCCTCCCAATTAAATCCCACTCCACTGCTCACTCCCCATACCCTCATAATACCCTCCCAATTAAATCCCACTCCACTGCTCACTCCCCATACCCTCATAATACCCTCCCAATTAAACCCCACTCCACTGCTCACTCCCCATACCCTCATAATACCCTCCCAATTAAATCCCACTCCACTGCTCACTCCCCATACCCTCATAATACCCTCCCAATTAAATCCCACTCCACTGCTCACTCCCCATACCCTCATAATACCCTCCCAATTAAACCCCACTCCACTGCTCACTCCCCATACCCTCATAATACCCTCCCAATTAAACCCCACTCCACTGCTCACTCTCCATACCCTTATAATACCCTCCCAATTAAATCCCACTCCACTGCTCACTCTCCATACCCTTATAATACCCTCCCAATTAAATCCCACTCCACTGCTCACTCTCCATACCCTCATAATACCTTCCCAATTAAATCCCACTTCACTGCTCACTCCCCATACCCTCATAATACCCTCCCAATTAAACCCCACTCCACTGCTCACTCCCCATACCCTCATAATACCCTCCCAATTAAATCCCACTCCACTGCTCACTCTCCATACCCTCATAATACCCTCCCAATTAAACCCCACTCCACTGCTCACTCCCCATACCCTCATAATACCCTCCCAATTAAACCCCACTCCACTGTTCACTCTCCATACCCTCATAATACCCCCCCAATTAAATCCCACTCCACTGCTCACTCTCCATACCCTCATAATACCCTCCCAATTAAATCCCACTCCACTGCTCACTCCCCATACCCTCATAATATCCTCCCAATTAAATCCCACTCCACTGCTCACTCTCCATACCCTCATAATACCCTCCCAATTAAATCCCACTCCACTGCTCACTCCCCATACCCTCATAATACCCTCCCAATTAAACCCCACTCCACTGCTCACTCCCCATACCCTCATAATACCCTCCCAATTAAATGTCACTCCACTGCTCACTCCCCATACCCTCATAATACCCTCCCAATTAAATCCCACTCCACTGCTCACTCCCCATACCCTCATAATACCCTCCCAATTAAATCCCACTCCACTGATCACTCCCCATACCCTCATAATACCCTCCCAATTTAAACCCACTCCACTGCTCACTCTCCATACCCTCATAATATCCTCCCAATTAAATCCCACTCCACTGTTCACACCCCATACCCTCATAATACCCTCCCAATTAAATCCCACTCCACTGATCACTCCCCATACCCTCATAATACCCTCCCAATTAAATCCCACTCCACTGCTCACTCCCCATACCCTCATAATACCCTCCCAATTAAATTCCACTCCACTGATCACTCCCCATACCCTCATAATATCCTCCCAATTAAATCCCACTCCACTGATCACTCCCCATACCCTCATAATATCCTCCCAATTAAATCCCACTCCACTGCTCACTCTCCATACCCTCATAATACCCTCCCAATTAAATCCCACTCCACTGCTCACTCCCCATACCCTCATAATACCCTCCCAATTAAATACCACTCCACTGCTCACTCCCCATACCCTCATAATACCCTCCCAATTAAATCCCACTCCACTGCTCACTCTCCATACCCTCATAATACCCTCCCAATTAAATCCCACTTCACTGCTCACTCCCCATACCCTCATAATACCCTCCCAATTAAATCCCACTCCACTGCTCACTCTCCATACCCTCATAATATCCTCCCAATTAAATCCCACTCCACTGCTCACTCCCCATACCCTCATAATACCCTCCCAATTAAATCCCACTCCACTGTTCACACCCCATACCCTCATAATACCCTCCCAATTAAATCCCACTCCACTGCTCACTCCCCATACCCTCATAATACCCTCCCAATTAAATCCCACTCCACTGCTCACTCTCCACACCCTCATAATACCCTCCCAATTAAACCCCACTCCACTGCTCACTCCCCATACCCTCATAATACCCTCCCAATTTAAACCCACTCCACTGCTCACTCCCCATACCCTCATAATACCCTCCCAATTAAATCCCACTCCACTGCTCACTCCCCATACCCTCATAATACCCTCCCAATTAAATCCCACTCCATTGTTCACTCCCCATACCCTCATAATACCCTCCCAATTAAACCCCACTCCACTGCTCACTCCCCATACCCCCATAATACCCTCCCAATTAAATCCCACTCCACTGCTCACTCCCCATACCCTCATAATACCCTCCCAATTAAATCCCACTCCACTGCTCACTCCCCATACCCTCATAATACCCTCCCAATTAAATCCCACTCCACTGCTCACTCCCCATACCCTCATAATACCCTCCCAATTAAATCCCACTCCATTGTTCACTCCCCATACCCTCATAATACACTCCCAATTAAATCCCACTCCACTGCTCACTCCCCATACCCTCATAATACCCTCCCAATTAAATCCCACTCCACTGCTCACTCCCCATACCCTCATAATACCCTCCCAATTAAATCCCACTCCACTGCTCACTCTCCATACCCTCATAATACCTTCCCAATTAAATCCCACTCCACTGCTCACTCCCCATACCCTCATAATACCCTCCCAATTAAATCCCACTCCACTGCTCACTCCACATACCCTCATAATACCCTCCCAATTAAATCCCACTCCACTGCTCACTCCCCATACCCTCATAATACCCTCCCAATTAAATCCCACTCCACTGCTCACTCCCCATACCCTCATAATACCCCCCCAATTAAATCCCACTCCACTGCTCACTCCCCATACCCTCATAATACCCTCCCAATTAAATCCCACTCCACTGCTCACTCCCCATACCCTCATAATACCCTCCCAATTAAATCCCACTCCACTGCTCACTCCCCATACCTTCATAATACCCTCCCAATTAAATCCCACTCCACTGCTCACTCCCCATACCCTCATAACACCCTCCCAATTAAATCCCACTCCACTGCTCACTCCCCATACCCTCATAATACCCTCCCAATTAAATCCCACTCCACTGCTCACTCCCCATACCCTCATAATACCCTCCCAGTTAAATCCCACTCCACTGCTCACTCCCCATACCCTCATAATACCCTCCCAATTAAATCCCACTCCACTGCTCACTCTCCACACCCTCATAATACCCTCCCAATTAAACCCCACTCCACTGCTCACTCCCCATACCCTCATAATACCCTCCCAATTTAAACCCACTCCACTGCTCACTCCCCATACCCTCATAATACCCTCCCAATTTAAACCCAATCCACTGCTCACTCCCCATACCCTCATAATACCCTCCCAATTTAAACCCACTCCACTGCTCACTCCCCATACCCTCATAATACCCTCCCAATTTAAACCCACTCCACTGCTCACTCCCCATACCCTCATAATACCCTCCCAATTTAAACCCACTCCACTGCTCACTCCCCATACCCTCATAATACCCTCCCAATTTAAACCCACTCCACTGCTCACTCCCCAAACCCTCATAATACCCTCCCAATTAAATCCCACTCCACTGCTCACTCCCCATACCCTCATAATACCCTCGCAATTAAATCCCACTCCACTGCTCACTCCCCATACCCTCATAATACCCTCCCAATTTAAACCCACTCCACTGCTCACTCCCCATACCCTCATAATACCCTCCCAATTTAAACACACTCCACTGCTCACTCCCCAAACCCTCATAATACCCTCCCAATTAAATCCCACTCCACTGCTCACTCCCCATACCCTCATAATACCCTCGCAATTAAATCCCACTCCACTGCTCACTCCCCATACCCTCATAATACCCTCCCAATTAAATCCCACTCCACTGCTCACTCCCCATACCCTCATAATACCCTCCCAATTAAATCCCACTCCACTGCTCACTCCCCATACCCTCATAATACCCTCCCAATTAAATCCCACTCCACTGCTCACTCCCCATACCCTCATAATACCCTCCCAATTAAACCCACTCCACTGCTCACTCCCCATACACTCACAATACCCTCCCAATTAAACCCCACTCCACTGCTCACTCCCCATACCCTCATAATACCCTCCCAATTAAACCCCACTCCACTGCTCACTCCCCATACCCTCATAATACCCTCCCAATTAAATCCCACTCCACTGCTCACTCTCCACACCCTCATAATACCCTCCCAATTAAATCCCACTCCACTGCTCACTCCCCATACCCTCATAATACCCTCCCAATTAAACCCACTCCACTGCTCACTCCCCATACCCTCATAATACCCTCCCAATTAAACCCACTCCACTGCTCACTCCCCATACCCTCATAATACCCTCCCAATTTAATCCCACTCCACTGCTCACTCTCCACACCCTCATAATACCCTCCCAATTAAACCCCACTCCACTGCTCACTCCCCATACCCTCATAATACCCTCCCAATTAAATCCCACTCCACTGCTCACTCTCCACACCCTCATAATACCCTCCCAATTAAATCCCACTCCACTGCTCACTCTCCACACCCTCATAATACCCTCCCAATTAAATCCCACTCCACTGCTCACTCCCCATACCCTCATAATACCCTCCCAATTAAATCCCACTCCACTGCTCACTCCCCATACCCTCATAATACCCTCCCAATTAAACCCCACTCCACTGCTCACTCCCCATACCCTCATAATACCCTCCCAATTAAACCCCACTCCACTGCTCACTCCCCATACCCTCATAATATCCTCCCAATTAAATCCCACTCCATTGATCACTCCCCACACCCTCATAATACCCTCCCAATTAAATCCCACTCCACTGCTCACTCTCCATACCCTCATAATACCCTCCCAATTAAACCCCACTCCACTGCTCACTCCCCATACCCTCATAATATCCTCCCAATTAAATCCCACTCCACTGCTCACTCTCCATACCCTCATAATACCCTCCCAATTAAATCCCACTCCACTGCTCACTCTCCATACCCTCATAATACCCTCCCAATTAAATCCCACTCCACTGCTCACTCCCCATACCCTCATAATACCCTCCCAATTAAACCCCACTCCACTGCTCACTCCCCATACCCTCATAATACAAAGAACAAAGATAATTACAGCACAGGAACAGGCCCTTCGGCCCTCCAAGCATGCGCCGATCCAGATCCTCTCTCTAAACATGTCGCCTATTTTCTAAGGTTCTGTATCTCTTTTCTTCCTGCCCATTCATGTATCTGTCTAGATACATCTTAAAAGACTCCATCGTGCCCGCATCTACCACCTCCGCTGGCAATGCGTTCCAGGTGCCCACCACCCTCTGCGTAAAGAACTTTCCACGCATATCCCCCCTAAACTTTTCCCCTTTCACTTTGAACTCGTGTCCTCTAGTAATTGAAACCCCCACTCTGGGAAAAAGCCTCTTGCTATCCACCCTGTCCATACCTCTCATGATTTTGTACACCTCAATCAGGTCCCCCCTCAACCTCCGTCTTTCTAATGAAAATAATCCTAATCTGCTCAACCTCTCTTCATAGCTAGCGCCCTCCATACCAGGCAACATCCTGGTGAACCTCCTCTGCACCCTCTCCAAAGCATCCACATCCTTTTGATAATGTGGCGACCAGAACTGTACGCAGTATTCCAAATGTGGCCGAACCAAAGTCCTATACAACTGTAACATGACCTGCCAACTCTTGTACTCAATGCCCCGTCCGATGAAGGAAAGCATGCCGTATGCCTTCTTGACCACTCTATTTACCTGCGTTGCCACCTTCAGGGAACAGTGGACCTGAACACCTAAATCTCTCTGGACATCAATTTTCCCCAGGACTTTTCCATTTACTGTATAGTTCACTCTTGAATTGGATCTTCCAAAATGCATCACCTCGCATTTGCCCTGATTGAACTCCATCTGCCATTTCTCTGCCCAACTCTCCAATCTATCTATATTCTGCTGTATTCTCTGACAGTCCCCTTCACTATCTGCTACTCCACCAATCTTAGTGTCGTCTGCAAATTTGCTAATCAGTCCACCTATACTTTCCTCCAAATCATTAATGTATATCACAAACAACAGTGGTCCCAGCACGGATCCCTGTGGAACACCACTGGTCACACGTCTCCATTTTGAGAAACTCCCTTCTACTGCTACTCTCTGTCTCCTGTTGCCCAGCCAGTTCTTTATCCATCTAGCTAGTACACCTTGGACCCCAAGCGCCTTCACTTTCTCCATCAGCCTGCCATGGGGAACCTTATCAAACGCCTTACTGAAGTCCATGTATATGACATCGACAGCCCTTCCCTCATCAAAACAACTTTGTCACTTCCTCAAAGAATTCTATTAAGTTGGTAAGACATGACCTTCCCTGCACAAAACCATGTTGCCTATCACTGATGAGCCCATTTTCTTCCAAATGGGAATAGATCCTATCCCTCAGTATCTTCTCCAGCAGCTTCCCTACCACTGACGTCAGGCTCACCGGTCTATAATTACCTGGATTATCCCTGCTACCCTTCTTAAACAAGGGGACAACATTAGCAATTCTCCAGTCCTCCGGGACCTCACCCGTGTTTAAGGATGCTGCAAAGATATCTGTTAAGGCCCCAGCTATTTCCTCTCTCGCTTCCCTCAGTAACCTGGGATAGATCCCATCCGGACCTGGGGACTTGTCCACCTTAATGCCCTTTAGAATACCCAACACTTCCTCCCTCCTTATGCCGACTTGACCTAGAGTAATCAAACATCTGTTCCTAACCTCAACATCCGTCATGTCCCTCTCCTCGGTGAATACCGATGCAAAGTACTCGTTTAGAATCTCACCCATTTTCTCTGAGTCCAAGCATAACATTCCTCCTTTGTCCTTTAGTGGGCCAATCCTTTCTCTAGTTACCCTCTTTCTCCTTATATATGAATAAAAGGCTTTGGGATTTTCCTTAACCCTGTTTGCTAAAGATATTTCATGACCCCTTTTAGCCCTCTTAATTCCTCGTTTCAGATTGGTCCTACATTCCCGATATTCTTTCAAAGCTTCGTCTTTCATCAGCCGCCTACACCTTATGTATGCTTCCTTTTTCCTCTTAGCTAGTCTCACAATTTCACCTGTCATCCATGGTTCCCTAATCTTGCCATTTCTATCCCTCATTTTCACAGGAACATGTCTCTCCTGAACGCTAATCAACCTCTCTTTAAAAGCCTCCCACATATCACATGTGGATTTACCTTCAAACAGCTGCTCCCAATCTACAATTCCCAATTAAATCCCACTCCACTGCTCACTCCCCATACCCTCATAATATCCTCCCAATTAAATCCCACTCCACTGCTCACTCCCCATACCCTCATAATACCCTCCCAATTAAACCCCACTCCACTGCTCACTCCCCATACCCTCATAATACCCTCCCAATTAAATCCCACTCCACTGCTCACTCCCCATACCCTCATAATACCCTCCCAATTAAATCCCACTCCACTGCTCACTCCCCATACCCTCATAATACCCTCCCAATCTAAACCCACTCCACTGCTCACTCCCCACACCCTCATAATACCCTCCCAATTGAATCCCACTCCACTGCTCACTCTCCACACCCTCATAATACCCTCCCAATTAAATCCCACTCCACTGCTCACTCCCCATACCCTCATAATACCCTCCCAATTAAATCCCACTCCACTGCTCACTCTCCATACCCTCATAATACCCTCCCAATTAAATCCCACTCCACTGCTCACTCTCCATACCCTCATAATACCCTCCCAATTAAATCCCACTCCACTGCTCACTCCCCATACCCTCATAATACCCTCCCAATTAAATCCCACTCCACTGTTCACTCCCCATACCCACATAATACCCTCCCAATTCAATCCCACTCCACTGCTCACTCCCCATACCCTCATAATACCCTCCCAATTAAATCCCACTCCACTGCTCACTCCCCATACCCTCATAATATCCTCCCAATTAAACCCCACTCCGTGCTCACTCCCCATACCCTCATAATACCCTCCCAATTAAATCCCACTCCACTGCTCACTCCCCATACCCTCATAATACCCTCCCAATTAAATCCCACTCCACTGCTCACTCTCCATACCCTCATAATACCCTCCCAATTAAATCCCACTCCACTGCTCACTCTCCATACCCTCATAATACCCTCCCAATTAAATCCCACTCCACTGCTCACTCTCCATACCCTCATAATACCCTCCCAATTAAATCCCACTCCACTGCTCACTCTCCACACCCTCATAATACCCTCCCAATTAAATCCCACTCCACTGCTCACTCTCCATACCCTCATAATACCCTCCCAATTAAATCCCACTCCACTGCTCACTCTCCATACCCTCATAATACCCTCCCAATTAAATCCCACTCCACTGCTCACTCCCCATACCCTCATAATACCCTCCCAATTAAAACCCACTCCACTGCTCACTCCCCATACCCTCATAATACCCTCCCAATTAAATCCCACTCCACTGTTCACTCTCCATACCCTCATAATACCCTCCCAATTAAATCCCACTCCACTGCTCACTCCCCATACCCTCATAATAGCCTACCAATTAAACCCCACTCCACTGCTCACTCCCCATACCCTCATAATACCCTCCCAATTAAATCCCACTCCACTGCTCACTCCCCATACCCTCATAATACCCTCCCAATTAAATCCCACTCCACTGCTCACTCCCCATACCCTCATAATACCCTCCCAATCTAAACCCACTCCACTGCTCACTCCCCACACCCTCATAATACCCTCCCAATTAAATCCCACTCCACTGCTCACTCTCCACACCCTCATAATACGCTCCCAATTAAATCCCACTCCACTGCTCACTCTCCATACCCTCATAATACCCTCCCAATTAAATCCCACTCCACTGCTCACTCCCCATACCCTCATAATACCCTCCCAATTAAATCCCACTCCACTGCTCACTCCCCATACCCTCATAATACCCTCCCAATTAAATGTCACTCCACTGCTCACTCCCCATACCCTCATAATACCCTCCCAATCTAATCCCACTCCACTGCTCACTCCCCATACCCTCATAATACCCTCCCAATTAAATCCCACTCCACTGCTCACTCCCAATACCCTCATAATACCCTCCCAATTAAATCCCACTCCACTGTTCACTCCCCATACCCTCATAATACCCTCCCAATTAAATCCCACTCCTCTGCTCACTCCCCATACCCTCATAATACCCTCCCAATTAAATCCCACTCCACTGCTCACTCCCCATACCCTCATAATATCCTCCCAATTAAACCCCACTCCGTGCTCACTCCCCATACCCTCATAATACCCTCCCAATTAAATCCCACTCCACTGCTCACTCCCCATACCCTCATAATACCCTCCCAATTAAATCCCATTCCACTGCTCACTCTCCATACCCTCATAATACCCTCCCAATTAAATCCCACTCCACTGCTCACTCCCCATACCCTCATAATACCCTCCCAATTAAATCCCACTCCACTGCTCACTCTCCATACCCTCATAATACCCTCCCAATTAAATCCCACTCCACTGCTCACTCTCCATACCCTCATAATACCCTCCCAATTAAATCCCACTCCACTGCTCACACTCCACACCCTCATAATACCCTCCCAATTAAATCCCACTCCACTGCTCACTCCCCATACCCTCATAATACCCTCCCAATTAAACCCCACTCCACTGCTCACTCTCCATACCCTCATAATACTTACCCAATTAAATCCCACTCCACTGCTCACTCACCATACCCTCATAATACCCTCCCAATTAAACCCCACTCCACTGCTCACTCTCCATACCCTCATAATATCCTCCCAATTAAATCCCACTCCACTGCTCACTCCCCATACCCTCATAATACCCTCCCAATTAAATCCCAGTCCACTGCTCACTCTCCACACCCTCATAATACCCTCCCAATTAAACCCCACTCCACTGCTCACTCTCCATACCCTCATAATAATCTCCCAATTAAATCCCACTCCACTGTTCACTCCCCATACCCTCATAAAACCCTCCCAATTAAATCCCACTCCACTGTTCACTCCACATACCCTCATAATACCCTCCCAATTAAATCCCACTCCACTGCTCACTCTCCATACCCTCATAATACCCTCCCAATTAAATCCCACTCCACTGCTCACTCTCCATACCCTCATAATACCCTCCCAATTAAATCCCACTCCACTGCTCACTCCCCATACCCTCATAATACCCTCCCAATTAAACCCACTCCACTGCTCACTCCCCATACCCTCACAGCTCCAGGGACCCGGGTTCGATTCCGGGTACTGCCTGTGTGGAGTTTGCAAGTTCTCCCTGTGTCTGCGTGGGTTTTCTCCGGGTGCTCCGGTTTCCTCCCACAAGCCAAAAGACTTGCAGCTTGATAGGTAAATTGGCCATTATAAATTGTCACTAGTATAGGTAGGTGGTAGGGAAATATAGGGACAGGTGGGGATGTTTGGTAGGAATATGGGATTAGTGTAAGATTAGTATAAATGGGTGGTTGATGGTCGGCACAGACTCGGTGGGCTGAAGGGCCTGTTTCAGTGCTGTATCTCTAATCTAATCTAATAATACCCTCTCAATTAAATCCCACTCCACTGCTCACTTTCCACACCCTCATAATACCCTCCCAATTAAACCCCACTCCACTGCTCACTCCCCATACCCTCATAATACCCTCCCAATTAAAACCCACTCCACTGCTCACTCTCCACACCCTCATAATACCCTCCCAATTAAAACCCACTCCACTGCTCACTCCCCATACCCTCATAATACCCTCCCAATTAAATCCCACTCCACTGCTCACTCCCCATACCCTCATAATACCCTCCCAATTAAACCCACTCCACTGCTCACTCCCCATACCCTCATAATACCCTCCCAATTAAACCCCACTCCACTGCTCACTCTCCATACCCTCATAATACCCTCCCAATTAAACCCACTCCACTGCTCACTCCCCATACCCTCATAATACCCTCCCAATTAAACCCCACTCCACTGCTCACTCCCCATACCCTCATAATACCCTCCCAATTAAACCCCACTCCACTGCTCACTCCCCATACCCTCATAATACCCTCCCAATTAAATCCCACTCCACTGCTCACTCTCCATAACCTCATAATACCCTCCCAATTAAAACCCACTCCACTGCTCACTCTCCATACCCTCATAATACCCTCCCAATTAAATCCCACTCCACTGCTCACTCCCCATACCCTCATAATACCCTCCCAATTAAAACCCACTCCACTGCTCACTCCCCATACCCTCATAATACCCTCCCAATTTAAACCCACACCACTGCTCACTCCCCATACCCTCATAATACCCTCCCAATTAAAACCCACTCCACTGCTCACTCCCCATACCCTCATAATACCCTCCCAATTTAAACCCACTCCACTGCTCACTCTCCATACCCTCATAATACCCTCCCAATTAAATCGCACTCCACTGCTCACTCTCCATACCCTCATAATACCCTTCCAATTAAATCCCACTCCACTGCTCAGTCCCCATACCCTCATAATACCCTCCCAATTAAACCCCACTCCACTGCTCACTCCCCATACCCTCATAATACCCTCCCAATTAAATCCCACTCCACTGCTCACTCCCCATACCCTCATAATACCCTCCCAATTAAATCCCACTCCACTGCTCACTCCCCACACCCTCATCATACCCTCCCAATTAAACCCCACTCCACTGCTCACTCCCTATACCCTCATAATACCCTCCCAATTAAACCCCACTCCACTGCTCACTCCCTATACCCTCATAATACCCTCCCAATTAAATCCCACTCCACAGCTCACTCCCCATACCCTCATAATACCCTCCCAATTAAAACCCACTCCACTGCTCACTCCCCATACCCTCATAATACCCTCCCAATTTAAACCCACTCCGCTGCTCACTCTCCATACCCTCATAATACCCTCCCAATTAAATCCCACTCCGCTGCTCACTCTCCATACCCTCATAATACCCTCCCAATTAAATCCCACTCCACTGCTCACTCCCCATACCCTCATAATACCCTCCCAATTAAACCCCACTCCACTGTTCACTCCCCATACCCTCATAATACCCTCCCAATTAAATCCCACTCCACTGCTCACTCCCCATACCCTCATAATACCCTCCCAATTAAATCCCACTCCACTGCTCACTCTCCATACCCTCATAATACCCTCCCAATTAAATCCCACTCCACTGCTCACTCCCCATACCCTCATAATACCCTCCCAATTAAACCCCACTCCACTGCTCACTCCCCATACCCTCATAATACCCTCCCAATTAAATCCCACTCCACTGCTCACTCCCCACACCCTCATAATACCCTCCCAATTAAACCCCACTCCACTGCTCACTCCCTATACCCTCATAATATCCTCCCAATTAAATCCCACTCCATCGATCACTCCCCATACCCTCATAATACCCTCCCAATTAAAACCCACTCCACTGCTCACTCCCCATACCCTCATAACACCCTCCCAATTTAAACCCACTCCACTGCTCACTCCCCATACCCTCATAATACCCTCCCAATTAAATCCCACTCAACTGCTCACTCTCCATACCCTCATAATACCCTCCCAATTAAATCCCACTCCACTGCTCACTCCCCATACCCTCATAATACCCTCCCAATTAAATCCCACTCCACTGCTCACTCTGCATACCCTCTTAATACCCTCCCAATTAAATCCCACTCCACTGCTCACTCTCCATACCCTCTTAATACCCTCCCAATTAAACCCCACTCCACTGCTCACTCCCCATACCCTCATAATACCCTCCCAATTAAACCCCACTCCACTGCTCACTCCCTATACCCTCATAATATCCTCCCAATTAAATCCCACTCCATTGATCACTCCCCATACCCTCATAATACCCTCCCAATTTAAACCCACTCCACTGCTCACTCCCCATACCCTCATAATACCCTCCCAATTAAATCCCACTCCACTGCTCACTCTCCATACCCTCATAATACCCTCCCAATTAAATCCCACTCCACTGCTCACTCTCCATACCCTCATAATACCCACCCAATTAAATCCCACTCCACTGCTCACTCCCCATACCCTCATAATACCCTCGCAATTAAATCCCACTCCACTGCTCACTCCCCATACCCTCATAATACCCTCCCAATTTAAACCCACTCCACTCCTCACTCCCCACACCCTCATAATACCCTCCCAATTAAATCCCACTCCACTGTTCACTCCCCATACCCTCATAATACCCTCCCAATTAAACCCCACTCCACTGCTCACTCCCCATACCCTCATAATACCCTCCCAATTAAACCCCACTCCACTGCTCACTCCCTATACCCTCATAATATCCTCCCAATTAAATCCCACTCCATTGATCACTCCCCATACCCTCATAATACCCTCGCAATTAAAGCCCACTCCACTGCTCACTCCCCATACCCTCATAATACCCTCGCAATTAAATCCCACTCCACTGCTCACTCCCCATACCATCATAATGCCCTCCCAATTTAAACCCACTCCACTGCTCACTCCCCATACCCTCATAATAACCTCCCAATTAAACCCCACTCCACTGCTCACTCCCCATACCCTCATAATACCCTCGCAATTAAATCCCACTCCACTGCTCACTCCCCATACCCTCATAATACCCTCCCAATTTAAACCCACTCCACTGCTCACTCCCCATACCCTCATAATACCCTCCCAATTAAACCCCACTCCACTGCTCACTCCCCATACCCTCATAATACCCTCCCAATTAAATCCCACTCCACTGCTCACTCCCCATACCCTCATAATACCCTCGCAATTAAATCCCACTCCACTGCTCACTCCCCATACCCTCATAATACCCTCCCAATTAAATCCCACTCCACTGCTCACTCCCCATACCCTCATAATACCCTCCGAATTAAATCCCACTCCACTGCTCACTCCCCATACCCTCATAATACCCTCCCAATTAAATCCCACTCCACTGTTCACTCCCCATACCCTCATAATACCCTCCCAATTAAACCCCACTCCACTGCTCACTCCCCATACCCTCATAATACCCTCCCAATTAAACCCCACTCCACTGCTCACTCCCCATACCCTCATAATATCCTCCCAATTAAATCCCACTCCATTGATCACTCCCCATACCCTCATAATACCCTCGCAATTAAAGCCCACTCCACTGCTCACTCCCCATACCCTCATAATACCCTCGCAATTAAATCCCACTCCACTGCTCACTCCCCATACCCTCATAATACCCTCCCAATTTAAACCCACTCCACTGCTCACTCCCCATACCCTCATAATAACCTCCCAATTAAACCCCACTCCACTGCTCACTCCCCATACCCTCATAATACCCTCGCAATTAAATCCCACTCCACTGCTCACTCCCCATACCCTCATAATACCCTCCCAATTTAAACCCACTCCACTGCTCACTCCCCATACCCTCATAATACCCTCCCAATTAAACCCCACTCCACTGCTCACTCCCCATACCCTCATAATACCCTCCCAATTAAATCCCACTCCACTGCTCACTCCCCATACCCTCATAATACCCTCGCAATTAAATCCCACTCCACTGCTCACTCCCCATACCCTCATAATACCCTCCCAATTAAATCCCACTCCACTGCTCACTCCCCATACCCTCATAATACCCTCCGAATTAAATCCCACTCCACTGCTCACTCCCCATACCCTCATAATACCCTCCCAATTAAATCCCACTCCACTGCTCACTCTCCATACCCTCATAATACCCTCCCAATTAAACCCCACTCCACTGCTCACTCCCCATACCCTCATAATACCCTCCCAATTAAACCCCACTCCACTGCTCACTCTCCATAACCTCATAATACCCTCCCAATTAAAACCCACTGCACTGCTCACTCTCCATACCCTCATAATACCCTCCCAATTAAATCCCACTCCACTGCTCACTCTCCATACCCTCATAATACCCTCCCAATTAAAACCCACTCCACTGCTCACTCTCCATACCCTCATAATACCCTCCCAATTAAATCCCACTCCACTGCTCACTCTCCATACCCTCATAATACCCTCCCAATTAAATCCCACTCCACTGCTCACTCCCCATACCCTCATAATACCCTCCCAATTAAACCCCACTCCACTGCTCACTCCCTATACCCTCATAATACCCTCCCAATTAAATCCCACTCCACTGCTCACTCCCCATACCCTCATAATACCCTCCCAATTAAATCCCACTCCACTGCTCACTCCCCATACCCTCATAATACCCTCCCAATTAAATCCCACTCCACTGCTCACTCCCCACACCCTCATAATACCCTCCCAATTAAACCCCACTCCACTGCTCACTCCCCATACCCTCATAATACCCTCCCAATTAAACCCCACTCCACTGCTCACTCCCTATCCCCTCATAATACCCTCCCAATTAAATCCCACTCCACTGCTCACTCCCCATACCCTCATAATACCCTCCCAATTAAAACCCACTCCACTGCTCACTCCCCATACCCTCATAATACCCTCCCAATTTAAACCCACTCCGCTGCTCACTCTCCATACCCTCATAATACCCTCCCAATTAAATCCCACTCCGCTGCTCACGCTCCATACCCTCATAATACCCTCCCAATTAAATCCCACTCCACTGCTCACTCCCCATACCCTCATAATACCCTCCCAATTAAACCCCACTCCACTGCTCACTCCCCATACCCTCATAATACCCTCCCAATTAAATCCCACTCCACTGCTCACTCCCCACACCCTCATAATACCCTCCCAATTAAACCCCACTCCACTGCTCACTCCCTATACCCTCATAATATCCTCCCAATTAAATCCCACTCCATCGATCACTCCCCATACCCTCATAATACCCTCCCAATTAAAACCCACTCCACTGCTCACTCCCCATACCCTCATAATACCCTCCCAATTTAAACTCACTCCACTGCTCACTCCCCATACCCTCATAATACCCTCCCAATTAAATCCCACTCCACTGCTCACTCTCCATACCCTCATAATACCCTCCCAATTAAATCCCACTCCACTGCTCACTCCCCATACCCTCATAATACCCTCCCAATTAAATCCCACTCCACTGCTCACTCTCCATACCCTCATAATACCCTCCCAATTAAATCCCACTCCACTGCTCACTCCCCATACCCTCATAATACCCTCCCAATTAAATCCCACTCCACTGTTCGCTCTCCACACCCTCATAATACCCTCCCAATTAAATCCCACTCCACTGCTCACTCTCCATACCCTCATAATACCCTCCCAATTAAATCCCACTCCACTGCTCACTCTCCATACCCTCATAATATCCTCCCAATTAAATCCCACTCCACTGCTCACTCTCCATACCCTCTTAATACCCTCCCAATTAAATCCCACTCCACTGCTCACTCCCCATACCCTCATAATACCCTCCCAATTAAATCCCACTCCACTGCTCACTCTCCATACCCTCATAATATCCTCCCAATTAAATCCCACTCCACTGCTCACTCTCCATACCCTCTTAATACCCTCCCAATTAAATCCCACTCCACTGCTCACTCTCCATACCCTCTTAATACCCTCCCAATTAAACCCCACTCCACTGCTCACTCCCCATACCCTCATAATACCCTCCCAATTAAACCCCACTCCACTGCTCACTCCCCATACCCTCATAATATCCTCCCAATTAAATCCCACTCCATTGATCACTCCCCATACCCTCATAATACCCTCCCAATTAAATCCCACTCCACTGCTCACTCTCCATACCCTCATAATACCCTCCCAATTAAATCCCACTCCACTGCTCACTCTCCATACCCTCATAATACCCACCCAATTAAATCCCACTCCACTGCTCACTCCCCATACCCTCATAATACCCTCGCAATTAAATCCCACTCCACTGCTCACTCCCCGTACCCTCATAATACCCTCCCAATTTAAACCCACTCCACTGCTCACGCCCCACACCCTTTTAATACCCTCCCAATTAAATCCCACTCCACTGTTCACTCCCCATACCCTCATAATACCCTCCCAATTAAACCTCACTCCACTGCTCACTCCCCATACCCTCATAATACCCTCCCAATTAAACCCCACTCCACTGCTCACTCCCCATACCCTCATAATATCCTCCCAATTAAATCCCACTCCATTGATCACTCCCCATACCCTCATAATACCCTCGCAATTAAAGCCCACTCCACTGCTCACTCCCCATACCCTCATAATACCCTCGCAATTAAATCCCACTCCGCTGCTCACGCTCCATACCCTCATAATACCCTCCCAATTAAATCCCACTCCACTGCTCACTCCCCATACCCTCATAATACCCTCCCAATTAAACCCCACTCCACTGCTCACTCCCCATACCCTCATAATACCCTCCCAATTAAATCCCACTCCACTGCTCACTCCCCACACCCTCATAATACCCTCCCAATTAAACCCCACTCCACTGCTCACTCCCTATACCCTCATAATATCCTCCCAATTAAATCCCACTCCATCGATCACTCCCCATACCCTCATAATACCCTCCCAATTAAAACCCACTCCACTGCTCACTCCCCATACCCTCATAATACCCTCCCAATTTAAACTCACTCCACTGCTCACTCCCCATACCCTCATAATACCCTCCCAATTAAATCCCACTCCACTGCTCACTCTCCATACCCTCATAATACCCTCCCAATTAAATCCCACTCCACTGCTCACTCCCCATACCCTCATAATACCCTCCCAATTAAATCCCACTCCACTGCTCACTCTCCATACCCTCATAATACCCTCCCAATTAAATCCCACTCCACTGCTGACTCCCCATACCCTCATAATACCCTCCCAATTAAATCCCACTCCACTGTTCGCTCTCCACACCCTCATAATACCCTCCCAATTAAATCCCACTCCACTGCTCACTCTCCATACCCTCATAATACCCTCCCAATTAAATCCCACTCCACTGATCACTGTCCATACCCTCATAATATCCTCCCAATTAAATCCCACTCCACTGCTCACTCTCCATACCCTCTTAATACCCTCCCAATTAAATCCCACTCCACTGCTCACTCCCCATACCCTCATAATACCCTCCCAATTAAATCCCACTCCACTGCTCACTCTCCATACCCTCATAATATCCTCCCAATTAAATCCCACTCCACTGCTCACTCTCCATACCCTCTTAATACCCTCCCAATTAAATCCCACTCCACTGCTCACTCTCCATACCCTCTTAATACCCTCCCAATTAAACCCCACTCCACTGCTCACTCCCCATACCCTCATAATACCCTCCCAATTAAACCCCACTCCACTGCTCACTCCCCATACCCTCATAATATCCTCCCAATTAAATCCCACTCCATTGATCACTCCCCATACCCTCATAATACCCTCCCAATTAAATCCCACTCCACTGCTCACTCTCCATACCCTCATAATACCCTCCCAATTAAATCCCACTCCACTGCTCACTCTCCATACCCTCATAATACCCACCCAATTAAATCCCACTCCACTGCTCACTCCCCATACCCTCATAATACCCTCGCAATTAAATCCCACTCCACTGCTCACTCCCCGTACCCTCATAATACCCTCCCAATTTAAACCCACTCCACTGCTCACGCCCCACACCCTTTTAATACCCTCCCAATTAAATCCCACTCCACTGTTCACTCCCCATACCCTCATAATACCCTCCCAATTAAACCTCACTCCACTGCTCACTCCCCATACCCTCATAATACCCTCCCAATTAAACCCCACTCCACTGCTCACTCCCCATACCCTCATAATATCCTCCCAATTAAATCCCACTCCATTGATCACTCCCCATACCCTCATAATACCCTCGCAATTAAAGCCCACTCCACTGCTCACTCCCCATACCCTCATAATACCCTCGCAATTAAATCCCACTCCACTGCTCACTCCCCATACCCTCATAATACCCTCCCAATTTAAACCCACTCCACTGCTCACTCCCCATACCCTCATAATACCCTCCCAATTAAACCCCACTCCACTGCTCACTCCCCATACCCTCATAATACCCTCGCAATTAAATCCCACTCCACTGCTCACTCCCCATACCCTCATAATACCCTCCCAATTTAAACCCACTCCACTGCTCACTCCCCATACCCTCATAATACCCTCCCAATTAAACCCCACTCCACTGCTCACTCCCCATACCCTCATAATACCCTCCCAATTAAATCCCACTCCACTGCTCACTCCCCATACCCTCATAATACCCTCCCAATTAAATCCCACTCCACTGCTCACTCCCCATACCCTCATAATACCCTCCCAATTAAAACCAACTCCACTGCTCACTCCCCATACCCTCATAATACCCTCCCAATTAAATCCCACTCCACTGCTCACTCCCCATACCCTCATAATACCCTCCCAATTAAATCCCACTCCACTGCTCACTCTCCATACCCTCATAATACCCTCCCAATTAAACCCCACTCCACTGCTCACTCCCCATACCCTCATAATACCCTCCCAATTAAATCCCACTCCACTGATCACTCTCCATACCCTCATAATACCCTCCCAATTAAATCCCACTCCACTGCTCACTCTCCATACCCTCATAATACCCTCCCAATTAAATCCCACTCCACTGCTCACTCTCCATACCCTCATAATACCCTCCCAATTAAATCCCACTCCACTGCTCACTCCCCATACCCTCATAATACCCTCCCAATTAAACCCCACTCCACTGCTCACTCCCCATACGCTCATAATACCCTCCCAATTAAATCCCACTCCACTGCTCACTCTCCATACGCTCATAATACCCTCCCAATTAAATCGCACTCCACTGCTCACTCCCCATACCCTCATAATACCCTCCCAATTAAACCCCACTCCACTGCTCACTCCCCATAACCTCATAATACCCTCCCAATTAAATCCCACTCCACTGCTCACTCTCCATAACCTCATAATACCCTCCCAATTAAAACCCACTCCACTGCTCACTCTCCATACCCTCATAATACCCTCCCAATTAAATCCCACTCCACTGCTCACTCTCCATACCCTCATAATACCCTCCCAATTAAAACCCACTCCACTGCTCACTCCCCATACCCTCATAATACCCTCCCAATTTAAACGCACGCCACTGCTCACTCCCCATACCCTCATAATACCCTCCCAATTAAATCCCACTCCACTGCTCACTCCCCATACCCTCATAATACCCTCCCAATTAAAACCCACTCCACTGCTCACTCCCCATACCCTCATAATACCCTCCCAATTTAAACCCACTCCACTGCTCACTCTCCATACCCTCATAATACCCTCCCAATTAAATCCCACTCCACTGCTCACTCTCCATACCCTCATAATACCCTCCCAATTAAATCCCACTCCACTGCTCACTCCCCATACCCTCATAATACCCTCCCAATTAAACCCCACTCCACTGCTCACTCCCCATACCCTCATAATACCCTCCCAATTAAATCCCACTCCACTGCTCACTCCCCATACCCTCATAATACCCTCCCAATTAAATCCCACTCCACTGCTCACTACCCATACCCTCATAATACCCTCCCAATTAAATCCCACTCCACTGCTCACTCCCCACACCCTCATAATACCCTCCCAATTAAACCCCACTCCACTGCTCACTCCCTAATCCCTCATAATACCCTCCTAATTAAATCCCACTCCACTGCTCACTCCCCATACCCTCATAATACCCTCCCAATTAAAACCCACTCCACTGCTCACTCCCCATACCCTCATAATACCCTCCCAATTTAAACCCACTCCGCTGCTCACTCTCCATACCCTCATAATACCCTCCCAATTAAATCCCACTCCGCTGCTCACTCTCCATACCCTCATAATACCCTCCCAATTAAATCCCACTCCGCTGCTCACTCTCCATACCCTCATAATACCCTCCCAATTAAATCCCACTCCACTGCTCACTCCCCATACCCTCATAATACCCTCCCAATTAAACCCCACTCCACTGCTCACTCCCCATACCCTCATAATACCCTCCCAATTAAATCCCACTCCACTGCTCACTCCCCATACCCTCATAATACCCTCCCAATTAAATCCCACTCCACTGCTCACTCTCCATACCCTCATAATACCCTCCCAATTAAATCCCACTCCACTGCTCACTCCCCATACCCTCATAATACCCTCCCAATTAAACCCCACTCCACTGCTCACTCCCCATACCCTCATAATACCCTCCCAATTAAACCCCACTCCACTGCTCACTCCCCATACCCTCATAATACCCTCCCAATTAAATCCCACTCCACTGCTCACTCCCCACACCCTCATAATACCCTCCCAATTAAACCCCACTCCACTGCTCACTCCCTATACCCTCATAATACCCTCCCAATTAAATCCCACTCCACTGCTCACTCCCCATACCCTCATAATACCCTCCCAATTAAATCCCACTCCACTGCTCACTCTCCATACCCTCATAATACCCTCCCAATTAAATCCCACTCCACTGCTCACTCCCCATACCCTCATAATACCCTCCCAATTAAACCCCACTCCACTGCTCACTCCCCATACCCTCATAATACCCTCCCAATTAAACCCCACTCCACTGCTCACTCCCCATACCCTCATAATACCCTCCCAATTAAATCCCACTCCACTGCTCACTCCCCATACCCTCATAATACCCTCCCAATTAAATCCCACTCCACTGCTCACTCCCCATACCCTCATAATACACTCCCAATTAAATCCCACTCCACTGCTCACTCTCCATACCCTCATAATACCCTCCCAATTAAATCCCACTCCACTGCTCACTCCCCATAACCTCATAATACCCTCCAATTAAATCCCACTCCACTGTACATTCTCCACACCCTCATAATACCCTCCCAATTAAATCCCACTCCACTGCTCACTCTCCATACCCTCATAATACCCTCCCAATTAAATCCCACTCCACTGCTCACTCTCCATACCCTCATAATATCCTCCCAATTAAATCCCACTCCACTGCTCACTCTCCATACCCTCTTAATACCCTCCCAATTAAATCCCACTCCACTGCTCACTCCCCATACCCTCATAATACCCTCCCAATTAAATCCCACTCCACTGCTCACTCTCCATTCCCTCATAATATCCTCCCAATTAAATCCCACTCCACTGCTCACTCTCCATACCCTCTTAATACCCTCCCAATTAAATCCCACTCCACTGCTCACTCTCCATACCCTCTTAATACCCTCCCAATTAAACCCCACTCCACTGCTCACTCCCCATACCCTCATAATACCCTCCCAATTAAACCCCACTCCACTGCTCACTCCCTATACCCTCATAATATCCTCCCAATTAAATCCCACTCCATTGATCACTCCCCATACCCTCATAATACCCTCCCAATTTAAACCCACTCCACTGCTCACTCCCCATACCCTCATAATACCCTCCCAATTAAATCCCACTCCACTGCTCACTCTCCATACCCTCATAATACCCTCCCAATTAAATCCCACTCCACTGCTCACTCTCCATACCCTCATAATACCCTCCCAATTAAATCCCACTCCACTGCTCACTCCCCATACCCTCATAATACCCTCGCAATTAAATCCCACTCCACTGCTCACTCCCCATACCCTCATAATACCCTCCCAATTTAAACCCACTCCACTGCTCACTCCCCACACCCTCATAATACCCTCCCAATTAAATCCCACTCCACTGTTCACTCCCCATACCCTCATAATACCCTCCCAATTAAACCCCACTCCACTGCAACTCCCCATACCCTCATAATACCCTCCCAATTAAACCCCACTCCACTGCCCACTCCCTATACCCTCATAATATCCTCCCAATTAAATCCCACTCCATTGATCACTCCCCATACCCTCATAATACCCTCGCAATTAAAGCCCACTCCACTGCTCACTCCCCATACCCTCATAATACCCTCGCAATTAAATCCCACTCCACTGCTCACTCCCCATACCCTCATAATACCCTCCCAATTTAAACCCACTCCACTGCTCACTCCCCACACCCTCATAATACCCTCCCAATTAAACCCCACTCCACTGCTCACTCCCCATACCCTCATAATACCCTCGCAATTAAATCCCACTCCACTGCTCACTCCCCATACCCTCATAATACCCTCCCAATTTAAACCCACTCCACTGCTCACTCCCCATACCCTCATAATACCCTCCCAATTAAACCCCACTCCACTGCTCACTCACCATACCCTCATAATACCCTCCCAATTAAATCCCACTCCACTGCTCACTCCCCATACCCTCATAATACCCTCCCAATTAAATCCCACTCCACTGCTCACTCCCCATACCCTCATAATACCCTCCCAATTAAATCCCACTCCACTGCTCACTCCCCATACCCTCATAATACCCTCCCAATTAAATCCCACTCCACTGCTCACTCCCCATACCCTCATAATACCCTCCCAATTAAATCCCACTCCACTGCTCACTCTCCATACCCTCATAATACCCTCCCAATTAAACCCCACTCCACTGCTCACTCCCCATACCCTCATAATACCCTCCCAATTAAATCCCACTCCACTGATCACTCTCCATACCCTCATAATACCCTCCCAATTAAATCCCACTCCACTGCTCACTCCCCATACCCTCATAATACCCTCGCAATTAAATCCCACTCCACTGCTCACTCCCCATACCCTCATGATACCCTCCCAATTAAATCCCACTCCACTGATCACTCTCCATACCCTCATAATACCCTCCCAATTAAATCCCACTCCACTGCTCACTCCCCATACCCTCATAATACCCTCGCAATTAAATCCCACTCCACTGCTCACTCCCCATACCCTCATAATACCCTCCCAATTTAAACCCACTCCACTGCTCACTCCCCACACCCTCATAATACCCTCCCAATTAAATCCCACTCCACTGTTCACTCCCCATACCCTCATAATACCCTCCCAATTAAACCCCACTCCACTGCTCACTCTCCACACCCTCATAATACCCTCCCAATTAAATCCCACTCCACTGCTCACTCTCCATACCCTCATAATACCCTCCCAATTAAATCCCACTCCACTGCTCACTCCCCATACCCTCATAATACCCTCCCAATTAAATCCCACTCCACTGCTCACTCCCCATACCCTCATAATACCCTCCCAATTAAATCCCACTCCACTGATCACTCCCCATACCCTCATAATACCCTCCCAATTAAATCCCACTCCACTGCTCACTCCCCATACCCTCATAATACCCTCCCAATTAAACCCCACTCCACTGCTCACTCCCCATACCCTCATAATACCCTCCTAATTAAACCCCACTCCACTGCTCACTCCCCATACCCTAATAGTACCCTCCCAATTAAACCCCACTCCACTGCTCACTCCCCATACCCTCATAATACCCTCCCAATTAAATCCCACTCCACTGCTCACTCCCCATACCCTCATAATACCCTCCCAATTAAACCCCACTCCACTGCTCACTCCCCATACCCTCATAATACCCTCCCAATTAAATCGCACTCCACTGCTCACTCCCCATACCCTCATAATACCCTCCCAATTAAATCCCACTCCACTGCTCACTCCCCATACCCTCATAATACCCTCCCAATTAAACCCCACTCCACTGCTCACTCCCCATACCCTCATAATACCCTCCCAATTAAACCCCACTCCACTGCTCACTCCCCATACCCTCATAATACCCTCCCAATTAAATCCCACTCCACTGCTCACTCCCCATACCCTCATAATACCCTCCCAATTAAACCCACTCCACTGCTCACTCCCCATACCCTCATAATACCCTCCCAATTAAATCCCACTCCACTGCTCACTCCCCATACCCTCATAATACCCTCCCAATTAAACCCACTCCACTGCTCACTCCCCATACCCTCATAATACCCTCCCAATTAAATCCCACTCCACTGCTCACTCCCCATACCCTCATAATACCCTCCCAATTAAATCACACTCCACTGCTCACTCTCCATACCCTCATAATACCCTCCCAATTAAATCCCACTCCACTGCTCACTCCCCACACCCTCATAATACCCTCCCAATTAAATCCCACTCCACTGCTCACTCCCCATACTCTCCTGCTTGTAGTATCATGTGTACAAGCTGTTCCCGGATAGATTATGTATATCGACCTTTAGCATCATGGCAGGATGTGATATTTCGAGTCAGAACCCCATTTTGCTCAGTGTTCATGTAGATATCTTAGAGATAAGACCCCAGTAAATAATCTCCTGTTGCTTTGACACTAAATCTATTATTCTCATTTAATATTAACGGCATACTGACAATATGGTGGCAGCGGTAAAAACGCCTTTTGTAGCGTAAAAAACAGAAGAGATTGAAAACATCGAAGAGAAGCATGGGGAAGCCAGCGAGCTTTGAGCAAGCGGCAGAGCCCAACCAGGCTAATGTGGCCAAGATCGATTGAAAGATTCAACAGGTACCGTTCCACGTCAGGTCTAACGGCATGACCGGAGAGAGAACAGGTCAGTGTTTTACTTAACTCCATAGGAGACAGTGCGGACAACATTCTGACTACCCTGGGGATTGATGAAAAGGAAACCTCGTATTGGGATGTAATAAAAGCATTGGAGGGATACTTTCAGATCAGGAAGAATGTTATCGTGGAAAGGGCAAAGTTCAACAAACGCACCCAAAAAGATGGTGAAAGTTTTGATTCATTTATCTATGATCTAATAGACCCATTTGGTTTCCTTACTGAAACCATCCCAGAGCATCACCTAGTGAGTTTAGTTACTGTCGAAACTGGTTTAGTATGGCATTGATTTCCTTCTTCATCTTTGTGTGGCCCTTACCCAACTCAATAAAGCTGTAAAGAGAGAGATTCACCTTGTGGCATCAGTCGAAGACAGACTTGCCAAATTGGGAAAATGCTCCATATTCACCAAGTTGCACACAAATAGCAGGTTCTGGCAGTTGCCGTTAGATGAGGAGTCTAAATTGTTAACCACGTTTATCACACCCTTCGGTAGATTCTGCTTCAACAGATTGCCATTCGGTATTGCGTCGGCACCAGAGATATTCCAGCGAATGATGCCAACAATCCGAGAAGGCTTGGAGGAAATCATCTGCCACATAGATGATGTTCTGATTCATGGAGTAAACCAAGAAGAGCAAGATGCAAGAGAAAGAGCAGAATTACACAGATTACAAGAGGCAGGGCTCACATTAAATGCCAAGTGTCTATTCTCATAGTCGACAGTGAGGTTCCTTGGCCACACAGTTGTTTGATCTGGAATTCCAATAGATCCACAGAAGACGAAGGCAATAAAAGGTTACCCAGAGCCAAAGAATATAACAGATTTACAGCGATTCATGGGTATGGTTAACCAGGTCGGGAATTTCCGACCAAATCTAGCCACTATTAATGAGCTTTTACAACTGCTAAAGAACACCAGTGCCTGGTGCTGGGAAAACTGCCAGAAAAATTCTTTCAAGAAGTTCAAGGAAATATTGATCCTGATCTGGAATGAGTGACCATTATTGCAGCAGACACATCGTCAACAGGATTAGGTGCAATCCTGTTCCAGGTTCAAAAGGATGGACAATGCAGGTGGTATACTTTGCCTCTCATTTGCTGTCAGAGACAGAACAAAGGTACGCAGTGATTGAAAAGGAAACATTAGCAGCAACATGGGCGTGCAAAAAGTTTTTGGACTACGTACTGGGCCTCAAGGCCAAGATCAAAACTGAGCACAAGTCACTTGTGATGTTGCTCAATTCAAAGGAGCGAGCAAAATTACCCCAAAGGGTACAGAGATTTCAACTACGCCTAGAAAGATAATGACACAACAACTAGATATGTCCCAGGGCAACATCAGGTGACAGCTGTTGTTGTCGAGAGCGTCAAGTGAAATACCTGAAAGTAGGAGATGTCTCATTCCTGGAGGAAGTGGAAATCTTTGCTTTAGCTATAACCAAAGATTTTCCAGCAACTGCTCAAAGATTACGTCAAATTAGAAACAGAAAGAGGACCAAGTCTGTGAAAAAGTAAGACAGTTTTTCCAGAATCTATGCCTAATAACCTGGTTCGAAAAAAGTATCATGAGCAACAAAGCCATCTTACTATTGTAGACAACTTACTAATGTCCTTTTGGGAAGGAAATCTGCCGTCCTTACCTGGTCTGGCCTACATGTGACTCCAGACCCACAGCAATGTGGTTGACTCTTACACTACCCTCTGAAATGGCCTAGCAAGCCAATCAGTTCAAGGGCAATTAGGGATGGGCAATAAATGCTGGTCTTGCCAGTGACGCCCACATCCCACAAACGAATAGAAAAATAAATCGATGACAACAAACTAGTTATTCCAAGGGCTTTAAGGTTAGATATCCTAGAGAAACTACACCAAGGGCACTTAGGAATCACCAAATGCACAGCAAGAGTGAGAAACATGGTATGGTGGCTGGGGGTTTCTAAGGAGATCGAAGACATGATTTCCAGATGTATCATATGCGCTACTCCCAGACAAGACTCTCGAGAGCCACTAATGTCGTCTTTGTTTCCATCCAGGCCATGGGAGCAGCTGGGAATGGACCTGTTTGAACATAAAGGGAAGATTTTCATTGACTCTAACTCCAGATGGGATGAAGTCAAACCAATACATGGCCAGAGTTCTGAAGCCGTAATCAAATCACTAAAATAAATTTTTGCCACACATGGCATTCCAGACTTAGTGATCTCTAATAATGGTCCACAATTCGTGAATGAAACCTTCAAAGATTTCACAGAAACGCATGGATTTTCCCATGTTACAAGTTCACTGAGGTACCCCCACAGCAATGGAGAAGTGGGCAGGCGTTTGAACCATGAAAATGCCACTGAAAAAGAATGAGAATTTTCAGCAAGCACTTCTAAATGATCAATCAACGCCACTCCAGAACGGGCTGGCTCCATGTGAGTTCCTAATGGGTAGGAAGTCGAGGACACAACTACCCACACTCCCAAGCAACCTTCAGCCAAGAAACAGTGCGGAGGACCAGGAAAGGGGAGGATAAGAGACGAGAAAGAAAGGTCAACCCAAATGGAGAACCATGATAGACGTTACAGAGCAAAACATCAAACAGGCCTACGAGCTGGAGATTTCGTTTGGATTAAAGATCAGGGTCGATGTGGGAAAGTTATGGAGAAATCTCCATATCCTCAATCCGACATAGTCCAGATAGACTAGGCACTGACATCTCAGAAAAAAACAAACGGGGAAAAATCAAGAGAATCAGCTGCCAGAGAGAGCTGATGAACTGGTGATACAACCAACAACAGATCACTCAGACATCAGCGAAAGCAGAGAACCCCCTGAGCCATCCAGTGCTTCAACTCACCCGGAGGAAAATACCAAAAGGCTCAATACCCCAAACAAGTAAAAGAACACCACGCGATGGCAGAGTCATGACAAGCCCATAGAGTTACAGACCTGATGAATGAAGTCAGAGACTTAGAACATAGAACAATACAGCCCAGTACAGGCCCTTCAGCCCACGATGTTGTGCTGACCCTTTAACCTACTCTAAGATCAAACTACCTACATACCCTTCATTCTACTATCATCCATGTACCTATCCAAGAGTCGCTTAAATGTCCCCAATGTATCTGCTTCTACTACCACCGCTGGCAGTGCATTCCACGCACCCACCACTCTCTGTGTAAAGAACCTACCTCTGACATCTCCCCGAAACCTTCCTCCAATCACCTTAAAATTATGCCCCCTGGTGATAGCCCTTTCCGCCCTTGGAAAAGTCTCTGACTATCCAGTCTATCTATGCCTCTCATCATCTTGTACACCTCTATCAAGTCACCTCTCATCTTTCTTCGCACCAATGAGAAAAGCCCTAGCTCCCTCAACCTTTCTTCATAAAACATGCCCTCCAGTCCAGGCAGCATCCTGGTAAATCTCCTCTGCACCCTCTCTAAAGCTTCCACATCCTTCCTATAATGAGGCGACCAGAACTGAACACAATATTCCAAGTGTGGTCTAACCAGGGCTTTATAGAGCTGCAGCATAACCTCGCGGCTCTTAAACTAAATCCCCTGTTAATGAAAGCCAACACACCATACGCCTTCTTAACAACCCTATCAACTTGGGTGGCAACTTTGAGCGATCTATGGACACGGACCCCAACATCCCTCTGTTCCTCCTCACTGCCAAGAATCCTGTCTTTAAGCCTGTATTCTGCATTCAAATTCAACCTTCCAAAATGAATCACTTCACACTTTTCCAGATTGAACTCCATCTGCCACTTCTCAGCCCAGCTCTGCATCCTGTCAATGTCCCGTTGCAACCTACAACAGCCCTCCACACTATCCACAACTCCAGCAACCTTTGTGTCATCGGCAAACTTACTAACCCAACCTTCCACTTCCTCATCCAAGTCATTTATAAAAATCACAAAGAGCAGAGGTCCCAGAACAGATCCCTGCGGAACACCACTGGTCACCAAGCTCCAGGCCGAATACTTTCCATCTACTACCACCCTCTGTCTTCTATGGGCCAGCCAATTCTGTATCCAGACAGCCAACTTTCCCTGTATCCCATGTCTCCTTACTTTCTGAATGAGCCTACCATGGGGAACCTTATCAAACGCCTTGCTAAAATCCATATCCACCACATTTACTGCTCTTCCTTCATCAACGTGTTTTGTCACATCCTCAAAGAATTCAATAAGGCTTGTGAGGCATGACCTGCCCCTCACAAAGCCATGCTGACTATCTCTTTTCAAACTATGCTTTTCCAAATAATCATAAATCCTGTCTCTCAGAATCCTCTCCAATAATTTGCCCACCACCGACGTAAGACTGACTGGTCTATAATTCCCAGGGTTATCCCTATTCCCTTTCTTGAACAAGGGAATAACATTTGCCACCCTCCAATCATCTGGTACTACTCCAGTGGACAGTGAGGACGCAAAGATCATCGCCAAAGGCGCAGCAATCTCTTCCCTCGCTTCCCGTAATATCCTTGGGTATATCCCGTCTGGCCCCGGGGACTTATCTATCCTCATGTCTTTCAAAATTTCCAGCACATCCTCCCTCTTAACATCAACCTGTTCGAGCATATCAGGCTGTTCCACGCTGTCCTCACAAACGACCAGGTCCCTCTCACTAGTGAATACTGAAGCAAAGTATTCATTAAGGACCTCCCCTACCTCCTCCGACTCCAGGCACAAGTTCCCTGCACTATCCCTGATCGGCCCTACCCTCACTCTGGCCATCCTCTTGCCTCATCGGGACAAACCTATCCAGCAGTCACAGCAAGTGCTCCCTTAACAACCTCCACATTTCTGTCGCGCATTTCCCTGAGAACATCTGTTCCCAATTTAAGCTCCCCAGTTCCTGCCTAATAGCATTGTAATTCCCCCTCCCCCAATTAAATATTTTCCCATCCCGTCTGCTCCTATCCCTCTCCATGACTATAGTAAAGGTCAGGGAGTTGTGATCACTATCACCGAAATGCTCTCCCGCCGAGAGATCTGCCACCTGGCCTGGTTTGTTGCCAAGCACCAAGTCCAATATAGCCTCCCCTCTAGTCGGCCTGTCTACATATTGAGTCAGGAAACCTTCCTGGACACACCTGACAAAATCTGCTCCATCCAACCTATTTGCACTAAGGAGGTTCCAATCAATATTAGGGAAGTTGAAGTCACCCATGACAACAACCCTGTTACTTCTGTTCCTTTCCAAAATCTGCCTCCCAATCTGTTCCTCCGTGTCTCTGTTGCTATTGGGGGGTTCTATAGAAAACTCCCAACAAAGTGACTGCTCCTTTCCTGTTTCTGACTTCCACCCATAATGACTCAGTAGACAAACCCTCCTCGACGACCTCCCTTTCTGCAGCTGTGATCCTATCCCTGATTAACAATGCCGCTCCCCCACCTCTTTTACCTCCCTCCCTATTCCTTTTGAAACATCTAAACCCCGGAATATCCAACATCCATTCCTGCCCCTGTGATATCCAAGTCTCCGTAATGGCCACAACATCATAGCTCCAAGTACTGATCCATGCTCTAAGTTCATCACCCTTATTCCTGACACTTCTTGCGTTAAAATAGACACACTTCAACCCATCATACTGGCTGCAACTTTGCCCTGTCAACTGTCTAACCTTCCTCACAGAGTCTCTGCACTCTGTTTCTGCCTGTTCAACAGCTACCCCATCCACTGATTCGTAGCTCCGGTTCCCATCCCCCTGCCAAACTAGTTTAAACCCTCCCGAAGAGCGCTAGCAAACCTCCCGCCCAGGATATAGGTGCCCCTCCAGTTCAGATGCAACCCGTCCTTCTTGTACAGGTCCCACCTTCCCCAGAAGGTATCCCACATATCTGAACCCCTCCCTCCTACACCAGCTCTGTAGCCACGTGTTCAGCTGCACTCACTCTCTGTTTCTAGCCTCACCAGCACGTGGCACCAGTATCAATCCTGAGATTACTATCTGCTCATCCTGCCTTTTAGCTTCCAACCTAACTCCCTATATTCGCTTTTCAGGTCCTCATCCCTTATCCTAGCTATGTCATTGGTACTGATATGTACCACGACTTCTGGCTGCTCCCCCTTAAGAATCCTGTAGGCTCAATCCGAGACATCCCTGACCCTGGCACCCGGGAGGCAACATACCATCCGGGAGTCTCCTGTCTGTTCCTCTAACCATTGAATCTCCTATCACTATCGCTCTCCTATTCTCCCCCCTTCCCTTCTGAGCCACAGAGCCAGGCTCAGTGCCAGAGACCTAGCCGCTGTGGCTTTCCCCTGGTAGGTCGTCCCCCACAACCGTATCCAAAACGGTATACTTATTATTGAGGGGAACGACCACAGGGGATCCCTGCACTGTGCGCCTGTTCCCTTTCCCTCCCCTGACGGTCACCCAGCTACCTTTATCCTGTAACTTAGGTGTCACTACTTCCCTATAACTGCTCTCTATCACCCCCTCAGCATCCTGAATGATCCGAAGTTCATCCAGCTCCAGCTCCAGTTCCCTAACGCAGTCTGCGAGGAGCTGGAGTTGGGTGCACTTCTCACAGGTGAAGTCAGCAGGGACACAAGTGGTGACCCTCACCTCCCACATCCTGCAAGAGGAGCATGCAACTGCCCTAGCTTCCATCCCCTCTGCTCTAAATTGAGTGAAGAGATTAAGTAAAAATAAAGGAAAACCTTACCTTACCAAACCCTCCATACAAGAGTTCTTTTTTTTTGGTTAGAGGAGGAGGACGGGTGGGAGACACTACATGTGTAGTGTTTTGGGTTTAGCCACTGCCCGAATATATAAGTTCACTTACCCAGCAGTCCCTGTGTCCGCGTCCGCTGAATCATGAGGTAAGTATTTTATAGCTCAACTTACCTTCCTGTTTCTGGCGCATTTTTTGAAACCTCCGGTCCTGCTGCTCCTCGGGCTGTTCTGGCTCCTCTCACTCCGGAGGGAGATGTAGTAAAATGTACATAATCTGTTGCTCGGTAGATTATATATATGGACCTTAAGCATCATCACAGTATGTGATGTCACAGGTCTGAACCTCGTATTGCTCAGTATTCATGTAGATATCTTAGAGATAGGACCCCTATAAATACTCTCCTGTTATTTTTACCCAAAGTCTACTATCCTCATTCAATACTAACAGCACACTAATAATAACAGTACACTGCTCACTCCCCGTGCCCTCTTAATACTAGTCCAATCTAAATCCACTCTCCTGCTCACTCCCCATACCCTCTTAATACCCACCCAATCTAATCCCACTCTCCTGCTGACTCCCCATACCCCCTTAATAACCGCCCAATCTAATCCCACTCTCCTGCTCACTCCCCATACCCCCTTAATACCCGTACAATCTAATCCCACTCTCCTGCTCACTCCCCATACCCTCTTAATACCCACCCAATCTAATCCCACTCTCCTGCTCACTCCCCATACCCCCTTAATACCCGTACAATCTAAACCCACTCTCCTGCTCACTCCCCACAGAAAGTTCAGAGGGGAAGTGACAAATTAAATAAGAGGAAAAAGAGAGTATGAGAAGATACAGGCAGCTAACATAAAAAGGAATTCAAAAGTCTTTAATAGCATTGAAATAGTAAAAGGAAGGGAGGGGCCGATTAGGGACCATAAAGGGATTTACGCCTGTAGACAGAGGGCATGGCTAAGATACTAAATGTGTACTTTGGATCTGTCTTTACAAAGGAGAAAGATGCTGCCAAAGTCACATTGAAAGAAAAAGTAGTTGAGACACTGGATGGGTTAAAAATTGATAATGTCATTATAGTCATAGAGTCATAGAGTGATACAGCACCAAACTAACTAGCTCGGGGTCATAGAAGACAGAGGGTAGCAGCGGAAGGGTGCTTTTCTGAATGGAGGGATGTGACTAGTGGTGTTCCGCAGGGATCAGTGCTGGGATCTTTGCTCTTTGTAGTATATATAAATGATTAGGAGGAAAATGTAGCTGGTCTGATTAGTAAGTTTGTGGACAACACAAAGGTTGGTGGTGTTGCGGATAGTGATGAGGATTGTCAGAGAATACAGCAGGATATAGATCAGTTGGAGACTTGGGCGGATAAATGGCAGATGGAGTTTGATCCGGACAAATGTGAGGTAATGCATTTTGGAAGATCTAATGCAGGTGGGAAGTATACAGTAAATGGTAGAACCCTTAGGAGTATTGACAGGCAGAGAGATCTGGGCGTACAGGTCCACAGGTCACTGAAAGTGGCAACGTAGGTGGATAAGGTAGTCAAGAAGGCATACGGCATGCTTGCCTTCATCAGTAGGGGCATGGAGTATAAAAATAGGCAAGTCATGCTGCAGCTGTGCAGAACCTTAGTTAGGCCACACTTAGAATATTGCGTGCAATTCTGGTCGTCACACTACCAGAAGGACGTGGAGGCTTTGGAGAGGGTACAGAGGAGGTTTACCAGGATGTTGCCTAGACTGGAGGGTATTAGCTATGAGGATAGGTTGTATAAACTCGGATTGTTTTCACTGGAACGACGGAGGTGGAGGGACGACATGATAGAGGTTTACAAAGTTATGAGTGGCATGGACAGAGTGGATAGTCAGAAGCTTTTTCCCAGGGTGGAAGAGTCAGTTACTAGGGGACATAGGTTTAAGGTGCGAGGGGCAAAGTTTAGAGGGGATGTGCGAGGCAAGTTCTTTACACAGAGGGTGGTGAGTGCCTGGAACTTGCTGCTGGGGGAGGTGGTGGAAGCAGGTACGATAGCGACGTTTAAGAGGCATCTTGACAAATACATGAATAGGATGGGAATAGAGGGATACGGTCCCCGGAAGTGCAGAAGGTTTTAGTTTAGACAGGATCAAGATCGGCGCAGGCTTGGAGGGCTGAATGGCCTATTCCTGTGCGTACTGTTCTTTCTTCAAAACAGGCCCACAGAGTCCACGCCGACCATCAACCACCCATTTATACTAATCCTTCAATAATCCCATTTTCCCTCTCACATTCCCACCTTCCCTCAATTCTCCTACCACCTACCTACACTAGGGGCAATTTTTACAATGGCCAATTTACCTATCAACCCGCAAGTCTTTGGCATGTGGAAGGAAACCGGAGCACCCGGAGGAAACCTCCGTGGTCACAGGGAGAACTTGCAAACTGCAGGGGATGGGCACAAACGAAATGTGGAGCTTATTCAAGGAGCAGCTAATGCGTGTCCTTGATAAGTATGTACCTGTCAGGCAGGGAGGAAGTTGTCGAGCAAGGGAGCCGTGGTTTACTCAAGAAGTTGAAGCGCTTGTCAAGAGGAAGAGGGCGGCTTATGTTAGGATGAGATGTGAAGGCTCAGTTAGGGCGCTTGAGAGTTACAAGCTAGCCAGGAAGGATCTAAAGGGAGGGCTAAGAAGAGCAAGGAGAGGACACGAGAAGTCATTGGCGGATAGGATCAAAGAAAACCCTAAGGCTTTCTATAGGTATATCAGGAATAAACGAATGATAAGAGTTAGAACAGGGCCAATCAAGGATAGTAGTGGGAAGTTGTGTGCGGAATCAGAGGAGATAGGGGAAGCGTTAAATGAATATTTTTCGTCAGTATTTACAGTAGAGAAAGAAAATGTTGCCGAGGAGATTACTGAGATACAGCCTACTAGGCTAGATGGGATTGAGATTCACAAGGAGGAGGTGTTAGCAATTTTGGAAAGAGTGAAAATAGATAAGTCCCCTGGGCCAGATGGGATTTATCCTAGGATTCTCTGGGAAGCTAGGGAGGAGATTGCAGAGCCTTTGTCCTTGATCTTTATGTCGTCATTGTCGACAGGAATAGTGCCGGAGGACTGGAGGATAGCAAATGTTGTCCCCTTGTTCAAGAAGGGGAGTAGAGACAGCCCTGGTAATTATAGACCTGTGAGCCTTACTTCGGTTGTGGGTAAAATGTTGGAAAAGGTTATAAGAGACAGGATTTATAATCATCTTGAAAAGAATAAGTTCATTTGCGATAGTCAGCACGGTTTTGTGAAAGGTAGGTCGTGCCTCACAAACCTTATTGAGTTTTTCGAGAAGGTGACCAAACAGGTGGATGAGGGTAAAGCCGTGGATGTGGTGTATATGGATTTCAGTAAGGCGTTTGATAAGGTTCCCCACGGTAGGCTATTGCAGAAAATACGCAAGTATGGGGTTGAAGGTGATTTAGAGCTTTGGATCAGAAATTGGCTAGCTGAAAGAAGACAGAGGGTGGTGGTTGATGGCAAATGTTCATCCTGGAGTTTAGTTACTAGTGGTGTACCGCAAGGTTCTGTTTTGGGGCCACTGCTGTTTGTCATTTTTATAAACGACCTGGATGAGGGTGTAGAAGGGTGGGTTAGTAAATTTGCGGATGATACGAAGGTCGGTGGAGTTGTGGATAGTGTCGAAGGGTGTTGTAGGGTACAGAGGGACATAGATAGGCTGCAGAGCTGGGCTGAGAGATGGCAAATGGAGTTTAATGCGGAGAAGTGTGAGGTGATTCACTTTGGAAGGAGTAACAGCAATGCAGAGTACTGGGCTAATGGGAAGATTCTTGGTAGTGTAGATGAGCAGAGAGATCTTGGTATCCAGGTACATAAATCCCTGAAAGTTGCTACCCAGGTTAATAGGGCTGTTAAGAAGGCATATGGTGTGTTAGCCTTTATTAGTAGGGGGATCGAGTTTCAGAGCCACGGGGTCATGATGCAGCTGTACAAAACTCTGGTGAGGCCGCACCTGGAGTATTGCGTGCAGTTCTGGTCACCGCATTATAGGAAGGATGTCGAAGCTTTGGAAAGGGTGCAGAGGAGATTTACTAGGATGTTGCCTGGTATGGAAGGAAGGTCTTACGAGGAAAGGCTGAGGGACTTGGGGTTGTTTTCGTTAGAGAGAAGGAGGAGGAGAGGTGACTTAATAGAGACATACAAGATAATCAGAGGGTTAGATAGGGTGGATAGTGAGAGTCTTTTTCCTCGGATGAGGATGGCAAACACGAGGGGACATAGCTTTAAGTTGAGGGGTGAAAGATATAGGACAGATGTCAGAGGTAGTTTCTTTACGCAGAGAGTAGTAGGGGCGTGGAACGCCCTGCCTGCAACAGTAGTAGACTCGCCAACTTTAAGGGCATTTAAGTGGTCATTGGATAGACATATGGATGTAAATGGAATAGTGTAGGTCAGATGATCGGCGCAACATCGAGGGCCGAAGGGCCTGTACTGCGCTGTAATATTCTAATTCTAAAAAAAAACTCCACACAGGCTGTACCCAGAACTGAACCTGGCTGGAGCTGTGAGGCTGTGGTGCTTTTTTTGGGGGGGAAATATGCAGTGTGTCTTTAAGATTGCGGATGGACTTTAATCAGAGGATTGTTCATCGGGAAATGTAAATCTGCAAGGACACTAATTTTTTCTATTTTAAATGTGGTTTTTATCTTAGAAAAAACTAAATTCTTATACACTAATAAACAATTAATTTACTAATATCTAAGAATACCTGGTTTGGTTCGCCTCATTCTGGGGGACTTATAGATTGTTCAACTTGGCTATGGCTTTCTTTAATTTGGAAAGTTTATGGTGATATGTTATACGATCTGTGGAGTGACGGGACTGAATTAACAGTACGTTGCTCCCACCGCAATCAGAATTTTATATTTTGATGGTGCTTTGTCTTGGGCGGTCGTGTCATAACATATTAATTGGGGGCTCGCTCGCAATTGAATCATATTTTAATAAAGCGACTTGCGCCTGGGATCAGAATCAGACTAATTGAAGGGCTCACATTTGGAACTACATTAATTATTAATCTCTGGGATAACATATTTAAATTGGGGTCTTGCATCTGGCATCATATTCTTTTCTCTCACATTTGGGATCATATCAATTGGAAACTCGATTGTTGGGATCTAAATCTAACACCAATTACAAAGAAATAAAAAGAACCAGGTCTCTTGTATAATAAGATACAGTCTATGCCATTGTAATGGCATTAGTGGCTACAGCTGAGTTTTTGGGAAAGCAGAGTGTTTCCCTGAGTGATTTGATAACTTTAACCAAGACTAAATTCAAAGAATTGGCAGCAAAATTGGGGTTAGAATTGAAATTAGGTGCCAAAAAAGCAGAGATAATTGACATAATAGCCGAACAGCTGGAATTAGAAGAAGAAGATGATAAAGGGGAATACAAGGAACAAGAAAGTAGTAGGTCCAAGAGTGATGCAATGGTATTGGCTAGGATTCAGTTAGAAACTAAAAAACTTGAGGCTGAAAAAGAATTAAGAAAACTTGAATTGGAGGAGGAAAGGAAGAGAGAAAGTGAAAGAGAAGAGAGGGAATTTAAGTTAGAAGAGATGGAACTCAGACAAAGGGGGTCGTCTTAAATCCAGAGAAAATTCGGGTCAGGAAGAATCTGAATTTAGATCAGGACCCAGCGAGAAGTTGTTTAAATTTTTACAAGCTCTTCTTAAGTTTGTGGAAAGGGATGTAGAGGCATGAAAAGAACAGTGGGTAGGCACAGTAGAAACAAACTAAAATAAAATAAACAAAGAAAAAAGAAAAAAGAACTAAAAATAAAAGTAAAATGGGGGCCCGTCATGCTCTGAAATTATTGAACTCAAAGTTCAGTCCGGCAGGCTGTAGTGTGTCTAATCGGTAAACAAGATGCTGTTCCTCGAGCTCTGTGTATCTTTCTGTGCCATAAACATTCGATGATTCTATGGACAAAAGAAATAAACTCCAGAGGTGAGGTGAGAGTGACTTCCCTTGATATCAAGGCAGGATTTGACCGAGTATGGCATCAGGGAGTCCGGGCAAAACTGGAGTCAATGGGAATTGGAGGGAAAACTCTCCGCTGGTTGGAGTCAAACCTAGCATAAAGGAAGATGGTTGTGGTTGGCGGAGGTCTATCATCTCAGCTCCAGGACATCACTGCAGGAGTTCCTCAGGATAGTGTCCAAGGCCCAACAAACTTCACCTGCTTCATCAATGATCTTTCCTTCATCATAAGGCCAGAAGTGGGCAGGTTCGCTGATGATTGCACAGTGTTCAGCACTACTCGTGTCTCATCAGATACTGAAACAGCCTGTGTCCAGATGCAGCAAGAGCTGGACAATATCCAGGCTTGAGCTGATAAGTAATGTTTGTGCCACAATTACCAGGCAATGGCCATCTCCAACATGAGAGAATGTAACCATCTCCTCTTGATGTTCAATGGCATTACCATTGCTAAATCACTGACTATCAACATCCTGAAGATCACCATTGAACAGAAACTGAACTGGACCAGCCACATAAATACTGTGACTACAAGAGCAGGTCGGAGGCTTGTACTTCTGCGGTGAGTAACTCATCTCCTGACTCTCCAAAGCCTGGAGAGTACCTACAAGGCACAAGTCAGGAGTGTGATGGAATACTCTCCACTTGCTTGGCTGAGTGTAGCTCCAACAACACTTGAGAAGCTTGACACCATCCAGGACAAAGCAGCCCATTTGATTGGCACCCCATCTACCACCTTCAATGTTCACTCCCTTCACCACCAATGCAGTGGCAGCAGTGATTATCATTACAAGATGCACTGCAGCAACATACCAAGGCTCCTTTGACAGCACCTTCCAAACCTCTACCACCTAGGTGCTGTTCCTTGAGCTTGCATTGATGTTCACTGGAACACTGCAGCAATCCCAGGATAGAGATGTGGGCTTGAGAGCAGGGGTGGGGGGGTGTTGAAATGGCCAGCAACCAGTAGCTCGGGGTTCTGCTTTCGAACTGAGCGGAGGTGTTCCACAAAGCAGTCACCCAATCTGCGTTTGGTCTCCCCAATGTAGAGGAGACCACATTGTGAGCAGTGAATACAGTATACTAACTTATACGGGCCCTCCTTTTTTATTTTTAGTTACTTTTTCTTTTTTATTTGTTCATTTTATTTTAGTTTGTTTAATTTGTTTCTACTGTGCCTACCCACTTTTTTTTCATGTTTGTACTTGGGGCCTGGGCTGTTCATTTTTCTGTTAATTAACATCCTCTCTGTACTAATGCTTTGTCTTTCAGAACACCATTAACATACCATTTGCCTTTGCTCCATGACCTTCTGGTCAGTTATTCACTGTGACCTTGTCCTATCAACACCTTGTCTTGCCCTACCCCCACTTTACTTGCTTAAAATATTTTACATTTCTAATATTTGCCAGTTCTGATGAAGGGTCACTGACCTGAAACGTTAACTCTGCTTCTCTCTCTCCACAAATGCTGCCAGACCTGCTGAGTATTTCCTGCATTTCTTGTTTTTATTTCCGATTTCCAGCATCTGCAGTATTTTGCTCTTAGTATAGGAACGTATGGAGATTGACTGGGCAGACATTTTTAGAATTTGAGAGGGCGAAGCAAATTAATTTTGACCGTTGGATACGGGCATTAAAGATGGAAACCACATATGAGGACCTTCGAGAATTGATTCTCTTAGAAGAATTTAAAAACTCCATTCCTTCAGTAGTGAGAATTCATATAGATAACCTGAACGTTTTGAAAGCTAGGCAAGCAGCCGAAATTGCTGATGATTTTGAGCTTATGAATAAGCCAATATTTTGTCCGTCACCGCCATAAACCGGAGAAGGATAGAAAGTGGGAGAGTAAAAGGAAGGCAAGTAGCCAGGGACAAGAAGGAACAGCTGAGAATGCCCCAGGATCACCTCCTCAGGTCAGAAAGGAAGGTGCTGAGGGTAGAAGTGAGGTTCACAAACCAAAGTGTTATCATTGCAACAAAACGGGTCACCTTCGTTCAAAGTACTGGAAATTGCAAGGTAAACCCATAGGACTTGTTCGAATATGCAAAGTTAGTGCAGAGGAAATGACTCTGACTGAGAGTATAGCAGACCAGTCTATAGCTTTAACGACAGTTGTGGAACCAGATACTAAAACTGAAAGGAGTGTAGAGGTTAAGAATAAAATATCTGAGAGTTATAATGAAGTTCTGTCAAACGGACAGTAACTCCATATCCTGTAAGTGAGGCAGGAAAACATCATTATACTCAGGGACACAGGAACAACCCAAACACTCTTGTTGGGGAAAGATATGAGGTTTCCACCAGAGAGAGCCTTCAGCACTAAAGTTTTAGTTAATGGAATTGGTGGGGAGTATATACCCATACCTATGTATAAAGTACACCTAGAGAGTGACTTAATATCTGGGATAGTAACTGTAGGTGTTGTCCTCAGTTTGCCAGTAAAGGGATCTACTCCTAGGAAATGATTTGGCTGGAGCAAAAGTATCAATTTCTCCTATAATTACAGAGGAACCAAGAGAATTTAAGGAAACGGAGCAATTACAGGAACAAGTTCCGGGAATATTTCCTGCATGTGTAGTTACCCGAGCAATGGCTAAACAGGATTCATTGTTGGACATAAAAGGGTCACCACAAATAGATGGCCAAGTATCTGCAACCTTATTTGGGGATTTAGATAACCCAAATGATTTGTTTAACAGATCGTCTATCATTGCAGCACAGCAAGCTGATCCAGAGATATACCGAATCGCACAGACAGCTCTGTCAGAAGCTGAGGCGAAAGGAGTTCTGGAAGGCTATTATATGGCAAATGGGGTTTTGAGGAGGAAATAGAAACTGCCTCATAGACCTGCCAATGAAGACTGGACAGTTGTTGAACAGATAGTGGTACCACCTAAATATCGCCAAGGATTATTAAGGTGAGCACACAACATTCCTCTTGCAGGATATAGGGGAATTCGGAAGACCAAATCACGCATAAGCCAACATTATTAGTGGCCAGTTGTTACAAAGGATGCGAGACAATTTTGTAAGACATACCATACATGTCAAATGGTGGGAAACCCACAACCTACCATAAAACCGGCACCACTGGTTCCCATACCAGTGTTTGAGGAACCAGTTAGCAGGGTACTGGTAGACTGTGTAAGACCCTTGCCAAAAACAAAAGTGGGGCATCAATACATACTTACCATCATGGATATGGCTACTCGATTTCCAGAGGCCATTCCTTTGAGGACAATTACTGTATTAGTGGTAGAAAAGTTAACCCAATTCTTTACGAGATATGGGTTACCACTTGAAGTTCAATCAGATCAAGATTCTAACTTCATGTCTAAGATATTTCAAGAGGTTATGGACAATTTGGGGGTTAGACAGTTGAAATCTTTATCATATCACCCACAGTCACAGGGAGCTTTAGAGATTTCACCAGACTCTCAAAACGATGATTAAAACATACCGTCACTAATATCCACATGACTGGGATAAAGGACTAGACTTTCTTTTATTTGCCACCAGAGACTCACCAAATGAGTCTACAGGCGTCAGTCCTTTTGAATTGGTTTATGGACATAAAATAAGAGGTCCTCTTAAACTTATAAAGGACAGATTCTTGGAACAAAAGAATGAATCTTCAATACCAGACTATGTATCTGTGTTCCGGGAAAGGCTCACAAAAGCTTGCGGTGTAGCTCAGGAACACCTTAAAGCATCCCAAGCCAATATGAAAAAGTGCGCAGACAAGAATGCAAAAAAACGTGATTTTCAACCAGTGATTGAAGTATTAGTGTTGTTACCATTACAGGGAGAACCATTAAAAGCACGGTTCAGTGGCCCATATAGAGTGATCAAAAGACTGGGTAAGGTAGATTACTTGACTGACACCCCTGATCGCCGGAAGAAGAACCAGTTGTGTCACAACAATATGCTCAAACAATATTACCGCAGGGAGGAGGATAAGCCAATGCAGGTATGTCAGGTAGTCGGGAATGTTGAGAAGGAAAAGGATAGTGAGGATGAGGCAGAAACAGGCCTAGGAAATTCTCAGATTGAACCTCCAACTATCAGATTAGCGAACACAGAATGGCTAGGAAAATTAAACAATATTGTTTTGCACTTAGAGGCAAAACAACGTGAAGACCTAACCAGGCTTTTCACAATGTTTCAAAGAGTTTGTAGGGATAAGCCTGGATGTACAACCTTAGGCACACATGATGTAGATTTAGGGGAAACCGTTCCTTTAAAACAATATCCTTACCGTGTGAATCCAGACAAACAGGCCCAAGTGAAAACGGAGATCCAGTACATGCTGGAAAACAATTTGATTGAACCTAGTCAGAGTAGCTGGAGTTCGCTCATAGTTCCAGTACCTAAACCTGATGGGTCAACCCGATTTTGAATAGATTATAGAAAAGACAATGATGTAACGAAGGCACACTCCTACCCAATTCCACATTTAGAAGACTGCATCGTCAGAGTGGGCAGCGCCAAGTTTCTTACCAAGATTGACTTGTTAAAGGGATACTGGCAAGTTCCTTTGACTTGTCGAACCAAAGAGATATCAGCCTTTGTAACACCTGACGGTCTTTATCAGTGCCAGGGCTAAAAATTTGGGCTAAAAAATGCCCCAGCAACTTTTCAAAGATTAATGAATCAGGTGGTAGCTCATGTTCTCAACTGTGTAGTATATCTTGACGATGTACTAATATACAGTAACACTTGGCAAGAACACTTAAACCAATGAAAACTTTTGTTTAAAAAGTTACGAACTGCGAACTTAGTGGTTAATTTGGAAAAAAGTGAATTTGGAAAGGCAAGAGTAGCTTACCTTGGACACCTAGTGGGGCAAGGTCAGGTATTACCAAAAACGGCAAAGGTACAAACCTTAATGGAGTTTCCAATCCCTGCAACTAAATGGGAAATAAAGAGATTTTTAGGGATGTGCGGTTTTTACAGGAAATTTGTACGGAAATTTAGTACTGTGGCTGCTCCATTAATTGATTTGCTACAAAAAAAGAAAAATAAAGTGGTATGGTCAGATAAATACCAGGCAGTTTTATAAAGCCTAAGGCAATGCTCCAAATTTCACTAAACCCTTTAAAATGGTGAATGATGCTAGAGACTTGGGGGTTGCTGCCATCCTATTGTAAGATGACGAATCAGGCATAGAGAAGCCAGTAGGGTATTTTTCCTGAAAAATAAATTGTCATCAGAAAAAATATTCCATTGTGGAAAAAGAAACATTGGGGCTTTTACTGGCTCCCAAACATTTTGAGGTATATGTCCACCAGGATTATAAAGAAACACTGACCATAACCCATTAACATTTGTGGAAAAGTTTAAGACCAAAATGCTAGAATCTTTAGATGGAGTCTGTTGTTCCAGCCTTATCATCTAAGGGTTGTACATATTTCGGGGAACAATAATGTTATCACCGCGCTTTGTCGCGGATTTAACCATGTTAATGTATGCAGATGGCGATGGTGTAAAAGAACGCTGTAAATTATTAGTAGAGTATGGTGCGTAAATGCGGGGAAATTTTTTTTAGCGTTTTCTCAATTACTATTTTTTGCATTGTAATGAAACGCATTTTGGGAATGGCATTTTACTCCGCCGGGGCGGAGGTGTCATGATCGTGTTTTTTTGGGGGGGGAATATGCAGCGTGTCTTTAAGACAGCAAAGGATCAGTTCTGCTTTAAGAACAAGCAAGCCTCAGGAGTTATCGAGAAGGTGCATTTGGTTGCCATTGGATACAACCATTCAGAGAGGGAACCAGCCAGTTTCAGAAGGTGCATCCAGGTTGCCTTGGATACAGCCACTCAGAGATTAAGGATCGATATACAATGTTACGATTAACTTTTAAACTGGCTTTTTGTTGAGGCAGACTGTTCTAACAGACACAGACAGCTGGGCCAGATCTCTGTTAATTTAAACTGGAGGAAGAGAATTTAAACTGCAACATTTTTTTTATTATCCCTCAAAATTTTGAAGCCAGATTGATTCTATTAAAAGTGGTTACGAATTGTTGATTTGCTGTGGTCATCGCTGGAAGAAAGAGAAGTTTGAAGCTTCGGATGTCGGACTGTTTTCGTTTCCTGGAAGATTGTGAGTGGACTTTAATCAGAGGATGGTTCATCTGGAAGTGTAAATCTGCTAGGACACTAATTTTTTCTATTTTAAATGTTTTTATCTTAGTAGCGTTTAAGAATGTAGTTTTTTTCCAATAAACAGATAATTTGTTAATGTCTAAAGATACCTGTTGTTACAGCCTTATCATCTAAGGGTTGTACATATTTCAGGGAAAAATAATGTTATAGCCGCACTTTGTCCATGTTAACGTATGTAGATGGTGATGGTATGAAAGAACGCTGTACATTACTAGTAGAGTATGGTGCGTAAATGTGGGGGAAAAAATGTTAGCGCCATTCGGGGGGATTAATAGATTTTTCAACTCGGCTGTGGCTTTCTTTAATTTGGAAAGTTTAAAGTGATATGTTATGTGATCTGTGGAGTGACGGGACTGAATTGACAGTGCATTGCTCCCACTGCAATCAGAATTATATATTTTGATTGGGGGCGTTGCCTTGAGCGGTCATGTCATAACAATAAGGATTAGAAAGGCTGGCTGTACTTAAAGCTGGTAAGTCACCAGGACAGGATGGAATGCATCCGAAGATACAGAGGGAAGTAAGGGTGGAAATTGCAGAGGCACTGGCCATAATCTTCCAATCATCCTTAGATACAGGGGTGGTATCAGAGGACTGGAGAACTGCAGATGTTACACCCTTGTTCAAAAAGGAGTGTGTAAGATTAAGCCTAGCAAATACAGGCAATCAGTTTAACCTCAGTGAAGAGAAAGTTTTAGAAATGATAATCCGGGAAAAAAAGTCACTTGGACAAAATGTGGATTAATTAGAGAAAGTCAGCATGGATTTCTTAAAGGCAAATCATGTTTAACTAACTTGATTGAGATTTTTGATGAGGTAACAGAAAGGGTTGATAAGGGGAATGCTGTTGACATGGTGTATGTGGACTTCCAAAGTTGATTGATAAAGTGTCACATAACGGGCTTGTCAGCAAAGTTAAAGCCAATGGAATAAAAGGGACAGTGGCAGCATGGATACGAAATTGGCTGAGTGACAGGAAACAGAGAGTAGTTGTGAGGAGGAAGATATATAGTGCGGTTCCCCAGTTGTCGGTATTGGGACCCCTACTTTTCTTGACACATATTAATGACCTAGACTTGGGTGTACAGGGTACAATTTCAAAATTTGCAGATGACACAAAACCTGGAAGTATTGTGAACTGTGAGGAGGATAGTGATAAACTTCAAGAGGATACATATAGGCTGGTGGAATGGGCAGACATGAGGCAGATAAAATTTAATGCAGAGAAGTGTGAAATAATACATTTTGGTACAAAGAATGAGGAGAGGCAATATAAATAAAGAATATAATTCTAAAGGAGGTGCAGGAGCAGAGGGACATAGGAATATATATGCAAAAATCATTGAAGGTGGCAGGGCAGGTTGGGAAAGCAGTTAAAAAGGCATACGGGGTCCTGGGCTTTATTAATAGAGGCATAGAGTACAAAAGCAAGGACGTTATAGTGAAACTTAATAAAATCTCGGCCTCAACTGGAGTACTGTGTCCAGTTCTGGGCACCACACCTTCGGAAGGATGTGAAGGCATTAGAGAGGGTGCAGAACAGACTTATGAGAATGGTCTGGCAATGAGGAACTTCAGTTACATGGAAAGATTGGAAAAGCTGGGGATGTTCTCGTTAGAGAAGGTTGAGAGGAGATTTGATAGAGGTGTTCAAAATCGTGAGGGGTCTGGACAGAGTAGTTAGAGAGAAACTGTCCCCATTGGTGGAAGGGTCGAGAACCAAAGGACACCGATTTAAGGCAAAAGAAGCAACAGCAGCAAGGAGACAAACCTTTTTGCACAGCAAGTGGTTAGGATCTGGACTGCACTGGCTGAGAGTGTGCTGGAGGCAGATTCAATTGACGCTTTCAAAAGGAAATTGAATAATTATCTGAAGAGAAAAAATTTGCAGGGCTGCAGGGAAAAGGTGAGTTGCTCTTGCAGAAAACTGCCACAGATACAATGGGCCAAATGGCCTCCTTCTGTGTGGTAACCATTCAATAAATCTATTCCATGATTCTATAAATATCCCTCCAACCTAATCCAATGCACCTATTCACTCTCATTCCCTTTAATATCCCAAAACTGATCCCACTCTCCTGTTCATACCCCATATTCTTTAACATCCCACCGAATTAATCCTAATCTCCTGCTCACTCCCCATGGTTTTTAATAACCTCAATCCAATCCTACTTTCCAATTACCTTCTTTCACTCACTCTCCCTCTGTCACTCCCAAACTCTTTTTCTCTGTCATTCTCTCTCTGTCACTCTCTCCCTCTGTAACTCTGTGTCTCTCCCTGCTCTCTCCATCATTCTCACACTCTGTCACTCTTACTGTCTTTCTCTCTCACTTCACTCTCTCCGTCACTCCCACACTTTCGCCATCACTCTCACTCTCTCTGTCACTCTCTCTCTATCTCTCCAATTCCATCACTTTCACTCTGTCACTCCCACGCTTTGTCATTTTCACTCACTCTCTCTCCATCACTCACACTTGCTCCGGAATCTCCTCTCTCCATCTCTCTCTCTCTCTGTCATATTCATTCCCCTCTCTCCATCTCTCTCTGTTTCTCTCACTTTCTCTTCATTACGCTCTCTCACTCACTCTGTTGCTCTCTCAGTCACTCTCACTCCGTCACTCTCTCCCTATAACACAGATAACCAATTTGAAAAGTTGGAACCTTTTCGTTGGCGAGAGCAGTGATCAGGACCGCTGCCCGTGACAGTCGTTTCATGGTGAGCACTTTGCGGTTGGCCATGGCTTCCTTCTGCTCCACCGTCTCATTGAAGAGCTGTTGCAGTGATTGCTGGTGATCCTCAATCTATGGGACATAAACAGAAGGGAAATGCTGTAAGCCATCTCTTGCTGTCCTGGCCAGCCCACCAGACTGTTCATGTGAGTGGAGAGGGAATAGAAAATGGCAGCCGTGTGGAGCATAAATGCTGGAACAGGCCTGGAGGCTGAGGTTTGTCTGATTTCTGAATTCAAGGCTCACCTGCAGCAGGAGGCCTGAGGTTCGCCTGAACTGGGTGGCCCCAGGCTCTCCCGAACCGGAAGGACCAAAGGTCACTCGAACTGGGAGGCCCAATCCCTGCCCGAACTGGGAGGCCCGATCCCTGTCCGAACTGGGAGGCCCCATCCTCCCCCGAACTGGGAGGCCCCAGACACTACTAAACCGGGTCGCCCGATCCCCGCCCGAGTTGGGAGGTCCGGTCCTCGCCCGAACTGGGAGGTCCAGTCCTCGCCCGAGCTGGGAGGCCCGATCCTCGCCCGAGCTGGGAGGCCCGATCCTCGCCCGAGCTGGGAGGCCGGGTCCTCGCCCGAGCTGGGAGGCCGGGTCCTCGCCCGAGCTGGGAGGCCGGGTCCTCGCCCGAGCTGGGAGGCTGGGTCCTCGCCCGAACTGGGAGGCCCGATCCCTGTCTGAACTGGGAGGCCCCATCCTCCCCCGAACTGGGAGGCCCCAGACACTACTGAACCGGGTCGCCCGATCGCCGCCCGAGTTGTGAGGTCCGGTCCTCGCCCGAACTGGGAGGTCCAGTCCTCACCCGAGCTGGGAGGCCCGGTCCTCGCCCGAGCTGGGAGGCCCGATCCTTGCCCGAGCTGGGAGGCCCGATCCTCGCCCAAGCTGGGAGGCCCGATCCTTGCCGAGCAGGGAGGCCGGGTCCTCGCCCGAGCTGGGAGGCCCGATCCTCGCCCGAGCTGGGAGGCCCGATCCTCGCCCGAGCTGGGAGGCCCGATCCTCGCCCGAGCTGGGAGGACGGGTCCTCGCCCGAGCTGGGAGGCCGGGTCCTCGCCCGAGCTGGGAGGCCCGATCCTCGCCCGAGCTGGGAGGCCGGGTAGTCATTTGAACTGGGAGGCTCAATACTTGCCTGAACTGGAAGGCCCAATACTCATCTGGTGGGAGGTCAGTGGTTTTCCTGAACTGGGAGGCCCGAAGCTAACCTGAACTATGTAGTCTGAGACTCACCCAAACCAAGAGGCCCAATATTCAGTTGAAAAGGGAGGTCCACGGCCCACTATTCACCCGGGCCTCCTGTGCTTAATTTGTATGAGCTTCCAGCACCTTTTGCATCTCTGCATGCCACTGCCGTCCATTTTGGTGGAGTGTCAGGTCTTTTTGCCTCACTGTCAGTAGCTCACAGGTGAATACTGGAATGTGAAGTGGGGAAGAAAGTAATCACACATACTGAGGAATACAGGGTGTACTCCTAATCCTCCTGGCTCCACTGCAATATTTTTGGAATTCTTTTTTCAAACAAATCTTTTGTTGGCAGCAGCTGAAGGATTGGGGCTACAGCCTTGCTCACTGTAGACTATTTACTGTAAAGGGGCCTCAATTTGGCCCCATGTCTCTCAGTAACATATGCAAGGGGCCTAATGCCAGGACCTTAGTTTTAGACTAGACATCGTCTTTTACATGCTCCTGGGTGCAGGACATTGGTCTCTGAAATCAGGCCCCTATTACACCTGTTCCATAAAACTAACTCCATTTTCTGCCCCACAATCTTGGGACAGGAAAATAAACAATGGAGGGTGAATATCAGGAAACAAGGCCATGAGGGACTGGCTTGAGGGCTCAGCTGGTAACACACCACCCTGGGAAGTACGGAAACTAGAAAGGGTGATGGCGAGTCAGTGGGTCTCAGCTGGATGGCAGTTGGGGTGCTGCAATTAGCCGCAATACTCCTGGGCTGGGGGACAGACAAAAACATTGCATCTATCACACTCCACGGAAATACGGATGTTCATTTGCACTTGTGTGTAAGAATGCAAGTGTGCAAGTATGTGTGCGTATGTACATGCATGTATGTATGTCTGTGTGTGCATGTGTATATGTATGTGTTTATATGTGTGTGCATATGTGTTTAGGTGTGTATTCATGTCTGTGTGTGTGTATCTGTATGTGTTTATATGTATGTGTGTAAATGTGTTTATGTCTGTATACATGTCTCTGTGTGTCTCTGTATGTGTTTATATGTTTGTATGTGTGTGTTTGTGTCTAAATGAGTGTGCACGTGTCTGTGTGTATGTATATGCTTATGTGTGTGTGCATGTCTATATGTACATAGGAACATCGGGGCAGGAGTAGGCCATTCAGCCCATCGAGCCTGCTCCACCATTCAATACGATCATGACTGATCATCCACTTCAATGCTTTTTCCCACACTATCCTCATATCCCCTTCTGTCATTTGTATTTAGAAATCTGTCAATCTCTGCTTTAAACATACTCAATGACTGAGCTTCCACAGCCCTCTGGGGTAGAGAATTCCAAAGATTCACAATCCTCTGTATGAAGAAATTTCTCCTCTTCTCTGTCCTAAGTGACTTCCCCCTTATTTTGAAATTGTGTCCCCTGGTTCTAGACTCTCCAACCAGGGGAAACATCTTACCTGCATCTACCCTGTCTATCCCTTTAAGTATTTTGTAGCTTTCAATGAGATCACCTCTCATTCTTCGAAACTAGAGAATACAGGCCCATTTCCCCAATCTCTCTTCATAGGACAGTCCCACCATCCTGGGAACAAGTCTGGTGAACCTTCATTGCACTCCCTCTATGGCAATAATATCCTTCCTAAGGTAAAGGGACCAAAACTGCACCCAGTACTCCAGGTGCGGTCTAACCAAGGTTCAATACAATTGAAGCAAGACTTCACTACTCCTGTACTCAAATCCTCTTGCAATAAAGGCCAACATACCATTAGCCTTCTTAATTGCTTGCTACACCTGCATGTTAGCTTTCAGTGACTTATTGACAAGAACACCCAGGTTCCTTTGTACATCTACACTTTCTAATCTCTTACCATTTAAGAAATACTCTGCACATCTGTTCCTCCTACCAAAATGGATAACCTCACATTTTTCCACATTATATTCCATCTGCCACGTTCTTGCCCACTCACTAAGTCTTTCCAAATCCCCTTGAAGCCACTTTGCATCTTCCTCACTACACACATTCCCACTTAGTTTTGTGTCGTCCGTGAACTTGGAAATACTACATTTGGTCCCCACATCCAAATCATTGATATATATTGTGAACAGCTGGGCCCCAAGCACTGATCCCTGCAGTACCCCAGTAGTCACAGCCTGCCAACGTGAGAATGGCCTGTTTATTCCTACTCTCTGCTTTCTGCCTATTAACCAATCCTTAATCCATGCCAGTATATTATCTCCTATCACATGTGCTTTAATTTTGCTAACCAACTTTCTGTGGGGGACTTTATAAAAAATATTCTGAAAATCCAAGTATACCAAGTCCACTGATCCCCCTTTATCAATTCTGTTAGTAACATCCTCAAAAAACTCCAACAAGTTTCCTTTTTATGTATCTATAGAAGCTTTTACAGTCCATTTTTATATTGTTTGCTGGCTTACATTCATATTCTATTCTCCCTTTCTTTATCAGTTTCTTTGTCCTCCTTTGCTGTATTCTAAAATCCTCCCAATCCTCAGGTTTACTACTATTTCTGGCAACTTTATAGGCCTTTTCTTTTAATCTTATACAATCCTTGACTTCCTTTGTTATCCACGGTTGACTGCCTTTATTTTTGGTGTTTTTGTGCCTTGAAGGAATGTATAATTGCTGTAAACTATGTAGTATTTCTTTAAAGACTATCCATTGCCTATGTATTGTCATAGCTTTTAATGTATTTTCCCAATCCACCTCAGGCAATTTGCCCCTCAAACCTTCATAATTTCCTTTGTTCAAGTTTTATGTAAGTGTATATGTACATGTATTTGTGTGTTTGTGTATGTGTGTGGCTCGGAGAGCATCTGCAGCGCACTGTCGGCAATGCTGCATGCCTTTATTTAAACCACTGCAAAAAAAAAAAACCCTTAGCAAATGTAATCACCTCTAAGTCTGCCAAATGATGCTTCACCTCCCGAAGGACGTGGATGAGCTTTCCGGACGTCGATGGTGGGCACTGAGGAAATGGCTTATTACCTGCACCAGATTCCACCCCCCCTCCCCCCCCCCTTTACCCCCCTTCCACCCCCTCCCCTTCCCTGCTCCACCCTCTCAGCTCACCCCCTCACAACCCCGTCCCAGCCCGCCCCCCCCTCGCACCATCTTCACCCCGCACCCCCTTCCCCTGCACCCCCCCCTCCTCCCTCTACCCCTCCCCCTTGCATCCCCTCCTCCCACCGGCACCATCCTACACCTGTGTAGGGGCCCCAACAACCCCACTGCCTTGTGGGCGTCTCGGGAGAGACCAAGGCTAAGGGAGTAAACCCTAACAGAAAATCCGGAGCGGAACCCCGTAGGCGGTCATGTGTCACCTTTGGCATGTTTCCGGCAGTTCCTGCAGCCATACTGGTGCCAAACGTCGTGTCCTGCACTCCTTTGGACCCCACCAGAAAGGCCGAGAGGGGGGTTTTGACGACTGGGCAACTCTCAACCTCCATAAATTTGCCCAGGCATGCGCCATGGAGAGGTCACTCCATAGTTGCCTCACAGCGACTGAAACAACACGGAAGGCAGCAGTTACGGGGTGCATATGTATGTGTTTGAGTATGTTTATACATATGTGATTATATGTGTGTGTATATATGTATATATGTGTCTGTGTGTGTGTGTGTATATGTATGTGTGTGCATGTGTCTGCGTGTGCATGTGTATATGTATGTGTTTATACGTGTGTATATATGTGTGTTTATGTGTGTTTGTGTGTATATATATATATATGTATATATGTATTTGAGTTTGTGTATTGTCATGCAGACCCCACAACTGCCAAGAACGAGGCACATTAATTTTGTCACATAAACATTGATTTGAAAACTGTTGACGTGAAGAAAGGACTGTTTAAAAAAAATCACCAGGCCCTTGGCTGGAAAGACATTTGCATATTAACAGACAGTGCTTGTGGAGACAAAAGGATTAACTTCCCCTCTCCAAATTAACCCACAATGGACTTTGAACACCAGACATTGAAGGTAAGGGAGCTCAAATTTCAGGATGACTGCTGGGATAGCCGAATCCACAAACAGACGTGGTCAGACCAGCTGGTCACGTGACTAGCCTGCTTGGCAACCTGGTTTTTCTGAATTGTACAAAGAGTTTTGAACAGAGAGACTGCAGTATGCTCCTGGACTGAAGAAGATATCTTAGGCCTGGCTCTCCCTCTCTTTCTCACGGAACTCCAAATCCACTGAAGACCCATGAACCCCAAGAGAGAAAGGTCTCCTGCAGCGAACAAGGTTTAAGAAGAATGTTGGGCCCCTTCGAAGAGCAAGATCTACCTACAATCAAGGACTCTATAGTGAGCTCGAAGAACCGTAACAAAAACCCTCTTCAGAGATTGCCTCAGACTTTTCCACTTTATTTTCTTCTGCTCTTTTCTGTCTCTATCTGCTTGCGTGTGTCGCGTATGCATGCTAGTGTGGGTGCATCATGTATCCGTAGGTGCTAACCGAAATAGAGTTTAAGTTTAATAAATTTCAACTTTTCTTCTTTAAACCTAAGAAAGTCTGTTTGTGCTGGTTTCTTTGCCTTATAATTGGAAAGCAGTGAACAAGGATTCACCAAGGGGGAGCTAAAAACACAGCGTGTTTAAAATTAAACCCTGTTACGGTAAGACCAGGTGAAGGCTGAGAGGGAACCTTAGACCCCTTTCTCACCTGGTCGTAACAGTATATGTAAGTATTTATATGTGTCTTTGAGTGTGTCTGTGTGTGTGTATATCTGTGTGCATATGAATGCTTATGTGCATGTGTATATATGAGTGTGAATGTATGTGTTTGTTTCTATGTACGTGTTTTAGGTGTATATCTGTGTGTATGTGTATGTATGTGCTTATGTGTGTGCATGTTGGAGTCTGACTGTGATTCTGTCCCTGGTGACAATCACTGGGGCAGCAGAGGGTTGCTGGGACCTGTAGAATTTCATGGCCAGTGTAAGTTAGTTTTTTTTTATTCATTCATGGGATGTGGGCATCGCTGGCCAGGCCAGGCCAGCATTTATTGCCCATCACTAATTGCCCTTGAGAAGGTGGTGGTGAGCTGCCTTCTTGAACCGCTGCAGTCCATGTGGGGTAGGTATACCCACAGTGCTGTTAGGAAGGGAGCTCCAGGATTTTGACCCAGTGACAGTGAAGGAACGGCGATATAGTTCCAAGTCAGGATGGTGTGTGGCCACAGAGGAGGAGGAGGGGAGGAAGGGAATTTTCAGTGGTGTCCTACCAGCCTCAGACTTTCGTGCTTCTTTCTAAGATTCTCCTTGGCAATCTTCAGGGCTTCCTGGGCCTCCACCACGTGCTGCTGCTTTGGTTCAACTGCCTGTCAAAAACACAGAGTGGGTTATTTACTCCAGCGGTTTCTCCAACAGTGGTGGTCTGTCACCAAATGGTTTACTGCCTGAGTGGTAAAGTTGACAATGATCCCCTTTTGCTTTTAACTTTTAAATAGCAGTGGGGGTTAATGTGGCCCAGTCCTACTTCCAAACATGGCACCTGCTTGACCAGTTCACACACTTTCACATCAAAACTGACAGCTTATTCTGCACAGCCTCACGTCACTCGCCAGACACAATCCATGATCCTTCTCCTTCCATATTCAATCATCAAATGCCAATTAGAGGTTTCTTTCAGAAAGTAACATTTTGGTATCCAGTATATGAATAATTTGAGTCCTGATGTGTGGTAAGTGTAGCCTGTTTGGGAGGAATAGGTGACTTTGGATCGATATTCCCAAAACTCCACACCCCACGTGTGAGTCTGTTGTAAACTAACTGATAGAGATTGATTGTTGTGATTAATCAACAACTCCACTGTAGTTTTATCATGCGATTACCAGGATGGTAGAAGGTGAGTTAGATAGGCCTCAGTTCCTAATATCAAACTACAAACTCAAGAGTCCACACAGCCTGATTGTTACATATTTGTAGATCAGACCTGGCCTCTGTACAGATTCTGCGGTAGAGTCTGACGGTTTGTCCCGATTCCCAGCCTGATGTAATGCTGAATATTTTCCAGCTGTATTTTTTCACAGAATGAACTCCACTGTCCTCTATAGACACAAGCAAACTATCTAACCCTGAGCCAAAAGCTCACGCTAACCACAGTGCTGTCCGATGTCAATAAACTGTCTGGCGCACCATTCATTCATCCCCTTAGGCCCCGTTCTTCTGCTCTGAGTCACATCTGTCTCCTTATCTGTGGTCGTGGAAAGATCATTCTTACACAGCTGTGTCAAAGAGCCTGGTGGTGTGCACTAGCAAAAAGCCCCACTGTTCACCATTTCTAGATTTCCTCAGTCTAAAGTCATTTCGATGCTGCGATATCTGCAGTCGTTCCCTGCTCCCCCTGAGCAATGTCACTACTGGAGAATCCTGCCCTCTTACTTTGCTTGTGGCAGTGGGCTTGAATAGACTGAGCATTCAGTCCAGATGCCACATACAACTGGAACCCATGTTACTGTAGTGTGAAAAGGATCAGTCCTACTGCTCATTGGAACCACCTCTGTTGAGAGCGAGAGAAAACAAACCTGGAGGCTACTGTTCTGTATAAGGTATGGGGTTTATTTCTGGCAGTGCAGTTTTTTTTTAAACATATTACTTGGTTTTATTTTTCAAGCAACATATGGAAAACAACCAGGCTATTTTCAATCTCTAAAATTCTTCGAGGTTTAAGATTCACACTGTTTGAATTCTGAAATTTGATCCAGGAAATATATTTGTGTGTATTTTAGTGTTTAGTAAAATGCTGCCATAGCAACGTGTCGCAGCCTCAGGTCTGGTATGTAATGTTTCTAGGAGTGAAACCTGTTACTCTGCAGTTTGTAGCAATTTGAATTCCCTGTCTGGGTTTCAAACACTTTCACCTTGACAGTTGTTACTGGCTGGTTTATCACTGCTGGCTTTAATTTGATACAGATTGCCAGCAGTAGGTTTTGATCAGCGATATAGTGGCCGTTCTTCACACAGTGGCGCAGTGGTTAGCACCGCAGCCTCACAGCTCCAGTGACCCGGGTTCGGTTCTGGGCACTGCCTGTGTGGAGTTTGCAAGTTCTCCCTGCGACCGTGTGGGTTTCTGCCGGGTGCTCTGGTTTCCTCCCACAGCCAAAGACTTGCAGGTTGATAGATAAATTGGCCATTGTAAATTGCCCCTAGTGTAGGTAGGCTGTAGGAGAATTGAGGGAGGGTAGGGAATATGGGATTAATGTAGGATTAGTATAAATGGGTGGTTGATTTTCGGCACAGACTTGGTGGGCTGAAGGGCCTGTTTCAGTGCTGTATCTCTCTATGACTATGATTGAGAGAGAGCTGTGTCTTTCTAATTAGATGTTAAGCTGAGGTCCACTCTGCCTGTTCGATAAGTGATGCAGGGCTATCCCACAGGACTTTTGAAAGAAGAGCAGTGAGTTCTCCCCAGTATCCTCAATCAAACCACCAGAAAGAGATGATCACATCATTCAGTTCATTGCTCTGTAGGATCTCACTGTGGGAAGAGGGGCTGCTACATTATGTGTTAACTGTGACTCAGTTGGTAGCTCTCTCACCTCTCAGTCCCACTCCAGAGACTTGAGTGTATAATTTAGGATGACACTCGGAGTGCTGCACTGGTGGAGGTGCTGTCTCTTGGATAAGATGCTAAACTGAGGCCCCACCTGTCCTCGAAGATGGACATGAAAAATCCCACACCATTATTTTGAAGAAGAGCAGGGGAGTTCTCCCCGATGCCTTGGTCAATATTTATCCCTCAACCAAAATCATATGTGGTTATTATGCTGTTTGTGGGGGCTTGCTGTGCAGAAATTGGCTGCTGCATTTCCTACATTACAGCAGTGACTACACATCAAAACAGGTACTTTATAGACAGTAAAATACTATGGGATGTCCTATTAAATGCAAATTCTTTCTTTTAGCATTGTAAGGAGACCCCAGTGGGTGTGCAGCAGTCTCTCTCTTTCTCTATACCCACAGGATAATGTGGTGAGTCAGACACATACCTTTCCCTGAAAGTCAAATAAACACATCAACTTCTGTCTTTGTTTTCTTTTCTCTCATTCAGCTTTGTAGGAGAATGGCTGTCAAGCAGTGCCTGCTCTGGGCCGTTCTTTGTGTGTGTCAGGCATTAGCAGGACGATGCCCTAAGGAGTGCAGCTGTCGCCGGAAACCACCCATCAATCGCACGGAGGTGGACTGTTATAAACAGGGCCTGAAGGCAATGCCTGCAAAGCTGCCTGAAGATTCCTGGGTTCTGAGGATGGGTACGTATTGTTATTGGATCTTGCAGTGTGTGGTTAGTCTCACACACAGGTAGGCTGACTGACAGTGGGTGGCTGTACCAGTTTAGTGTGTCCTGGAGCAGTTCAACAATAGGCCTTATTTATTGTACCCCCTGACTGAATAGCTGAGAGGGTGGAATTTTATGCTCTCAAACGCGGTGGGTTTGGGGGTGGGTGATAAAATCAGGTGGGATGGTGGCGAGGCGGGCGGGGGTTGGGGGGGGAAGAGGGGGTGTTCCTGCCACCATCCCACCTTTGTTGAAGTTTAGTCTGGGGGAATCCTGTGAACAGCCTTCTCGCCCTGCCGCCAATTGAGGCCCTTAACTGGGTAATTAACCCCCAATTAAGGGCCTCTTCCCACCGAGGCACAATTACCTGTGCAGCCGGTGGCCCTGTCACCGCACAGGAAGCACGGCACAGAAAACCATGCAGGCTGCTTCCCAGCTCCAGGGGTGTGGGCACAATGTGCCTTTGAACGAGAGACTTGATATTGGGAAGGGAGGGCCCGCTGACGGACACCCCCCTGCCCTTGATGCCGACTACCACCCCCCACCACCCCCCGCAACCTCCACCCCGCGAGACCCCTCCCACCCTGCCCTACCTGGGGCCTGAGTCCAGTGATGATCCTCAGCCTCCAGGATGGTCATCTCTAGCAGAAACCACCACCTCCACGGTAGCGCTGCAGCTGACAACCTCTGATTGGCCGGCAGCTCTCTGAGGGCGGGACTTCCGATGATGGGGTCCTAAATCCTATGGAAGGTCTGCCGCTGTCCACTGAAGTGCCTAATAGGCACTAAATTCAGCGGGCCTTCCGGAAAAGAGGCGATGCAGGGACCTCAGTATCGATTTCTCCCGACGCCAGCATAAAATTCCCCCCAGAATGTTCCTGACTTACTCAAAGTGAAGAAGCTCAAAGTGCAAGTCATACAATCATGCACAGAAGGAGATCATTTGGTCCATCATGCCTGTGCTAGCTCTTTGAAAGAGATATCCAATTAGTACCATCCCCTACTCTTTCCCCACAGCCCAACAAATCTTTCCTCTTCAAGTATCTATCCAATTCCCTTTTGAAAGTTGCTGTTGAATCTGCTTCCACCGCCCTTTCAGGCAGCACATTCCAGATCACAACAACTCACTGTGTGAAATAAATGTCTCCTTGTCTCCCCTCTGGTTCTTATGCCAATTACTTTAATTCTGTATCTTCTAGTTACTCACCCTCCTACCAGTGGAAACTTTCTCCTTAGTTACTCCACCGAAACCCTGCATGGTTTTGAACACCTCTGTCAAGTCTTCCCTGCTCTAAGGGGAACAGCCCCAGCTTCTCCAGTCTCCCCACATAATTGAAGTCCCTTGTACCATTTTAGTAAATCCCTTCTGCACCTTCTCCAAAGGCATTGAGTCAGATGGGATCCCCATCACACTGATGATTGTCCAAGAGTAACCAGGAGGCAGAGACTTATCCAAACAGTTGGGTAACTGTGCGTGCATGTTAAATATAGAAATACACATTTAAACAGTGAGTCTTCAATATGTTGAATTTATTGTAAGTTTACAGTAGAGTTAAACATGGGAAGCTATATAGACAGATTAAGTGAGTGGGTAACAAGATGGCAGATGGAGTATAATGTAGGAAAGTGAAGTTATGCACTTTGGTCGTAATAATAGAAAGAAGAATAATTTTACAAGGTGTGAAACGTGTAAGTGTTGATGTTCAAAGAGACTTGGATGTGCTTGTACAAGGAGAAAGTTAACATGCAGGTTAAACAAGCAATTAGGAAGGCAAATGGCCTGTTGGTCTTTATTGCAAGGCGATTGGAGTACAGGAATAAGGAAGTACTGCTACAATTGTGCAGTGTTTTGGTGAGACCACATCTGGAGTACTGTGTGCCATTTTGGTCTCCACATTTAAGAAAGAATATACTTGCATTGGAGGCAGTGCAGCGAAGGTTCACTAGATTGGTCCCTGGGTTGAGGGGGTTGTCCTATGATGAGAGGCTAAGTAAATTGGGCCTTTATTCTCTGGAGTTTAGAAGAATGAGAGGTGATCTCATTGAAACATATAAGATTCTAGAGGGGTTGAGAGATTATTTCTGCTGGTTGGGGAATCTAAAACACGGGGGCACAGACTCAGCATAAGGAGCCAATCATTTACGTGATGAGGAGAAATTACTTCACTCAAAGGGCTGTAAATCTTTGGAATTCTCTACCCCAGAGGGTTTGGATGCTCCATCATTGAATACATTTAAGGCTGGGATAGATAGATTTTTGGTCTCTCAGGGAATCAAGGGATATGGTGAGCGGGCGGGAAAGTGGAGTTGAATCCTAAGATCAGCCATGATCGTATTGAATGGCGGAGCAGGCTCGATGGGCCATATGGTCTACTCCTGTTCTTATTTAAAAGCAAAATACTGCGGATGCTGAAAATCTGAAATAAAAACAAGAAGTGCTGGAACCACTCAGCAGGTCTGGCAGCATCTGTGGAAAGAGAAGCAGAGTTAACGTTTCGGGTCAGTGACCCTTCTTCGGAACTGACAAATATTAGAAATGTCACAGGTTATAAGCAAGTGAGGTGGGGGTGGGGCAAGAGATAACAAAGGAGAAGGTGCAGATTGGACAAGGCCACATAGCTGACCAAAAGGTCATGGAGCAAAGGCAAACAATATGTTAATGGTGTGTTGAAAGACAAAGCATTAGTACAGATGAGGTGTTAACGGACTGAATATTGAACAGCAGCAAGTGCAAACATGAAATCATGTCTTGAGGAAGAACTTTTTTTCCCAGAGGGTGGTGACGGTCTGGAATGCCCTGCCTGGGAGGGTGGTAGATGCAGGTTGCCTCACAACCTTTAAAAAGTACCTGGATGAGCACTTGGCACGTCATAACATTCAAGGCTATGGGCCAAGTGCTGGAAAATGGGATTAGGTAGACAGATCAGGTGTTTTAATGCATCGGTGCAGACTCGATGGGCCGAAGGGCCTCTTCTGCACTGTATTATTCTGTGATTCTGTGAATGGGTACGGCGGTAATTATTAGAACTAAAAGCTGCTAAGTCCCCAGGTCCTGATGGACTTCATCCTAAGGCCTTAAAAGAAGTGGCATTGGTTTTAATTTTTCAAAATTCCCCAGATTCTGGAAAGTTCCCATTAGATTGGAAAATAGTGAATGTAACTCTGCTATTCAAAAAAGGAGGAAGACAGAAAACAGGAAACTACAGGCCTATTAGCTTACCATCTGTCACAGGGAAAATGCTGGAATCTATTAGTAAGGAGGTGAGAGCAGGTCATTTAGAAAATCTCAATGCAATCGGGCAGAATCAATACGGTTTTGTGAAAGGGAAATCGTGTTTGACTAATTTATTAGAGTTCTTTGAGGAAGTAACAAGCAACGTGGATAAAGGGGAACTTGTGGATGTGGTGTACCTGGATTTCCAGAAAGCATTTGACAAGGTGCCACATCAAAAGTTACCAAACAAAATAAGAGCCCTTGGTATAGGGGCTAGCATATTAGCATGGATAGAGGATGGTTAGCTAATAGGAAACAGAGCATAGGCATAAATGAGTCATTTTCAGGTTAGCAAGCTGTAACTAGTGGAGTGCCACAGGGATCAGTGCTGAGGCCTCAACTATTTACAATCTATATCAAAGACTTTGATGAAAGGACAGAATGTATGGTTGCTAAATTTGCTGATGACACAAAGATATGTAGGAGAGTAAGTTGTGAAGAGGACATAAGGAGTCTGCATAGGGATATAGATAGGTTAAGTGAGTGGGAAAAGATTTGGCAGAAGGAGCGTAACGTAAGAAAGTGTGAACTTGTCCACTTTGGCCAGAAGAATAGAAAAGCAACATATTATTTAAATTGAGAGAGATTACAAAACTCCGAGATGCAGAGGGATCTGGGTATCCTAGTACATGAAACACAAAATATTAGTATGCAAGTAGAGCAAGTGATTAAGAAGGCAAATGCAATGTTGTAATGTATTTCAAGGGGAATGGAATATAAAAGTAGAGATGCTTTGCTACAGTGAGACCACGTCTAGAGTATTGTGTACAGTTTTGGTCTCCTTCTGTAACAAAGGATATAATTGCGTTGGAAGCAGTTCAGAGAAGATTCACTTGTCCGATTCCTGGGATGAGAGGGTTATCTTATGAGGAAAGGTTGGGTCTGTGTTCATTGGAGTTTAGAAGAATGAGAGGTGATCTTATTAAAACATATAATGGCACTTGACAGGGTGGACACAGAAAGGATGCTTTCCCTTGTGGGAGAGACTAAAACTAGGGGGCACCGTTTAAAAATAAGGGGCCTCGCATTTAATACAGAGCTGAAGAGAATTTTTTCTCTCAGAGGGTCGTGAGTCTGTGGAACTCTCTTCCTTGGAGAGCAGGGGAGGTAGGGTCATTGAATGTTTTTAAGGCAGAGGTAGACAGATTCTTGACAAACCAGGGGGACAAAGGTTATCGGGGGTAGGCAGGAAAGTGGAGTTGAGACCACAAACAGATTAGCTATGATCTTATAGAATGGAGGAGCAGGCGCGAGGGGTGAATGGCCTACTCCTGCTCCTAGTTCGTATGTATGTTCACATTTTACAATGTTAAAGGTGCTATATAAATGCAGGTTGTTCATGTTGTGTGGATGGATGATGTTCAGTAAGATATGTCAGCAATGGTATGTCAGAAGCACACTGCTCTCAGAGTGATATTCTGATCTGCTCTGACCTAATGCGTGGTTCTTTTTAAAAGGTCAGAACCTCCTGCAAACTCTTCCAGCTAATCTCCTTCAAGGAATGCCGTATGTTGAGAGCATCAATTTTGAGCACAATGCCATCAGGTCAATCCATCCTCAGGCTTTCTCTGGTGCCAGCCAACTGATACTGGTTAATCTCCACGGCAACCAACTCACCAAGCTTCCCCGCAAGGCCTTTCAGGGTCTGTCTAGGCTTCGCTTCCTGATGCTAGGCCAAAATCGCTTCAGTTCCATCAAGCCTGGGGCGTTTTCTGGCCTCCACAACCTGTCTGATTTGGACATGCCACTAAATGACATCACGTCACTGCCGCCCAAGGTCTTCCAGGCTCTGACTGCCCTCAGGATCATGGACTTGGCCTTCAACAAGATCCAGAAGATGTCTAGCAAGTCCTTTACAGGCCTTGGCAAGCTTTACTTCCTCAATCTGGATCACAACAGCATTACCGACATCCCGCCAGGAACCTTTAAGCCACTTGGTAGCCTGCAGATGTTGGTTTTGGACAACAACTTGCTGAGCACCATCAATGCTGCCAGCTTTGAAGGTTTAGGCAATTTACAGGAGTTGTACATGAGAAATAATGGTTTTGGCAAACTTCTGAAAGATATCTTCAAACACACACCCAAACTTACTCAGCTTGCTCTGAGTGGTAACAGGCTGAAATCTATTGATGGGACATCACTCTTACAGTTAACAGGTAAGAACACTTCCGTCAGCCTCATGGTCTCTTTCTAAAGACTCACTGAGAAGGAACAAACAAAAGCAGTACAGACAGACAGACAAACAGGCATACAAAGAGAGAAAAACTTGAATGTTAAAAACTTTCACAACTGCAGGAGGTCCAGAAGTGCTTTTCTACCAATGCAGTGCCTTTTGAAGTGTAGCCACTGTTGTATTGCAGGAATTGCAGCAGCCAATTTGCCCACAAGAGAGACAGTGCTGTAGTGGGAATGTCGCGAGAATAATCCAGAGGCCCAGCCTAATGCCCTGGGGACATGGGTTCAAATCCCACCACAGCAACTGGTGGAATTTAACTCCAATTAGTTCATAAGTTTAATGAATTAATTAAAAATACCTGGAATTGTGAGCTCCTCTCAGTAATGGTGCCATGAAGCTTTTGATTGTCATAAAAAAAACCATCTGGTTCACTACTGCCTTTTAGGGAAGGAAATCTGCTGTCCTTTCCTGGTCTGGCCTACATGTGACTCCAGACCCACAGCAATGTGGTTGACTTTGAACTGTCCTCTGAAATGGCTGGGAAAGCCACTCAGTTCAAGGGCAATTAGGGATGGGGAACAAGTGCTGGGGTCGCCAGCGACACTGACACACCATGAAAGAATAAAACAAACACAGCAAGGTCCCACAAACAGCACTCTGAAAAGGACCAGATATTCCACAGGTGAAAGAAAAAATATCGACCAGAATGCCAAGGAGAACTCCACTGCTCATCATCAGAATTGTACCATGGGATCTTTTATACCTGCTTATGAGGGCAGAGGGACTCGGTTTCAACATCTCTTCCAAAGGATGGCACCTCCGACAGTGCAGCACTCCCTCAGTACTGACCCTCAGACAGTGCAGCACTCCCTCAGTACTGACCCTCTGACAGTGCAGCACTCCCTCAGGACTGACCCTCCGACAGTGTAGCACTCCCTCAGTACTGCACCTCTGACAGTGCAGCACTCCCTCAGTACTGACCCTCTGACAGTGCAGCACTCCCTCAGTACTGACCCTCTGACAGTGCAGCACTCCCTCAGTATTGAACCTCTGTCAGTGCAGCACTCCCTCAGTATTGAACCTCTGTCAGTGCAGCACTCCCTCAGTACTGACCCTCTGACAGTGTAGCACTCCCTCAGTACTGACCCTCAGACAGTGCAGCACTCCCTCAGTACTGACCCTCTGACAGTGCAGCACTCCCTCAGTACTGACCCTCTGACAGTGCAGCACTCCTTCAGTACTGACACTCTGACAGTGCAGCACTCCCTCAGTACTGACCCTCTGACAGTGTAGCACTCCCTCAGTACTGCAACTCTGACAGTGCAGCACTCCCTCAGTACTGACCCTCTGACAGTGTAGTACTCCCTCAGTACTGACCCTCTGACAGTGTAGCACTCCCTCAGTACTGCACCTCTGACAGTGCAGCACTCCCTCAGTACTGACCCTCTGACAGTGTAGCACTCCCTCAGTACTGACCCTCTGACAGTGTAGCACTCCCTCAGTACTGACACTCTGACAGTGCAGCACTCCCTCAGTACTGACCCTGTGACAGTGCAGCACTCCCTCAGTACTGACCCTGTGACAGTGTAGCACTCCCTCAGTACTGCACCTCTGACAGTGCAGCACTCCCTCAGTACTAACCCTCTGACAGTGTAGCACTCCCTCAGTACTGCACCTCTGACAGTGCAGCACTCCCTCAGTACTGACCCTCTGACAGTGTAGCACTCCCTCAGTACTGCACCTCTGACAGTGCAGCACTCCCTCAGTACTGACCCTCTGACAGTGCAGCACTCCCTCAGTACTGACCCTCTGACAGTGCAGCACTCCCTCAGTACTGACCCTCTGACAGTGCAGCACTCCCTCAGTACTGGCCCTCTGACACTGCAGCACTCCCTCAGTACTGTCCCGCCAACAGTGCAGCACTCCCTCTGTACTGACCCTCTGACAGTGCAGCAGTCCCTCAGTACTAACCCTCTGACAGTGCAGCACTCCCTCAGTACTGGCCCTCTGACAGTGCAGCACTCCCTCAGTACTGTCCCTCCAACAGTGCAGCGCTCCCTCAGTACTGGCCTTCCGACAGTGCAGCACTCCCTCAGTACTGACCCTCCGACAGTGCATCACTCCCTCAGTACTGACCCTCCGATAGTGCAGCGCTCCCTGAGTACTGACCCTCCGACAGTGCAGCGCTCCCTCAGTACTGACCCCCCGACAGTGCAGCGCTCCCTGAGTACTGACCCTCCGACAGTGCAGCACTCCCTCAGTACTGACCCCCCGACAGTGCAGCACTCCCTCAGTACTGACCCTCCGACAGTGCAGCACTCCCTCAGTACTGACCCTCTGACGTGCAGCGCTCCCTGAGTACTGACCCTCCGACAGTGCAGCACTCCCTCAGTACTGACCCTCTGACGTGCAGCGCTCCCTCAGTACTGACCCTCCGACAGTGCAGCGCTCCCTGAGTACTGACCCTCCGACAGTGCAGCACTCCCTCAGTACTGACCCTCTGACAGTGCAGCACTCCCTCAGTACTGACCCTCTGACAGTGCAGCACTCCCTCAGTACTGACCGTCTGACGTGCAGCGCTCCCTCAGTACTGACCCTCTGACAGTGCAGCACTCCCTCAGTACTGACCGTCTGACGTGCAGCGCTCCCTCAGTACTGACCCTCTGACGTGCAGCGCTCTTTCTTTGCTTTAATGTAGTGTCAGCCTAGATTATGTGCACAACTGTCCAGAATTGGACTTGATCCCAGAATAGGTATAACTGAATCGATGAAAGTATGACCAATGAGCCACAGCTGACACCAAAGCTTCAGTCCTCAAATACTGCTTGGCAAAGCCTCTGGGTGCAGCTACTTTGTTTCCTTAACTCCTACATGCCAAGCATCAGTTAATTAAGTCTCCTCCCAGATATCTGACTCATTTAATTTACACCTCTTGCCCCACCATTGGTGACAGTGCTTTCTATATTCTCGGCCCCAAGCTCCGGAATCCCTCCTTCAACCTCATTGCCTCTCAGCACCTCCCTCCCCCTTTCAGATGCTCCTTAAATCTTACCTCTTTGTCCAGGATTTTGATCACCTGTCCTAATATCTTCTCATGTGGCTCGATGTTAAATTTTGTTTAATAATCGCTCCTGTAAAGTGCCTTGGGAAGTTTTACTACATTAAAGGTGTTAATGCAAGTAAACATTGTTCACATCAGCTTTTCACTTCCTGTGCCAGACTTTCCATTAGTGTTAGAGGCTTATCAATCAGATCAGTCAGAAAGAGCAACTGGAGGCTGTCTGACCAATCAGATCAGTCAGAAAAATCAACTGGAGGCTGTCTGACCAATCAGATCAGTCAGAAAGATTAACTGGAGGCTGTCTGACCAATCAGATCAGTCAGAAAAATCAACTGGAGGCTGTCCGACCAATCAGATCAGTCAGAAAGATTAACTGGAGGCTGTCTGACCAATCAGATCAGTCAGAAAAATCAACTGGAGACTGTCCGACCAATCATATCAGTCAGAAAGATTAACTGGAGGCTGTACGACCAATCAGATCAGTCAGAAAAATCAACTGGAGGCTGTCTGACCAATCAGATCAGTCAGAAAGATCAACTGGAGACTGTCCGACCAATCATATCAGTCAGAAAGATTAACTGGAGACTGTCTGACCAATCAGATCAGTCAGAAAGATCAACTGGAAGCTGTCCAACCAATCAGATCAGTCAGAAAGATTAACTGGAGGCTGTCCGACCAATCAGATCAGTCAGAAAGATCAACTGGAGGCTGTCCGACCAATCAGGTCAGTCAGAAAGATCAACTGGAGACTGTCCGACCAATCACATCAGTCAGAAAGAGCAACTGGAGGCTGTCTGACCAATCAGATCAGTCAGAAAAATCAACTGGAGGCTGTCTGACCAATCAGATCAGTCAGAAAGATCAACTGGAGACTGTCCGACCAATCACAACAGTCAGAAAGAGCAACTGGAGGCTGTCTGACCAATCAGATCAGTCAGAAAAATCAACTGGAGGCTGTCTGACCAATCTGATCAGTCAGAAAGATCAACTGGAGGCTGTACGACCAATCAGATCAGTCAGAAAGATCAACTTGTGGGCGGCACAGTGGCGCAGTGGTTAGCACCGCAGCCTCACAGCTCCAGCAACCCAGGTTCAATTCTGGGTACTGCCTGTGCGGAGTTTGCAAGTTCTCCCTGTGTCTGCGTGGGTTTCCTCCGGGTGCTCCGGTTTCCTCCCACATGCCAAAGACTTGCAGGTTGGTAGGTAAATTGGCCATTATAAATTGCCCCTAGTATAGATAGGTGGTAGGGAAATATAGGGACAGGTGGGGATGTGGTAGGAATATGGGATTAGTGTAGGATTAGTATAAATGGGTGGTTGACGGTCGGCACAGACTCGGTGGGCCAAAGGGCCTGTTTCAGTGCTGTATATCTAAAAAAAAAACTGGAGGCTGACGGCCAATCACATCAGTCAGAAAGATCAACTAGAGGCTGACGGCCAATCACATCAGTCAGAAAGATCAACTAGAGGCTGTACGACCAATCAGATCAGTCAGAAAGATCAACTGGAGGCTGACGGCCAATCACATCAGTCAGACAGATCAACTGGAGGCTTTACGACCAATTTGATCAGTCAGAAAGATCAACTGGAGGCTGTCTGACCAATCACATCAGTCAGAAAGATCAACTGGAGGCTGTCTGACCAATCAGATCACTCAGATAGATCAACTGGAAGATGTCCAACCAATCAGATCAGTCAGAAAGATTAACTGGAGGCTGTCCAATCAATCACATCAGTCAGAAAGATCAACTGGAGGCTGTCTGACCAATCACATCAGTCAGAAAGATCAACTGGAGGCTGTCTGACCAATCAGATCACTCAGATAGATCAACTGGAAGATGTCCAACCAATCAGATCAGTCAGAAAGATTAACTGGAGGCTGTCCGATCAATCACATCAGTCAGAAAGATCAACTGGAGGCTGTCTGACCAATCAGATCACTCAGATAGATCAACTGGAAGATGTCCAACCAATCAGATCAGTCAGAAAGATTAACTGGAGGCTGTCCGACCAATCCAATCACATCAGTCAGAAAGATCAACTGGAGGCTGTCCGACCAATCAGATCACTCAGATAGATCAACTGGAGGCTGTCTGACCAATCAGATCACTCAGATAGATCAACTAGAGGCTGTCCGACCAATCAGATCAGTCAGAAAGATCAACTGGAGGCTGTCCGACCAATCAGATCAGTCAGAAAGATCAACTGGAGGCTTTACGACCAATTTGATCAGTCAGAAAGATCAACTGGAGGCTGTCCGACCAATCACATCAGTCAGAAAGATCAACTGGAGGCTGTCTGACCAATCCAATCACATCAGTAAGAAAGATCAACTGAAGGCTGTCCGATCAATCACATCAGTCAGAAAGATCAACTGGAGGCTGTCTGACCAATCAGATCACTCAGATAGATCAACTGGAAGATGTCCAACCAATCAGATCAGTCAGAAAGATTAACTGGAGGCTGTCCGACCAATCCAATCACATCAGTCAGAAAGATCAACTGGAGGCTGTCTGACCAATCAGATCACTCAGATAGATCAACTGGAAGATGTCCAACCAATCAGATCACTCAGATAGATCAACTGGAGGCTGTCTGACCAATCAGATCATTCATAGATCAACTAGAGGGTGTCCGACCAATCACATCAGTCAGAAAGATCAACTGGAGGCTGTCCGACCAATCACATCAGTCAGAAAGATCAACTGGAGGCTGTCTTACCAATCAGGTCAGTCAGAAAGATCAACTGGAGGCTGTCTGACCAATCAGATCACTCAGATAGATCAACTGGAAGCTGTCTGACCAATCAGATCACTCAGATAGATCAACTGGAGGCTGTCCGACCAATCAGTTCTGTCAGAAAGATCAACTGGAAGCTGTCGGACCAATCAGATCAGTCAGAAAGATCAACTGGAGGCTGTCCGACCAATCTGATCAGTCACAAAGATCAACTGGAGACTGTCGGTCCAATCAGATCAGTCCGATAGATCAACTGGAGGCTGTCCGACCAATCAGGTCCGTCAGAAAGATCAACTGGAGGCTGTCCGACCAATCACATCAGTCAGAAAGATCAACTGGAGGCTGTCCGACCAATCACATCAGTCAGAAAGATCAACAGGAGGCTGTCTGACCAATCCAATCACATCAGTCAGAACGATCAACTGGAGGCTGTCCGACCAATCCAATCACATCAGTCAGAAAGATCAACTGGAGGCTTTCCGACCAATCAGATCACTCAGATAGATCAACTGGAGACTGTCTGACCAATACAATCACATCAGTCAGAAGGATCAACTGGAGGCTGTCCGACCAATTAGTTCTGTCAGAAAGATCAACTGGAGGCTGTCCGACAAATCAGTTCTGTCAGAAAGATCAACTGGAGGCTTTCCGACCAATCAGATCACTCAGATAGATCAACTGGAGGCTGTCTGACCAATACAATCACATCAGTCAGAAGGATCAACTGGGGGCTGTCCGACCAATCAGATCAGTTAGAAAGATCAACTGGAGGCTGTCGGACCAATCTGCTCAGTCAGAAAGATCAACTGGAGGCTGTCCGACCAATCAGTTCAGTCAGAAGATCAACTGGAGGCTGTACGACCAATCTGATCAGTCAGAAAGATCAACTGGAGACTGTCTGACAATCAGATCAGTCAGAAAGATCAACTGGAGACTGTCTGACAATCAGATCAGTCAGAAAGATCAACTGGAGGCTGTACGACCAATCAGATCAGTCAGAAAGATCAACTGGAGGCTGTCCGACCAATCAGATCAGTCAGAAAGATCAACTGGAGGCTGTACGACCAATCAGATCAGTCAGAAAGATTAACTGGAGACTGTCTGACCAATCAGATCAGTCAGAAAGATCAACTGGAGGCTGTCTGACCAATCAGATCAGTCAGAAAGATCAACTGGAGGCTGTCCGACCAATCAGATCAGTCAGAAGATCAACTGGAGGCTGTACGACCAATCTGATCAGTCAGAAAGATCAACTGGAGGCTGTCGGACCAATCTGCTCAGTCAGAAAGATCAACTGGAGGCTGTCCGACCAATCAGTTCAGTCAGAAGATCAACTGGAGGCTGTACGACCAATCTGATCAGTCAGAAAGATCAACTGGAGACTGTCTGACAATCAGATCAGTCAGAAAGATCAACTGGAGGCTGTCCGACCAATCAGATCAGTCAGAAGATCAACTGGAGGCTGTACGACCAATCAGATCAGTCAGAAAGATCAACTGGAGACTGTCTGACCAATCAGATCAGTCAGAAAGATCAACTGGAGGCTGTCTGACCAGTCAGATCAGTCAGAAAGATCGACTGGAGGCTGTACGACCAATCACATCAGTCAGAAAGATCAACTGGAGGCTGTCTGACCAATCAGATCAGTCAGAAAGATCAACTGGAGGCTTTACGACCAATCACATCAGTCAGAAAGATCAACTGGAGGCTGTCTGACCAATCAGATCAGTCAGAAAGATCAACTGGAGGCTGTACGATCAATCAGATCAGTCAGAAAGATCAACTGGAGGCTGTCCGCCCGATCACATCTGTCAGAAAGATCAACTGGAGGCTGTACGATCAATCAGATCAGTCAGAAAGATCAACTGGAGGCTGTCTGACCAATCAGATCAGTCAGAAAGATCAACTGGAGGCTGTCTGACCAATCAGATCAGTCAGAAAGATCAACTGGAGGCTGTACGATCAATCACATCAGTCAGAAAGATCAACTGGAGGCTGTCTGACCAATCAGATCAGTCAGAAAGATCAACTGGAGGCGGTACGATCAATCAGATCAGTCAGAAAGATCAACTGGAGGCTGTCCGCCCGATCACATCTGTCAGAAAGATCAACTGGATGCCCATGGAATAAAAAGGACAGTAGCAGCTTTGATATGAAGTTGGCTGAGTGACAGGAAACAGAGAGTAGTGGTGATTGGTTGCTTTTCAGACTGGAGGAAGGTATATAGTGGGGTTCCACACAGGTTTGTGTTAGGAACAATGCATTTCCTGATCGATATTAATGACCAGACATGGGTGTTCAGGGCACTATTTCAAAATCTGCAGATGACACAAAACTTGGAAGTATTGTGAACTGTGACGAAGATAGTGATAGACTTCAAAAGGAGACAGACAGGTGGAATGGGCAGACAAATGATAGATGAAATTTAATACAGAGAAGAGTAAATTGAAACATTGTGGGAAGAATAATGAGGAGGAGGCTTCACAAATATCCCCATCCTCAATGATGGGGGAGCCCAGCACATCAGTGCAAAAGATAAGGCTGTAGGATTTGCAACAATCTTCAGCCAGAAGTGCCAAGTTGATGATCCATCTCAGCCTTCTCCTGAAGTCCCCAGCATCACAGATGCCAGACTTCAGCCAATTCGATTCACTCCACGTGATATCAAGAAACGATTGAAGGCACTGGATACTGCAAAGGCTATGGGCCCTAGCAATAGTACTGAAGACTTGTGCTCCAGAACTAGCCGTGCCCCTAGCCAAGTTGTTCCAGTACAGCTACAACAATGGAATCTACCTGGCAACCTGGAAAATTGCCCAGGTATGTCCTGTACACAAAAAGCAGGACAAGTCCAACCCGGCCAATTACCGCCCCATCAGTCTACTCTTGATCATCAGTAAAGTGATGGAAGGTGTCTTCGACAGTGCCATCAAGCGGCACTTGCTCAGCAATAACCTGCTCAGTGACGCTCAGTTTGGGTTCCGCCAGAGCCACTCAGCTCCTGACCTCATAACAGCCTTGGTTCAAACATGGACAAAAGAGCTGAGCTCAAGAGGTGAGGTGAGAGTGACTGACCTTGAAATCAAGTCAGCATTTCACCAAGTCTGGCATCAAGGAGCCTTCGCAAAACTGGAGTCAATGGGAATCGGGGAAAACCCTCTGCTGGCTGGAGTCATACCTAGCGCAAAGGAAGATGGTTGTGGTTGTTGGAGGTCAATCATCTGAGCTCCAGGACATCACTGCAGGAGTTCCTCAGGGGAGTGTCCTAGGCCCAACCATCTTCCACTGTTTTTTTTTATTCATTCATGGGATGTGGGCGTCGCAGGCCGGGCCAGCATTTACTGTCCATCCCTAATTGCCCTTGAACTGAGTGGCTTGCGAGGCCATTTCGAGGGCATGTAAGAGTCAACCACATTGCTGTGGATCCAGAGTCACATGTCGGCCAGACCAGGTAAGGACAGCAGATTTCCTTCCCTAAATGACACTGGTGAACAAAATGGGTATTTACAACAATCGACAATGGTTTCATGGCCATCATTAGACTAGCTTTAAATTCCAGATTTATTAATTGAATTCTAATTCCACCTTCTTCTGCGGTGGGATTCGAACCCATGTCCCCAGAGCAATACCTGGGTTTCTGGGTTACTAGTCCAGTGACAGTACCACTACGCCACCACCTCCCCATAATGACTTCATTAATGACCTTCCTTCAATCATAAGGTCAGAAGTGGGGAAGTTCTCTGATGATTGCACAATGTTCAGCACCATTTGTGACTCCTCAGATACTGAAGCAGTCCGTGTAGAAATGCAGCAAGACCTGGACAATATCCAGGCTTGGGCTGATAAGTGGCAAGTAACATTCGCGCCACACAAGTGCCAGGCAATGACCAATTCAAACAAGAGAGAATCTAACCATCTTCCCTTGACATTCAATGGCATTACCATCGCTGAATCCCCCACTATCAACATCCTGGCGGTTAGCATTGACCAGAAACTGAACTAAAGTAGCCATATAAATACCGTGGCTACAAGAGCAGGTCAGAGGCTAGGAATCCTGTGGCGAGTAACTCACCTCCTGACTTCCCAAAGCCTGTCCACCATCTACAAGGCACAAGTCAGGAGTGTGATGGAATACTCTCTACTTGCCTGGATGGGTGCAGCTCCAACAACACTCAAGAAGCTCAACACCATCCAGGACAAAGCAGCCCGCTTGATTGGCACCCCATCTACAAACATTCACTCCCTCCACCACCGACGCACAGTGGCAGCAGTGTGTACCATCTACAAGATGCACTGCAGCAATGCACCAAGGCTCCTTAGACAGCATCTTCCAAACCTGCGACCTCTGCCAACAAGAAGGTCAAGGGCAGCAAATGCATGGGAACACCACCACCTGCAAGTTCCCCTCCAAGTCACACACCATCCTGACTTGGAACTATATCGCCGTTCCTTCACTGTCGCTGGGTCAAAATCCTGGAACTCCCTTCCTAACAGCACTGTGGGTATACCTACCCCAAATGGACTGCAGCGGTTCAAGAAGGCAGCTCACCACCACCTTCTCAAGGGCAATTAGGGATGGGCAATAAATGCAGTCCTAGCCAATGATGCCCACATCCCATGAATGAATAAAAAAAATATGAAATAAAGGGGTTGTATGTGCACAAGTCATTGAAGGTGGCAGGGCAGGTTGAGAAAGTGGTTAAAAAGGCATACTGGATCTTGGGCCTTATGAATAGAGGCATCAAGAACAAAAGCAAGGAAGTTATGGTGAACCTGTATAAAACACTAGCTCAGCCTCAACTGGAGGACTGTGTTCAATTCTGGGCACTGCACTTTAAAAAGGATGTTAAGGCATTAGAGAGGCTGCAGAAAAGATTGACGAGAATGGTTCTGGGGATGAGGGACTTCAGTTTCATGGCTAGGTTGGAAAAACTAGGGTTGCTCTCCTTTGTGGAGAGAAGGTTGACAGGAGATTTGATAGAGGTGTTCAAAATCATGAGGGGAGTAGGTAGAAGGTCCAAGGACCAATTTAAGGTGATTGGCAAAAGAACCGATGGCAATATGAGTAAAAACCTTTTTATACAGCAAGTGCTTAAGATCTGGAATACACTGTTTGAGAGTATGGTGGAGGCAGATTCAATCTTGGCTTTCAAAAGGGAATTGGATAATGATCTAAACAGAAAAATTTGCAGGGCCATGGGGAAAAGGTGCGGTGTGGGGCTAGCTAAATTGCTCTTGCAGAGAGCCAGCATGGACACGATGGCTCGAATGCCTTCCTTCTGTGCTGTTAACAATTCTATGATTCTATTCTATGTCAGACCAATCAGATCAGACAGAAAAATCAACTGGAGGCAGATCAGTTGTGCACAAATTTGAGGCAGCAAAGCTTTAAGATGAGCCGGTGCTTTCTGAGAATAATTACAGGTGTATTTGTTTAGCACTTGTTCCCAAACTAATTTCACATAATGAATAAGCTTCTAAAATGCACGTTTTAAAAACTTACAATTTTGCTGAAGGGAACTTGTCGAGGAATATGCGACTGATATTGTACATCAAGCTTTATTTCATCAAAACTCGTCACAGCCATGTTATTTGACATATCGAGAATGTTACCTGGTGTGAGTGCATTAACTGCTTTTACTGAACACCTCTGTCACTGCAATGGTGGAACTGCATTGAGTTCCAAAAGAAAAACAAAGAGCAGGGAGGCATGGCTGTGGAATTACAGCTAGTTGGTCAGGGGGTGATGTGAGAATGTGTTTGTTTCCACAAAGGACAGTCATGAAAGAAAGCTGTTGGGACTGGCAGTCAATTGGAAATTTCAAAACCAAGATTGATAGATTTTTATTAGGCAAGTGTATTCAGCATGACGGAACCAAGGCAGGCACTTGGAGTTAGGGTACAGATCAACCATGATAAACTGAATGATGGACAGGCTTGAAGGGAAAAATAGCCTCTCGATGTTCCTTTGCTCCGATTTGGAAATAATGAGTTGGCTAGAAAGGGTAATGAGCTTTGCTTAATGAGATTCCCATTGTTAGGATTTTATTACTGTACACTGCTGTGATGTGTGATGCAGCCCATTGCCTTGTGAGGGGTTGCAGTGTTCAGTTACATTCTGTAATTTTGCTGTTTCCAGTTTACGTAGGCATAATGGAGAACCCTTGGCTATAGTGGACTTCCTGGGGATGCAGCCCACACCATATGATAGTGGGACCAACAGGCAGAGAGAAATATCAGAAGTTACATTAATAATCAATAGATAGATAATTCTTTAACCAGAGAGTGGTGAGAATGGGGAACTCGCTACTACATTGAGTAGTTGAGGTGAATAGTATAAACGCATTTGAAGGGAAGCTAAACAGATAAATGAGGGAGAAAGGAAGGATTTGCTGATAGAGTGAGACAAAGGGAGGTGGGAATAGGCTCGTGTGCTGCATAAACACTGACATGGGCTTGTTGGGCTGAATAGCCTGTTTCTGTGCTGTAAATATGATGTAATGTAATAGGTACAGCCAAGCTGATTATTGGAGATAAAAGCAAAATACTGCAGATGTTGGAAATCTGAAATAAAAACAAGAAATGCTGGAAATACTCAGCAGGTCTGGCAGCATCTGTGGAGAAAGAAGCAGAGTTAACGTTTCAGGTCAGTGACCCTTCTTCAGAACAGCTTATTGGAGACATTGGCTCTTGGGTTAGATTAGTTTATTCGGGTAGTTAGCACTTTGTCTGGAGTTTGCTGCTGATAACGGCCATTGACTTTATGATTCAGGCTGGTTATGAGGGAAATTGCAGATTGTGTAGAAGCAGACTTTAAACACTTGCATGCAAACTTTTTTCTTAATTCATTCACCGGATGTGGGTGTCACTGGCCAGGCCAGCATTTATTGCCCATCCCTAATTGCCCTTGAGAAGGTGGTGGTGAGCTGCCTTCTTGAACCACTGCAGTCCATGTGGTGTAGGTACACCCACAGTGCTGTTAGGAAGGGAGTTCCAGGATTTTGACCCAGCAACAGTGAAGGAATGGCAATATAGTTCCAAGTCAGGGTGGTGTGTGACTTGGAGGGGAACTTGGTTTGGAAGGTGCTGTCTGAGGAGCCTTGGTGCATTGCTGCAGTGCATCTTGTAGATGTTACACACTGCTGCCACTGTGCGTTGGTGGTGGAGGGAGTGAAAGTTTGTAGATGGGGTGACACTCAGGCAGGCTGATTTGTCCTGGATGGTGTTGAGCTTCTTGAGTGTTGTTGGAGCTGCACCCATCCAGGCAAGTGGAGAGAATTCCATCACAAACTGCATATTAAAGACATTGATGAACGGTGATTTCACTTGCATGGCACAGTGCATTGAAACAACTACAGTTGGAGCAGGTTTCTAAGAGTTAGGGATCAATCTGGCTATTTAGGGGTGCTAAATGTATGAAGGCATGAAAGTGTTTGCAAATTGTAAGGCCTGATAAAGATGTCTAGAGGCCTGCCCTTTCTGATCAATGCTTGTACTTATCCATATTTCCAGGTCTCCGGGAGATTTTCTTGCATGACAACCCTTGGTCATGTGACTGCAGAATGAAGACTTTTCTCCAGTGGCTTTCCAACAGTAAAGCAAACCTATCTCCCTTTGGAACGCTGAAGTGTGCTTCACCCCACAGGAATAAGAACAGGACCCTGAGCAGCCTGAAGCTGGCTGACTTGAAGTGCAAGGCAAGAGGCTAATGAACACAGAGCCAATCCTTGCTCTTCTACCAGCAAAGCCTCCCCCTTCCCACCTACCCTTCCAGCTCCTTCCACTCTGTTCTGTACCTTCATACATCTTTCATTCCCTTGTAACTTGCAACAGATGACCATTATAAAGTTGGGAAATGTACAGAATCAAAGAACTCTACAATAGTAGCAAGATTTTCTCCATAAAATAAACTGAAACAATCTCTTGTGTTTTGATTTTCTTTTCCTAAGATATGATTGCTGGTGGAGGAAGGAGTCATGATCAATGTTTCATTCACCAAATGTAATGATGTAAATTTACGATTTTTAAATGTATTCTCAGGACAAGGATGTCGCTGGTGAGGCCAATGCTATTTTTTTTTATTCATTCGGGGGATGTGGGCATCGCTGGCTAGACCAGCATTTGTTGCCCATCCGTTGAGAAGGTGGTGGTGAGCTGCCCTCTTGAACCGCTGCCTTGGGGTGTAGGTACAACCACAGTGCTGTTAGGAAGGGAGTGCCAGGATTTTGACCCAGCGACAGTGAAGGGACGGCGATATAGTTCCAAGTCAGGATGGTGTGTGACTTGGAGGGGAACTTGCAGGTGGTGGTGTTCCCATGCACCTGCTGCCCTTGTCCTTCTAGATGGTAGAGGTTGCGGGTTTGGAAGGTGCTGTCGAAGGAGCCTTGTAGTGCATCTTGTAGATGGTACACACTGCTGCCACTGTGTGGTGGTGGTGGAGGGAGTGAATGTTTGTGGATGGTGTGCCAATCAAGTGGGCTTCTTTGTCCTGGATGGCATCGAGCTTCTTGAGTGTTGTTGGAGATGCATCCATCCAGGCAAGTGGAGAGTATTCCATCACACTCCTGACTTGTGCCTTGTAGATGATGGACGGGCATTCGGGAGACAGGAGGGGGGTTACTCACTGCAGAATTCCCAGCCTCTGACCCGCTCTTATAGCGACAGTATTTATGTGGCTGGTCCAGTTCACTTTCTAGTCAATGGTGACCCCCCAGGATGTTGATAGTGGGGGATTCAAGCAGTGGTAATGTCATTGAACATCGAGATGATTAGATTCTCTCTTGTTTGAGATGGTCATTGCCTGGCACTTGTGCAGCATAAATGTTACTTGTCACTTATTTTGCCACTATTGCTGATCTCCCTGTTGTACTGAGAAGGTGGTGGTGAGCGGTCACCTCACATCACTGCAATCATTTTGCTGCAAGGGCTCAGAGGTTTAGACACTATGAGTGACATGCCGGTGTCATATCAGAGGGCAGTTAAGAGATAACAACGATTGTGTGGCTCTCGGGTCACATACAGGTGCATACTGGGTAGAGATGGTAGGTTTCCATCCCTAAAGGCCGTTGCCAATAAACAACTGGGTTCACAACATTCCTGACAGCATCATGACCATTTAAAAAGACACCAGCCTTTTACTCTGATTTAAAAAAGATAACTTCAAATGATCAAACTGCCCTGTGGAATTTAAATTCCATATCTCTCGATTATCAGCCCCTGTAAATGAACTACAACACCACAGTACTCATAGAGCCGTCTGTCCTAGACTCACACAAACCCTCCTGTACTGGACACACACAGACCCTCCTGTCCTGGACTCACACAGACACTCCTGTCCTGGACTCACACAGACACTCCTGTCCTGGACTCACACAGACACTCCTGTACTGGACTCACACAGACCCTCCTGTACTGGACTCACACAGACACTCCTGTCCTGGACTCACACAGACACTCCTGTACTGGACTCACACAGACCCTCCTGTACTGGACTCACACAGACCCTCCTGTCCTAGACTCACACAAACCCTCCTGTACTGGACTCACACAAACCCTCCTGTACTGGACACACACAGACCCTCCTGTCCTGGACACACACAGACCCTCCTGTCCTAGACTCACACAAACCCTCCTGTACTGGACTCACACAAACCCTCCTGTCCTGGACTCACACAAACCCTCCTGTACTGGACTCACACAGACACTCCTGTCCTGGACTCACACAGAAACTCCTGTACTGGACTCACACAGACCCTCCTGTACTGGACTCACACAGACCCTCCTGTCCTGGACACACACAGACCCTCCTGTCCTAGACTCACACAAACCCTCCTGTACTGGACTCACACAAACCCTCCTGTACTGGACACACACAGACCCTCCTGTCCTGGACACACACAGACCCTCCTGTCCTGGACTCACACAGACCCTCCTGTACTGGACTCACACAAACCCTCCTGTACTGGACTCACACAAACCCTCCTGTACTGGACTCACACAGACCCTCCTGTCCTGGACTCACACAAACCCTCCTGTACTGGACACACACAGACACTCCTGTACTGGACTCACACAGACACTCCTGTCCTGGACTCACACAAACCCTCCTGTACTGGACTCACACAAACCCTCCTGTACTGGACTCACACAAACCCTCCTGTACTGGACACACACAGACCCTCCTGTACTGGACTCACACAAACCCTCCTGTACTGGACTCACACAAACCCTCCTGTACTGGACACACACAGACACTCCTGTACTGGACTCACACAAACCCTCCTGTACTGGACACACACAAACCCTCCTGTACGGGACTCACACAAACCCTCCCGTACTGGACACACACAGACCCTCCTGTCCTGGACTCACACAGACCCTCCTGTACTGGACTCACACAAACCCTCCTGTACTGGACTCACACAGACACTCCTGTCCTGGACTCACACAGACACTCCTGTCCTGGACTCACACAAACCCTCCTGTCCTGGACTCACACAGACACTCCTGTCCTGGACTCACACAGACCTCCTGTCCTGGACTCACACATACCCTCCTGTACTGGAATCACACAGACCCTCCTGTCCTGGACTCACACAGACACTCCTGTCCTGACTCACACAGACCCTCCTGTCCTGGACTCACACAAACCCTCCTGTCCTGGACTCACACAGACACTCCTGTCCTGACTCACACAGACGCTCCTGTCCTGGACTCACACAGACACTCCTGTCCTGACTCACACAGACCCTCCTGTCCTGGACTCACACAAACCCTCCTGTCCTGGACTCACACAAACCCTCCTGTCCTGGACTCACACAAACCCTCCTGTCCTGGACTCACACAGACCTCCTGTCCTGGACTCACACAGACCCTCCTGTCCTGGACTCACACAAACCCTCCGGTCCTGGACTCACACAGACCCTCCTGTACTGGACTCACAGACCCTCCTGTCCTGGACTCACACAGACCCTCCTGTACTGGACTCACACAGACACTCCTGTCCTGGACACTCAGAGACCCTCCTGTCCTGGACTCACACAGACCCTCCTGTACTGACTCACACAGACACTCCTGTCCTGGACACTCAGAGACCCTCCTGTCCTGGACACTCACAGACCCTCCTGTCCTGGACTCACACAGACACTCCTGTCCTGGACCTACACAGACCTCCTGTCCTGCACTCACACAAACCCTCCTGTCCTGGACTCACACAAACCCTCCTGTACTGGACTCACACAGACCCTCCTGTCTTGGACTCACACAGACACTCCTGTCCTGGACCTACACAGACCTCCTGTCCTGCACTCACACAAACCCTCCTGTCCTGGACTCACACAAACCCTCCTGTACTGGACTCACACAGACCCTCCTGTCCTGGACTCACACAAACCCTCCTGGACTGGACTCACACAGACCCTCCTGTACTGGACTCACACAGACCCTCCTGTACTGGACCTACACAGACCTCCTGTCCTGGACTCACACAGACCCTCCTGTCCTGGACTCACACAGACCCTCCTGTCCTGGACTCACAGACCCTCCTGTCCTGGACTCACACAGACCCTCCTGTACTGGACTCACACAGACACTCCTGTCCTGGACACTCAGAGACCCTCCTGTCCTGGACACTCACAGACCCTCCTGTCCTGGAATCACACAGACCCTCCTGTACTGGACTCACACAGACCCTCCTGTACTGACTCACACAGAAACTTCTGTCCTGGACACTCAGAGACCCTCCTGTCCTGGACTCACACAGACACTCCTGTCCTGGACCTACACAGACCTCCTGTCCTGCACTCACACAAACCCTCCTGTCCTGGACTCACACAAACCCTCCTGTACTGGACTCACACAGACCCTCCTGTCCTGGACTCACACAGACACTCCTGTCCTGGACCTACACAGACCTCCTGTCCTGCACTCACACAAACCCTCCTGTCCTGGACTCACACAAACCCTCCTGTACTGGACTCACACAGACCCTCCTGTCCTGGACTCACACAAACCCTCCTGTACTGGACTCACACAGACCCTCCTGTACTGGACTCACACAGACCCTCCTGTACTGGACCTACACAGACCTCCTGTCCTGGACTCACACAGACCCTCCTGTCCTGGACTCACACAGACCCTCCTGTCCTGGACTCACACAGACCCTCCTGTACTGGACTCACACAGACCATCCTGTCCTGGACTCACACAGACCCTCCTGTACTGGACTCACACAGACACTCCTGTCCTGGACTCACACAAACCCTCCTGTACTGGACTCACACAGACCCTCTTGTACTGGACTCACACAGACACTCCTGTCCTGGACTCACACAAACCCTCCTGTCCTGGACTCACACAAACCCTCCTGTCCTGGACTCACACAAACCCTCCTGTACTGGACTCACACAGACCCTCCTGTCCTGGACCTACACAGACCTCCTGTCCTGGACCTACACAGACCCTCCTGTCCTGGACTCACACAGACACTCCTGTCCTGACTCACACAGACACTCCTGTCCTGGACTCACACAGACCCTCCTGTACTGGACTCACACAGACCCTCCTGTCCTAGACTCACACAGACCCTCCTGTCCTGGACTCACACAGACCCTCCTGTCCTGACTCACACAGACACTCCTGTCCTGGACTCACAGACCCTCCTATCCTGGAGTCACACAGACCCTCCTGTACTGGACTCACACAAACCCTCCTGTCCTGACTCACACAGACACTCCTGTCCTGGACTCACAGACCCTCCTGTCCTGGACTCACACAGACACTCCTCTCCTAGACTCACACATACCCTCCTGTCCTGGACTCACACAGACCCTCCTGTACTGGACTCACACAGACCCTCCTGTACTGGACTCACACAGACCCTCCTGTCCTGGACTCACACAAACCCTCCTGTCCTGGACTCACACAGACCCTCCTGTACTGGACTCACACAGACCCTCCTGTACTGGACTCACACAGACCCTCCTGTCCTGACTCACACAGACCCTCCTGTCCTGACTCACACAGACCCTTCTGTCCTGGACTCACAGAGATCCTCCTGTCCTGGACTCACACAGATCCTCCTGTCCTGGACTCACACAGACACTCCTGTCGTGGACTCACACAGACACTCCTGTCCTGACTCACACAAACCCTCCTGTCCTGGACTCACACAGACCCTCCTGTCCTGGACTCACACAGACACTCCTGTCCTGGACTCACACAGACCCTCCTGTCCTGGACTCACACAGACCCTCCTGTCCTGACTCACACAGACACTCCTGTCCTGGACTCACAGACCCTCCTGTCCTGGACTCACACAAACCCTCCTGTCCTGGACTCACACAAACCCTCCTGTACTGGACTCACACAGACCCTCCTGTCCTGGACCTACACAGACCTCCTGTCCTGGACCTACACAGACCCTCCTGTCCTGGACTCACACAGACACTCCTGTCCTGGACTCACACAAACCCTCCTGTACTGGACTCACACAGACCCTCTTGTACTGGACTCACACAGACACTCCTGTCCTGGACTCACACAAACCCTCCTGTCCTGGACTCACACAAACCCTCCTGTCCTGGACTCACACAAACCCTCCTGTACTGGACTCACACAGACCCTCCTGTCCTGGACCTACACAGACCTCCTGTCCTGGACCTACACAGACCCTCCTGTCCTGGACTCACACAGACACTCCTGTCCTGACTCACACAGACACTCCTGTCCTGGACTCACACAGACCCTCCTGTACTGGACTCACACAGACCCTCCTGTCCTAGACTCACACAGACCCTCCTGTCCTGGACTCACACAGACCCTCCTGTCCTGACTCACACAGACACTCCTGTCCTGGACTCACAGACCCTCCTATCCTGGAGTCACACAGACCCTCCTGTACTGGACTCACACAAACCCTCCTGTCCTGACTCACACAGACACTCCTGTCCTGGACTCACAGACCCTCCTGTCCTGGACTCACACAGACACTCCTGTCCTAGACTCACACATACCCTCCTGTCCTGGACTCACACAGACCCTCCTGTACTGGACTCACACAGACCCTCCTGTACTGGACTCACACAGACCCTCCTGTCCTGGACTCACACAAACCCTCCTGTCCTGGACTCACACAGACCCTCCTGTACTGGACTCACACAGACCCTCCTGTACTGGACTCACACAGACCCTCCTGTCCTGACTCACACAGACCCTCCTGTCCTGACTCACACAGACCCTTCTGTCCTGGACTCACAGAGATCCTCCTGTCCTGGACTCACACAGATCCTCCTGTCCTGGACTCACACAGACACTCCTGTCGTGGACTCACACAGACACTCCTGTCCTGACTCACACAAACCCTCCTGTCCTGGACTCACACAGACCCTCCTGTCCTGGACTCACACAGACACTCCTGTCCTGGACTCACACAGACCCTCCTGTCCTGGACTCACACAGACCCTCCTGTCCTGACTCACACAGACACTCCTGTCCTGGACTCACAGACCCTCCTGTCCTGGACTCACACAAACCCTCCTGTCCTGGACTCACACAGACCTTCCTGTACTGGACTCACACAAACCCTCCTGTCCTGACTCACACAGACACTCCTGTCCTGGACTCACAGACCCTCCTGTCCTGGACTCACACAGACACTCCTTTCCTAGACTCACACAAACCCTCCTGTCCTGGACTCACACAGACCCTCCTGTACTGGACTCACACAGACCCTCCTGTACTGGACTCACACAGACCCTCCTGTCCTGGACTCACACAAACCCTCCTGTCCTGGACTCACACAGACCCTCCTGTACTGGACTCACACAGACCCTCCTGTACTGGACTCACACAGACCCTCCTGTCCTGACTCACACAGACCCTCCTGTCCTGACTCACACAGACCCTCCTGTCCTGGACTCACAGAGATCCTCCTGTCCTGGACTCACACAGATCCTCCTGTCCTGGACTCACACAGAAACTCCTGTCCTGGACTCACACAGACACTCCTGTCCTGACTCACACAAACCCTCCTGTCCTGGACTCACACAGACCCTCCTGTCCTGGACTCACACAGACACTCCTGTCCTGGACTCACACAAACCCTCCTGTCCTGGACTCACACAGACACTCCTGTCCTGACTCACACAGACCCTCCTGTCCAGGACTCACACAAACCCTCCTGTCCTGACTCACACAGACCCTCCTGTCCTGGACTCACACAGACCCTCCTGTCCTGGACCTACACAGACCTCCTGTCCTGGACTCACACAAACCCTCCTGTCCTGGACCTACACAGACCCTCCTGTCCTGGACTCACACAGACACTCCTGTCCTGACTCACACAGACCCTCCTGTCCTGGACTCACACAGACCCTCCTGTACTGGACTCACACAGACACTCCTGTACTGGACTCACACAGACCCTCCTGTACTGGACTCACACAGACCCTCCTGTCCTAGACTCACACAAACCCTCCTGTACTGGACTCACACAAACCCTCCTGTACTGGACACACACAGACCCTCCTGTCCTGGACACACACAGACCCTCCTGTCCTAGACTCACACAAACCCTCCTGTACTGGACTCACACAAACCCTCCTGTCCTGGACTCACACAAACCCTCCTGTACTGGACTCACACAGACACTCCTGTCCTGGACTCACACAGAAACTCCTGTACTGGACTCACACAGACCCTCCTGTACTGGACTCACACAGACCCTCCTGTCCTGGACACACACAGACCCTCCTGTCCTAGACTCACACAAACCCTCCTGTACTGGACTCACACAAACCCTCCTGTACTGGACACACACAGACCCTCCTGTCCTGGACACACACAGACCCTCCTGTCCTGGACTCACACAGACCCTCCTGTACTGGACTCACACAAACCCTCCTGTACTGGACTCACACAAACCCTCCTGTACTGGACTCACACAGACCCTCCTGTCCTGGACTCACACAAACCCTCCTGTACTGGACACACACAGACACTCCTGTACTGGACTCACACAGACACTCCTGTCCTGGACTCACACAAACCCTCCTGTCCTGGACTCACACAAACCCTCCTGTCCTGGACTCACACAGACCTCCTGTCCTGGACTCACACAGACCCTCCTGTCCTGGACTCACACAAACCCTCCGGTCCTGGACTCACACAGACCCTCCTGTACTGGACTCACAGACCCTCCTGTCCTGGACTCACACAGACCCTCCTGTACTGGACTCACACAGACACTCCTGTCCTGGACACTCAGAGACCCTCCTGTCCTGGACTCACACAGACCCTCCTGTACTGACTCACACAGACACTCCTGTCCTGGACACTCAGAGACCCTCCTGTCCTGGACACTCACAGACCCTCCTGTCCTGGACTCACACAGACACTCCTGTCCTGGACCTACACAGACCTCCTGTCCTGCACTCACACAAACCCTCCTGTCCTGGACTCACACAAACCCTCCTGTACTGGACTCACACAGACCCTCCTGTCTTGGACTCACACAGACACTCCTGTCCTGGACCTACACAGACCTCCTGTCCTGCACTCACACAAACCCTCCTGTCCTGGACTCACACAAACCCTCCTGTACTGGACTCACACAGACCCTCCTGTCCTGGACTCACACAAACCCTCCTGGACTGGACTCACACAGACCCTCCTGTACTGGACTCACACAGACCCTCCTGTACTGGACCTACACAGACCTCCTGTCCTGGACTCACACAGACCCTCCTGTCCTGGACTCACACAGACCCTCCTGTCCTGGACTCACAGACCCTCCTGTCCTGGACTCACACAGACCCTCCTGTACTGGACTCACACAGACACTCCTGTCCTGGACACTCAGAGACCCTCCTGTCCTGGACACTCACAGACCCTCCTGTCCTGGAATCACACAGACCCTCCTGTACTGGACTCACACAGACCCTCCTGTACTGACTCACACAGAAACTTCTGTCCTGGACACTCAGAGACCCTCCTGTCCTGGACTCACACAGACACTCCTGTCCTGGACCTACACAGACCTCCTGTCCTGCACTCACACAAACCCTCCTGTCCTGGACTCACACAAACCCTCCTGTACTGGACTCACACAGACCCTCCTGTCCTGGACTCACACAGACACTCCTGTCCTGGACCTACACAGACCTCCTGTCCTGCACTCACACAAACCCTCCTGTCCTGGACTCACACAAACCCTCCTGTACTGGACTCACACAGACCCTCCTGTCCTGGACTCACACAAACCCTCCTGTACTGGACTCACACAGACCCTCCTGTACTGGACTCACACAGACCCTCCTGTACTGGACCTACACAGACCTCCTGTCCTGGACTCACACAGACCCTCCTGTCCTGGACTCACACAGACCCTCCTGTCCTGGACTCACACAGACCCTCCTGTACTGGACTCACACAGACCATCCTGTCCTGGACTCACACAGACCCTCCTGTACTGGACTCACACAGACACTCCTGTCCTGGACTCACACAAACCCTCCTGTACTGGACTCACACAGACCCTCTTGTACTGGACTCACACAGACACTCCTGTCCTGGACTCACACAAACCCTCCTGTCCTGGACTCACACAAACCCTCCTGTCCTGGACTCACACAAACCCTCCTGTACTGGACTCACACAGACCCTCCTGTCCTGGACCTACACAGACCTCCTGTCCTGGACCTACACAGACCCTCCTGTCCTGGACTCACACAGACACTCCTGTCCTGACTCACACAGACACTCCTGTCCTGGACTCACACAGACCCTCCTGTACTGGACTCACACAGACCCTCCTGTCCTAGACTCACACAGACCCTCCTGTCCTGGACTCACACAGACCCTCCTGTCCTGACTCACACAGACACTCCTGTCCTGGACTCACAGACCCTCCTATCCTGGAGTCACACAGACCCTCCTGTACTGGACTCACACAAACCCTCCTGTCCTGACTCACACAGACACTCCTGTCCTGGACTCACAGACCCTCCTGTCCTGGACTCACACAGACACTCCTCTCCTAGACTCACACATACCCTCCTGTCCTGGACTCACACAGACCCTCCTGTACTGGACTCACACAGACCCTCCTGTACTGGACTCACACAGACCCTCCTGTCCTGGACTCACACAAACCCTCCTGTCCTGGACTCACACAGACCCTCCTGTACTGGACTCACACAGACCCTCCTGTACTGGACTCACACAGACCCTCCTGTCCTGACTCACACAGACCCTCCTGTCCTGACTCACACAGACCCTTCTGTCCTGGACTCACAGAGATCCTCCTGTCCTGGACTCACACAGATCCTCCTGTCCTGGACTCACACAGACACTCCTGTCGTGGACTCACACAGACACTCCTGTCCTGACTCACACAAACCCTCCTGTCCTGGACTCACACAGACCCTCCTGTCCTGGACTCACACAGACACTCCTGTCCTGGACTCACACAGACCCTCCTGTCCTGGACTCACACAGACCCTCCTGTCCTGACTCACACAGACACTCCTGTCCTGGACTCACAGACCCTCCTGTCCTGGACTCACACAAACCCTCCTGTCCTGGACTCACACAAACCCTCCTGTACTGGACTCACACAGACCCTCCTGTCCTGGACCTACACAGACCTCCTGTCCTGGACCTACACAGACCCTCCTGTCCTGGACTCACACAGACACTCCTGTCCTGGACTCACACAAACCCTCCTGTACTGGACTCACACAGACCCTCTTGTACTGGACTCACACAGACACTCCTGTCCTGGACTCACACAAACCCTCCTGTCCTGGACTCACACAAACCCTCCTGTCCTGGACTCACACAAACCCTCCTGTACTGGACTCACACAGACCCTCCTGTCCTGGACCTACACAGACCTCCTGTCCTGGACCTACACAGACCCTCCTGTCCTGGACTCACACAGACACTCCTGTCCTGACTCACACAGACACTCCTGTCCTGGACTCACACAGACCCTCCTGTACTGGACTCACACAGACCCTCCTGTCCTAGACTCACACAGACCCTCCTGTCCTGGACTCACACAGACCCTCCTGTCCTGACTCACACAGACACTCCTGTCCTGGACTCACAGACCCTCCTATCCTGGAGTCACACAGACCCTCCTGTACTGGACTCACACAAACCCTCCTGTCCTGACTCACACAGACACTCCTGTCCTGGACTCACAGACCCTCCTGTCCTGGACTCACACAGACACTCCTGTCCTAGACTCACACATACCCTCCTGTCCTGGACTCACACAGACCCTCCTGTACTGGACTCACACAGACCCTCCTGTACTGGACTCACACAGACCCTCCTGTCCTGGACTCACACAAACCCTCCTGTCCTGGACTCACACAGACCCTCCTGTACTGGACTCACACAGACCCTCCTGTACTGGACTCACACAGACCCTCCTGTCCTGACTCACACAGACCCTCCTGTCCTGACTCACACAGACCCTTCTGTCCTGGACTCACAGAGATCCTCCTGTCCTGGACTCACACAGATCCTCCTGTCCTGGACTCACACAGACACTCCTGTCGTGGACTCACACAGACACTCCTGTCCTGACTCACACAAACCCTCCTGTCCTGGACTCACACAGACCCTCCTGTCCTGGACTCACACAGACACTCCTGTCCTGGACTCACACAGACCCTCCTGTCCTGGACTCACACAGACCCTCCTGTCCTGACTCACACAGACACTCCTGTCCTGGACTCACAGACCCTCCTGTCCTGGACTCACACAAACCCTCCTGTCCTGGACTCACACAGACCTTCCTGTACTGGACTCACACAAACCCTCCTGTCCTGACTCACACAGACACTCCTGTCCTGGACTCACAGACCCTCCTGTCCTGGACTCACACAGACACTCCTTTCCTAGACTCACACAAACCCTCCTGTCCTGGACTCACACAGACCCTCCTGTACTGGACTCACACAGACCCTCCTGTACTGGACTCACACAGACCCTCCTGTCCTGGACTCACACAAACCCTCCTGTCCTGGACTCACACAGACCCTCCTGTACTGGACTCACACAGACCCTCCTGTACTGGACTCACACAGACCCTCCTGTCCTGACTCACACAGACCCTCCTGTCCTGACTCACACAGACCCTCCTGTCCTGGACTCACAGAGATCCTCCTGTCCTGGACTCACACAGATCCTCCTGTCCTGGACTCACACAGAAACTCCTGTCCTGGACTCACACAGACACTCCTGTCCTGACTCACACAAACCCTCCTGTCCTGGACTCACACAGACCCTCCTGTCCTGGACTCACACAGACACTCCTGTCCTGGACTCACACAAACCCTCCTGTCCTGGACTCACACAGACACTCCTGTCCTGACTCACACAGACCCTCCTGTCCAGGACTCACACAAACCCTCCTGTCCTGACTCACACAGACCCTCCTGTCCTGGACTCACACAGACCCTCCTGTCCTGGACCTACACAGACCTCCTGTCCTGGACTCACACAAACCCTCCTGTCCTGGACCTACACAGACCCTCCTGTCCTGGACTCACACAGACACTCCTGTCCTGACTCACACAGACCCTCCTGTCCTGGACTCACACAGACCCTCCTGTACTGGACTCACACAGACACTCCTGTACTGGACTCACACAGACCCTCCTGTACTGGACTCACACAGACCCTCCTGTCCTAGACTCACACAAACCCTCCTGTACTGGACTCACACAAACCCTCCTGTACTGGACACACACAGACCCTCCTGTCCTGGACACACACAGACCCTCCTGTCCTAGACTCACACAAACCCTCCTGTACTGGACTCACACAAACCCTCCTGTCCTGGACTCACACAAACCCTCCTGTACTGGACTCACACAGACACTCCTGTCCTGGACTCACACAGAAACTCCTGTACTGGACTCACACAGACCCTCCTGTACTGGACTCACACAGACCCTCCTGTCCTGGACACACACAGACCCTCCTGTCCTAGACTCACACAAACCCTCCTGTACTGGACTCACACAAACCCTCCTGTACTGGACACACACAGACCCTCCTGTCCTGGACACACACAGACCCTCCTGTCCTGGACTCACACAGACCCTCCTGTACTGGACTCACACAAACCCTCCTGTACTGGACTCACACAAACCCTCCTGTACTGGACTCACACAGACCCTCCTGTCCTGGACTCACACAAACCCTCCTGTACTGGACACACACAGACACTCCTGTACTGGACTCACACAGACACTCCTGTCCTGGACTCACACAAACCCTCCTGTACTGGACTCACACAAACCCTCCTGTACTGGACTCACACAAACCCTCCTGTACTGGACACACACAGACCCTCCTGTACTGGACTCACACAAACCCTCCTGTACTGGACTCACACAAACCCTCCTGTACTGGACACACACAGACACTCCTGTACTGGACTCACACAAACCCTCCTGTACTGGACACACACAAACCCTCCTGTACGGGACTCACACAAACCCTCCCGTACTGGACACACACAGACCCTCCTGTCCTGGACTCACACAGACCCTCCTGTACTGGACTCACACAAACCCTCCTGTACTGGACTCACACAGACACTCCTGTCCTGGACTCACACAGACACTCCTGTCCTGGACTCACACAAACCCTCCTGTCCTGGACTCACACAGACACTCCTGTCCTGGACTCACACAGACCTCCTGTCCTGGACTCACACATACCCTCCTGTACTGGAATCACACAGACCCTCCTGTCCTGGACTCACACAGACACTCCTGTCCTGACTCACACAGACCCTCCTGTCCTGGACTCACACAAACCCTCCTCTCCTGGACTCACACAGACACTCCTGTCCTGACTCACACAGACGCTCCTGTCCTGGACTCACACAGACACTCCTGTCCTGACTCACACAGACCCTCCTGTCCTGGACTCACACAAACCCTCCTGTCCTGGACTCACACAAACCCTCCTGTCCTGGACTCACACAAACCCTCCTGTCCTGGACTCACACAGACCTCCTGTCCTGGACTCACACAGACCCTCCTGTCCTGGACTCACACAAACCCTCCGGTCCTGGACTCACACAGACCCTCCTGTACTGGACTCACAGACCCTCCTGTCCTGGACTCACACAGACCCTCCTGTACTGGACTCACACAGACACTCCTGTCCTGGACACTCAGAGACCCTCCTGTCCTGGACTCACACAGACCCTCCTGTACTGACTCACACAGACACTCCTGTCCTGGACACTCAGAGACCCTCCTGTCCTGGACACTCACAGACCCTCCTGTCCTGGACTCACACAGACACTCCTGTCCTGGACCTACACAGACCTCCTGTCCTGCACTCACACAAACCCTCCTGTCCTGGACTCACACAAACCCTCCTGTACTGGACTCACACAGACCCTCCTGTCTTGGACTCACACAGACACTCCTGTCCTGGACCTACACAGACCTCCTGTCCTGCACTCACACAAACCCTCCTGTCCTGGACTCACACAAACCCTCCTGTACTGGACTCACACAGACCCTCCTGTCCTGGACTCACACAAACCCTCCTGGACTGGACTCACACAGACCCTCCTGTACTGGACTCACACAGACCCTCCTGTACTGGACCTACACAGACCTCCTGTCCTGGACTCACACAGACCCTCCTGTCCTGGACTCACACAGACCCTCCTGTCCTGGACTCACAGACCCTCCTGTCCTGGACTCACACAGACCCTCCTGTACTGGACTCACACAGACACTCCTGTCCTGGACACTCAGAGACCCTCCTGTCCTGGACACTCACAGACCCTCCTGTCCTGGAATCACACAGACCCTCCTGTACTGGACTCACACAGACCCTCCTGTACTGACTCACACAGAAACTTCTGTCCTGGACACTCAGAGACCCTCCTGTCCTGGACTCACACAGACACTCCTGTCCTGGACCTACACAGACCTCCTGTCCTGCACTCACACAAACCCTCCTGTCCTGGACTCACACAAACCCTCCTGTACTGGACTCACACAGACCCTCCTGTCCTGGACTCACACAGACACTCCTGTCCTGGACCTACACAGACCTCCTGTCCTGCACTCACACAAACCCTCCTGTCCTGGACTCACACAAACCCTCCTGTACTGGACTCACACAGACCCTCCTGTCCTGGACTCACACAAACCCTCCTGTACTGGACTCACACAGACCCTCCTGTACTGGACTCACACAGACCCTCCTGTACTGGACCTACACAGACCTCCTGTCCTGGACTCACACAGACCCTCCTGTCCTGGACTCACACAGACCCTCCTGTCCTGGACTCACACAGACCCTCCTGTACTGGACTCACACAGACCATCCTGTCCTGGACTCACACAGACCCTCCTGTACTGGACTCACACAGACACTCCTGTCCTGGACTCACACAAACCCTCCTGTCCTGGACTCACACAAACCCTCCTGTCCTGGACTCACACAAACCCTCCTGTCCTGGACTCACACAAACCCTCCTGTACTGGACTCACACAGACCCTCCTGTCCTGGACCTACACAGACCTCCTGTCCTGGACCTACACAGACCCTCCTGTCCTGGACTCACACAGACACTCCTGTCCTGACTCACACAGACACTCCTGTCCTGGACTCACACAGACCCTCCTGTACTGGACTCACACAGACCCTCCTGTCCTAGACTCACACAGACCCTCCTGTCCTGGACTCACACAGACCCTCCTGTCCTGACTCACACAGACACTCCTGTCCTGGACTCACAGACCCTCCTATCCTGGAGTCACACAGACCCTCCTGTACTGGACTCACACAAACCCTCCTGTCCTGACTCACACAGACACTCCTGTCCTGGACTCACAGACCCTCCTGTCCTGGACTCACACAGACACTCCTGTCCTAGACTCACACATACCCTCCTGTCCTGGACTCACACAGACCCTCCTGTACTGGACTCACACAGACCCTCCTGTACTGGACTCACACAGACCCTCCTGTCCTGGACTCACACAAACCCTCCTGTCCTGGACTCACACAGACCCTCCTGTACTGGACTCACACAGACCCTCCTGTACTGGACTCACACAGACCCTCCTGTCCTGACTCACACAGACCCTCCTGTCCTGACTCACACAGACCCTTCTGTCCTGGACTCACAGAGATCCTCCTGTCCTGGACTCACACAGATCCTCCTGTCCTGGACTCACACAGACACTCCTGTCGTGGACTCACACAGACACTCCTGTCCTGACTCACACAAACCCTCCTGTCCTGGACTCACACAGACCCTCCTGTCCTGGACTCACACAGACACTCCTGTCCTGGACTCACACAGACCCTCCTGTCCTGGACTCACACAGACCCTCCTGTCCTGACTCACACAGACACTCCTGTCCTGGACTCACAGACCCTCCTGTCCTGGACTCACACAAACCCTCCTGTCCTGGACTCACACAGACCCTCCTGTACTGGACTCACACAAACCCTCCTGTCCTGACTCACACAGACACTCCTGTCCTGGACTCACAGACCCTCCTGTCCTGGACTCACACAGACACTCCTTTCCTAGACTCACACAAACCCTCCTGTCCTGGACTCACACAGACCCTCCTGTACTGGACTCACACAGACCCTCCTGTACTGGACTCACACAGACCCTCCTGTCCTGGACTCACACAAACCCTCCTGTCCTGGACTCACACAGACCCTCCTGTACTGGACTCACACAGACCCTCCTGTACTGGACTCACACAGACCCTCCTGTCCTGACTCACACAGACCCTCCTGTCCTGACTCACACAGACCCTCCTGTCCTGGACTCACAGAGATCCTCCTGTCCTGGACTCACACAGATCCTCCTGTCCTGGACTCACACAGACACTCCTGTCCTGGACTCACACAGACACTCCTGTCCTGACTCACACAAACCCTCCTGTCCTGGACTCACACAGACCCTCCTGTCCTGGACTCACACAGACACTCCTGTCCTGGACTCACACAAACCCTCCTGTCCTGGACTCACACAGACACTCCTGTCCTGACTCACACAGACCCTCCTGTCCAGGACTCACACAAACCCTCCTGTCCTGACTCACACAGACCCTCCTGTCCTGGACTCACACAGACCCTCCTGTCCTGGACCTACACAGACCTCCTGTCCTGGACTCACACAAACCCTCCTGTCCTGGACCTACACAGACCCTCCTGTCCTGGACTCACACAGACACTCCTGTCCTGACTCACACAGACCCTCCTGTCCTGGACTCACACAGACCCTCCTGTACTGGACTCACACAGACACTCCTGTCCTGACTCACACAGACCCTCCTGTCCTGGACTCACACAGACCCTCCTGTCCTGGACCTACACAGACCTCCTGTCCTGGACTCACACAAACCCTCCTGTCCTGGACCTACACAGACCCTCCTGTCCTGGACTCACACAGACACTCCTGTCCTGACTCACACAGACCCTCCTGTCCTGGACTCACACAGACCCTCCTGTACTGGACTCACACAGACACTCCTGTCCTGACTCACACAGACCCTCCTGTCCTGGACTCACACAGACCCTCCTGTCCTGGACCTACACAGACCTCCTGTCCTGGACTCACACAAACCCTCCTGTCCTGGACTCACACAGACCCTCCTGTCCTGGACTCACAGACCCTCCTGTCCTGGACTCACACAGACACTCCTGTCCTGGACTCACACAGACCTCCTGTCCTGACTCACACAGACCCTCCTGTCCTGGACTCACACAGACACTCCTGTCCTGGACTCACACAAACCCTCCTGTCCTGGACTCACACAAACCCTCCTGTACTGGACTCACACAGACACTCCTGTCCTGGACTCACACAGACCTCCTGTCCTGACTCACACAGACCCTCCTGTCCTGGACCTACACAGACCTCCTGTCCTGGACTCACACAGACCCTCCTGTCCTGGACTCACACAGACACTCCTGTCCTGGACTCACACAGACCCTCCTGTCCTGGACTCACACAGACCCTCCTGTCCTGGACCTACACAGACCTCCTGTCCTGGAATCACACAAACCCTCCTGTCCTGGACTCACACAGACCCTCCTGTCCTGGACTCACAGACCCTCCTGTCCTGGACTCACACAGACCCTCCTGTCCTGGACTCACACAGACACTCCTGTCCTGGACTCACACAAACCCTCCTGTCCTGGACTCACACAGACACTCCTGTCCTGACTCACACAGACCCTCCTGTCCTGGACTCACACAAACCCTCCTGTCCTGACTCACACAGACCCTCCTGTCCTGGACCTACACAGACCTCCTGTCCTGGACTCACACAGACCCTCCTGTCCGGGACACACACAGACCTCCTGTCCTGGACACTCACAGACCCTCCTGTCCTGGACACACACAGACCCTCCTGTCCTGACTCACACAGACCCTCCTGTCCTGGACTCACACAGACCCTCCTGTCCTGGACACTCAGAGACCCTCCTGTCCTGGACAATCACAGACCATCCTGTCCTGGAATCACACAGACCCTCCTGTCCTGGACACACACAGACCTTCCTGTCCTGGACTCACACAGACCCTCCTGTCCTGGACACTCACAGACCCTCCTGTCCTGGACACTTACAGACCCTCCTGTCCTGGAATCACACAGACCCTCCTGTCCTGGACTCACACAGACCCTCCTGTCCTGGACACTTACAGACCCTCCTGTCCTGGAATCACACAGACCATCCTGTCCTGGACTCACACAGACCCTCCTGTCCTGGACACTCACAGACCCTCCTGTCCTGGACACTTACAGACCCTCCTGTCCTGGACACTTACAGACCCTCCTGTCCTGGACACTCACAGACCCTCCTGTCCTGGACACTTACAGACCCTCCTGTCCTGGAATCACACAGACCCACCTGTCCTGGACACTCACAGACCCTCCTGTCCTGGACACTCACAGACCCTCCTGTCCTGGACACTTACAGACCCTCCTGTCCTGGACTCACACAGACCCTCCTGTCCTGGACTCACACAGATCCTCCTGTCCTGGACTCACACAGACCCTCCTGTCCTGGACTCACAGACCTTCCTGTCCAGGACTCACACAGACCTTCCTGTCCTGGACTCACAGACCTTCCTGTCCTGGACTCACACAGACCCTCCTGTCCTGGACTCACACAGATCCTCCTGTCCTGCACTCACACAGACCCTCCTGTCCTGGACTCACACAGATCCTCCTGTCCAGGACTCACACAGACCTTCCTGTCCTGGACTCACAGACCTTCCTGTCCTGGACACACACAGACCCTCCTGTCCTGGACTCACACAGATCCTCCTGTCCTGGACTCACACAGACCCTCCTGTCCTGGACTCACAGACCTTCCTGTCCAGGACTCACACAGACCTTCCTGTCCTGGACTCACAGACCTTCCTGTCCTGGACTCACACAGATCCTCCTGTCCTGGACACACACAGATCCTCCTGTCCTGGACACACACAAACCTTCCTCTCCAGGACTCACACAGACCCTCCTGTCCAGGACTCACACAGACCCTCCTGTCCTGGACTCACACAGACACTCCTGTCCTGGACTTACAGACCCTCCTGTCCTGGACTCACACAAACCCTCCTGTCCTGGACTCACACAAACCCTCCTGTACTGGACTCACACAGACCCTCCTGTCCTGGACTCACACAAACCCTCCTGTCCTGGACTCACACAAACCCTCCTGTACTGGACTCACACAGACACTCCTGTCCTGACTCACACAGACCTCCTGTCCTGACTCACAGAGACCCTCCTGTCCTGGACTCACACAGACACTCCTGTCCTGGACTCACACAAACCCTCCTGTCCTGGACTCACACAAACCCTCCTGTACTGGACTCACACAGACACTCCTGTCCTGGACTCACACAGACCTCCTGTCCTGACTCACACAGACCCTCCTGTCCTGGACTCACACAGACACTCCTGTCCTGGACTCACAGACCCTCCTGTCCTGGACCTACACAGACCTCCTGTCCTGGACTCACACAGACCCTCCTGTCCTGGACTCACACAGACACTCCTGTCCTGGACTCACACAGACCCTCCTGTACTGGACTCACACAGACATTCCTGTCCTGGACTCACACAGACACTCCTGTCCTGACTCACACAAACCCTCCTGTCCTGGACTCACACAGACCCTCCTGTCCTGGACTCACACAGACACTCCTGTCCTGGACTCACACAGACACTCCTGTCCTGGACTCACACAAACCCTCCTGTCCTGGACTCACACAGACACTCCTGTCCTGACTCACACAGACCCTCCTGTCCTGGACTCACACAGACCCTCCTGTCCTGGACCTACACAGACCTCCTGTCCTAGACTCACACAAACCCTCCTGTCCTGGACTCACACAGATCCTCCTGTCCTGGACACACACAGACCCTCCTGTCCTGGACTCACACAGATCCTCCTGTCCTGCACTCACACAGACCCTCCTGTCCTGGACTCACACAGATCCTCCTGTCCAGGACTCACACAGACCTTCCTGTCCTGGACTCACAGACCTTCCTGTCCTGGACACACACAGACCCTCCTGTCCTGGACTTACAGACCTTCCTATCCAGGACTCACACAGACCTTCCTGTCCTGGACTCACAGACCCTCCTGTCCTGGACTCACACAAACCCTCCTGTCCTGGACTCACACAAACCCTCCTGTACTGGACTCACACAGACCCTCCTGTCCTGGACTCACACAAACCCTCCTGTCCTGGACTCACACAAACCCTCCTGTACTGGACTCACACAGACACTCCTGTCCTGACTCACACAGACCTCCTGTCCTGACTCACACAGACCCTCCTGTCCTGGACTCACACAGACACTCCTGTCCTGGACTCACACAAACCCTCCTGTCCTGGACTCACACAAACCCTCCTGTACTGGACTCACACAGACACTCCTGTCCTGGACTCACACAGACCTCCTGTCCTGACTCACACAGACCCTCCTGTCCTGGACTCACACAGACACTCCTGTCCTGGACTCACAGACCCTCCTGTCCTGGACCTACACAGACCTCCTGTCCTGGACTCACACAGACCCTCCTGTCCTGGACTCACACAGACACTCCTGTCCTGGACTCACACAGACCCTCCTGTACTGGACTCACACAGACATTCCTGTCCTGGACTCACACAGACACTCCTGTCCTGACTCACACAAACCCTCCTGTCCTGGACTCACACAGACCCTCCTGTCCTGGACTCACACAGACACTCCTGTCCTGGACTCACACAGACACTCCTGTCCTGGACTCACACAAACCCTCCTGTCCTGGACTCACACAGACACTCCTGTCCTGACTCACACAGACCCTCCTGTCCTGGACTCACACAGACCCTCCTGTCCTGGACCTACACAGACCTCCTGTCCTGGACTCACACAAACCCTCCTGTCCTGGACTCACACAGACCCTCCTGTCCTGGACTCACAGACCGTCCTGTCCTGGACTCACACAGACCCTCCTGTCCTGGACTCACACAGACACTCCTGTCCTGGACTCACACAAACCCTCCTGTCCTGGAGTCACACAAACCCTCCTGGACTGGACTCACACAGACACTCCTGTCCTGGACTCACGCAGACCTCCTGTCCTGGACTCACACAGACACTCCTGTCCTGGACTCACACAAACCCTCCTGTCCTGGAGTCACACAAACCCTCCTGTACTGGACTCACACAGACACTCCTGTCCTGGACTCACACAAACCCTCCTGTCCTGGAGTCACACAAACCCTCCTGTCCTGGACTCACACAGACACTCCTGTCCTGGACTCACACAAACCCTCCTGTCCTGGAGTCACACAAACCCTCCTGTACTGGACTCACACAGACACTCCTGTCCTGACTCACACAGACCCTCCTGTCCTGGACTCACACAAACACTCCTGTCCTGGACTCACAGACCCTCCTGTCCTGGACCTACACAGACCTCCTGTCCTGGACTCACACAGACCCTCCTGTCCTGGACTCACACAGACATTCCTGTCCTGGACTCACACAGACCCTCCTGTACTGGACTCACACAGACACTCCTGTCCTGGACTCACACAGACCTCCTGTCCTGACTCACACAGACCCTCCTGTCCTGGACTCACACAGACACTCCTGTCCTGGACTCACAGACCCTCCTGTCCTGGACCGACACAGACCTCCTGTCCTGGACTCACACAGACCCTCCTGTACTGGACTCACACAGACACTCCTGTCCTGGACACACACAGACCCTCCTGTCCTGGACTCACACAGATCCTCCTGTCCTGGACACACACAGATCCTCCTGTCCTGACTCACACAGATCCTCCTGTCCTGGACACACACAGACCCTCCTGTCCTGACTCACACAGACCCTCCTGTCCTGGACTCACACAGATCCTCCTGTCCTGGACTCACACAGATCCTCCTGTCCTGACTCACACAGATCCTCCTGTCCTGGACACACACAGACCCTCCTGTCCTGACTCACACAGACCCTGCTGTCCTGGTCTCACACAGATCCTCCTGTCCTGACTCACACAGATCCTCCTGTCCTGACTCACACAGATCCTCCTGTCCTGGACACACACAGACCCTCCTGTCCTGGACTCACACAGACCCTCCTGTCCTGGACTCACACAGACCCTCCTGTCCTGGACACTTACAGATCCTCCTGTCCTGGACTCACACAGACCCTCCTGTCATGACTCACACAGATCCTCCTGTCCTGGACACACACAGATCCTCCTGTCCTGGACACACACAGACCCTCCTGTCCTGACTCACACAGACCCTCCTGTCCTGGACTCACACAGGCCCTCCTGTCCTGACTCACACAGACCCTCCTGTCCTGGACTCACACAGACCCTCCTGTCCTGGACTCACACAGACCCTCCTGTCCGGGACACACACAGACCTCCTGTCCTGGACACTCACAGACCCTCCTGTCCTGGACACACACAGACCCTCCTGTCCGGGACACACACAGACCTCCTGTCCTGGACACTCACAGACCCTCCTGTCCTGGACACACACAGACCCTCCTGACCTGACTCACACAGACCCTCCTGTCCTGGACTCACACAGACCCTCCTGTCCTGGACACTCAGAGACCCTCCTGTCCTGGACACTCACAGACCATCCTGTCCTGGAATCACACAGACCCTCCTGTCCTGGACACACACAGACCCTCCTGTACTGGACTCACACAGACCCTCCTGTCCTGGACACTCACAGACCCTCCTGTCCTGGACACTTACAGACCCTCCTGTCCTGGAATCACACAGACCCTCCTGTCCTGGACTCACACAGACCCTACTGTCCTGGACACTTACAGACCCTCCTGTCCTGGAATCACACAGACCCTCCTGTCCTGGACTCACACAGACCCTCCTGTCCTGGACACTTACAGACCCTCCTGTCCTGGACACTTACAGACCCTCCTGTCCTGGAATCACACAGACCCACCTGTCCTGGACACTCACAGACCCTCCTGTCCTGGACACTTACAGACCCTCCTGTCCTGGACTCACACAGACCCTCCTGTCCTGGACTCACACAGATCCTCCTGTCCTGGACTCACACAGACCCTCCTGTCCTGGAGTCACAGACCTTCCTGTCCAGGACTCACACAGACCTTCCTGTCCTGGACTCACAGACCTTCCTGTCCTGGACTCACACAGACCCTCCTGTCCTGGACTCACACAGATCCTCCTGTCCTGGACACACACAGACCCTCCTGTCCTGGACTCACACAGCTCCTCCTGTCCTGCACTCACACAGACCCTCCTGTCCTGGACTCACAGACCTTCCTGTCCAGGACTCACAGACCTTCCTGTCCTGAACTCACACAGACCCTCCTGTCCTGGACTCACACAGATCCTCCTGTCCAGGACTCACACAGACCTTCCTGTCCTGGACTCACAGACCTTCCTGTCCTGGACTCACACAGACCTTCCTGTCCTGGACTCACAGACCCTCCTGTCCTGGACTCACACAGATCCTCCTGTCCTGGACTCACACAGACCCTCCTGTCCTGGACTCACAGACCTTCCTGTCCAGGACTCACACAGACCTTCCTGTCCTGGACTCACAGACCCTCCTGTCCTGGACTCACACAGATCCTCCTGTCCAGGACTCACACAGACCTTCCTGTCCTGGACTCACAGACCCTCCTGTCCTGGACTCACACAGATCCTCCTGTCCTGGACTCACACAGACCCTCCTGTCCTGGACTCACAGACCTTCCTGTCCAGGACTCACACAGACCTTCCTGTCCTGGACTCACAGACCTTCCTGTCCTGGACTCACACAGATCCTCCTGTCCTGGACACACACAGATCCTCCTGTCCTGGACACACACAAACCTTCCTCTCCAGGACTCACACAGACCCTCCTGTCCAGGACTCACACAGACCCTCCTGTCCTGGACACACACAGATCCTCCTGTCCTGGACACACACAAACCTTCCTCTCCAGGACTCACACAGACCCTCCTGTCCTGGACTCACACAGACCCTCCTGTCCTGGACTCACACAGACCCTCCTGTCCTGACTCACACAGACACTCCTGTCCTGGACTCACAGACCCTCCTGTCCTGGACTCACACAAACCCTCCTGTCCTGGACTCACACAAACCCTCCTGTACTGGACTCACACAGACCCTCCTGTCCTGGACCTACACAGACCTCCTGTCCTGGACCTACACAGACCCTCCTGTCCTGGACTCACACAGACACTCCTGTCCTGGACTCACACAAACCCTCCTGTACTGGACTCACACAGACCCTCTTGTACTGGACTCACACAGACACTCCTGTCCTGGACTCACACAAACCCTCCTGTCCTGGACTCACACAAACCCTCCTGTCCTGGACTCACACAAACCCTCCTGTACTGGACTCACACAGACCCTCCTGTCCTGGACCTACACAGACCTCCTGTCCTGGACCTACACAGACCCTCCTGTCCTGGACTCACACAGACACTCCTGTCCTGACTCACACAGACACTCCTGTCCTGGACTCACACAGACCCTCCTGTACTGGACTCACACAGACCCTCCTGTCCTAGACTCACACAGACCCTCCTGTCCTGGACTCACACAGACCCTCCTGTCCTGACTCACACAGACACTCCTGTCCTGGACTCACAGACCCTCCTATCCTGGAGTCACACAGACCCTCCTGTACTGGACTCACACAAACCCTCCTGTCCTGACTCACACAGACACTCCTGTCCTGGACTCACAGACCCTCCTGTCCTGGACTCACACAGACACTCCTGTCCTAGACTCACACATACCCTCCTGTCCTGGACTCACACAGACCCTCCTGTACTGGACTCACACAGACCCTCCTGTACTGGACTCACACAGACCCTCCTGTCCTGGACTCACACAAACCCTCCTGTCCTGGACTCACACAGACCCTCCTGTACTGGACTCACACAGACCCTCCTGTACTGGACTCACACAGACCCTCCTGTCCTGACTCACACAGACCCTCCTGTCCTGACTCACACAGACCCTTCTGTCCTGGACTCACAGAGATCCTCCTGTCCTGGACTCACACAGATCCTCCTGTCCTGGACTCACACAGACACTCCTGTCGTGGACTCACACAGACACTCCTGTCCTGACTCACACAAACCCTCCTGTCCTGGACTCACACAGACCCTCCTGTCCTGGACTCACACAGACACTCCTGTCCTGGACTCACACAGACCCTCCTGTCCTGGACTCACACAGACCCTCCTGTCCTGACTCACACAGACACTCCTGTCCTGGACTCACAGACCCTCCTGTCCTGGACTCACACAAACCCTCCTGTCCTGGACTCACACAGACCTTCCTGTACTGGACTCACACAAACCCTCCTGTCCTGACTCACACAGACACTCCTGTCCTGGACTCACAGACCCTCCTGTCCTGGACTCACACAGACACTCCTTTCCTAGACTCACACAAACCCTCCTGTCCTGGACTCACACAGACCCTCCTGTACTGGACTCACACAGACCCTCCTGTACTGGACTCACACAGACCCTCCTGTCCTGGACTCACACAAACCCTCCTGTCCTGGACTCACACAGACCCTCCTGTACTGGACTCACACAGACCCTCCTGTACTGGACTCACACAGACCCTCCTGTCCTGACTCACACAGACCCTCCTGTCCTGACTCACACAGACCCTCCTGTCCTGGACTCACAGAGATCCTCCTGTCCTGGACTCACACAGATCCTCCTGTCCTGGACTCACACAGAAACTCCTGTCCTGGACTCACACAGACACTCCTGTCCTGACTCACACAAACCCTCCTGTCCTGGACTCACACAGACCCTCCTGTCCTGGACTCACACAGACACTCCTGTCCTGGACTCACACAAACCCTCCTGTCCTGGACTCACACAGACACTCCTGTCCTGACTCACACAGACCCTCCTGTCCAGGACTCACACAAACCCTCCTGTCCTGACTCACACAGACCCTCCTGTCCTGGACTCACACAGACCCTCCTGTCCTGGACCTACACAGACCTCCTGTCCTGGACTCACACAAACCCTCCTGTCCTGGACCTACACAGACCCTCCTGTCCTGGACTCACACAGACACTCCTGTCCTGACTCACACAGACCCTCCTGTCCTGGACTCACACAGACCCTCCTGTACTGGACTCACACAGACACTCCTGTACTGGACTCACACAGACCCTCCTGTACTGGACTCACACAGACCCTCCTGTCCTAGACTCACACAAACCCTCCTGTACTGGACTCACACAAACCCTCCTGTACTGGACACACACAGACCCTCCTGTCCTGGACACACACAGACCCTCCTGTCCTAGACTCACACAAACCCTCCTGTACTGGACTCACACAAACCCTCCTGTCCTGGACTCACACAAACCCTCCTGTACTGGACTCACACAGACACTCCTGTCCTGGACTCACACAGAAACTCCTGTACTGGACTCACACAGACCCTCCTGTACTGGACTCACACAGACCCTCCTGTCCTGGACACACACAGACCCTCCTGTCCTAGACTCACACAAACCCTCCTGTACTGGACTCACACAAACCCTCCTGTACTGGACACACACAGACCCTCCTGTCCTGGACACACACAGACCCTCCTGTCCTGGACTCACACAGACCCTCCTGTACTGGACTCACACAAACCCTCCTGTACTGGACTCACACAAACCCTCCTGTACTGGACTCACACAGACCCTCCTGTCCTGGACTCACACAAACCCTCCTGTACTGGACACACACAGACACTCCTGTACTGGACTCACACAGACACTCCTGTCCTGGACTCACACAAACCCTCCTGTCCTGGACTCACACAAACCCTCCTGTCCTGGACTCACACAGACCTCCTGTCCTGGACTCACACAGACCCTCCTGTCCTGGACTCACACAAACCCTCCGGTCCTGGACTCACACAGACCCTCCTGTACTGGACTCACAGACCCTCCTGTCCTGGACTCACACAGACCCTCCTGTACTGGACTCACACAGACACTCCTGTCCTGGACACTCAGAGACCCTCCTGTCCTGGACTCACACAGACCCTCCTGTACTGACTCACACAGACACTCCTGTCCTGGACACTCAGAGACCCTCCTGTCCTGGACACTCACAGACCCTCCTGTCCTGGACTCACACAGACACTCCTGTCCTGGACCTACACAGACCTCCTGTCCTGCACTCACACAAACCCTCCTGTCCTGGACTCACACAAACCCTCCTGTACTGGACTCACACAGACCCTCCTGTCTTGGACTCACACAGACACTCCTGTCCTGGACCTACACAGACCTCCTGTCCTGCACTCACACAAACCCTCCTGTCCTGGACTCACACAAACCCTCCTGTACTGGACTCACACAGACCCTCCTGTCCTGGACTCACACAAACCCTCCTGGACTGGACTCACACAGACCCTCCTGTACTGGACTCACACAGACCCTCCTGTACTGGACCTACACAGACCTCCTGTCCTGGACTCACACAGACCCTCCTGTCCTGGACTCACACAGACCCTCCTGTCCTGGACTCACAGACCCTCCTGTCCTGGACTCACACAGACCCTCCTGTACTGGACTCACACAGACACTCCTGTCCTGGACACTCAGAGACCCTCCTGTCCTGGACACTCACAGACCCTCCTGTCCTGGAATCACACAGACCCTCCTGTACTGGACTCACACAGACCCTCCTGTACTGACTCACACAGAAACTTCTGTCCTGGACACTCAGAGACCCTCCTGTCCTGGACTCACACAGACACTCCTGTCCTGGACCTACACAGACCTCCTGTCCTGCACTCACACAAACCCTCCTGTCCTGGACTCACACAAACCCTCCTGTACTGGACTCACACAGACCCTCCTGTCCTGGACTCACACAGACACTCCTGTCCTGGACCTACACAGACCTCCTGTCCTGCACTCACACAAACCCTCCTGTCCTGGACTCACACAAACCCTCCTGTACTGGACTCACACAGACCCTCCTGTCCTGGACTCACACAAACCCTCCTGTACTGGACTCACACAGACCCTCCTGTACTGGACTCACACAGACCCTCCTGTACTGGACCTACACAGACCTCCTGTCCTGGACTCACACAGACCCTCCTGTCCTGGACTCACACAGACCCTCCTGTCCTGGACTCACACAGACCCTCCTGTACTGGACTCACACAGACCATCCTGTCCTGGACTCACACAGACCCTCCTGTACTGGACTCACACAGACACTCCTGTCCTGGACTCACACAAACCCTCCTGTACTGGACTCACACAGACCCTCTTGTACTGGACTCACACAGACACTCCTGTCCTGGACTCACACAAACCCTCCTGTCCTGGACTCACACAAACCCTCCTGTCCTGGACTCACACAAACCCTCCTGTACTGGACTCACACAGACCCTCCTGTCCTGGACCTACACAGACCTCCTGTCCTGGACCTACACAGACCCTCCTGTCCTGGACTCACACAGACACTCCTGTCCTGACTCACACAGACACTCCTGTCCTGGACTCACACAGACCCTCCTGTACTGGACTCACACAGACCCTCCTGTCCTAGACTCACACAGACCCTCCTGTCCTGGACTCACACAGACCCTCCTGTCCTGACTCACACAGACACTCCTGTCCTGGACTCACAGACCCTCCTATCCTGGAGTCACACAGACCCTCCTGTACTGGACTCACACAAACCCTCCTGTCCTGACTCACACAGACACTCCTGTCCTGGACTCACAGACCCTCCTGTCCTGGACTCACACAGACACTCCTCTCCTAGACTCACACATACCCTCCTGTCCTGGACTCACACAGACCCTCCTGTACTGGACTCACACAGACCCTCCTGTACTGGACTCACACAGACCCTCCTGTCCTGGACTCACACAAACCCTCCTGTCCTGGACTCACACAGACCCTCCTGTACTGGACTCACACAGACCCTCCTGTACTGGACTCACACAGACCCTCCTGTCCTGACTCACACAGACCCTCCTGTCCTGACTCACACAGACCCTTCTGTCCTGGACTCACAGAGATCCTCCTGTCCTGGACTCACACAGATCCTCCTGTCCTGGACTCACACAGACACTCCTGTCGTGGACTCACACAGACACTCCTGTCCTGACTCACACAAACCCTCCTGTCCTGGACTCACACAGACCCTCCTGTCCTGGACTCACACAGACACTCCTGTCCTGGACTCACACAGACCCTCCTGTCCTGGACTCACACAGACCCTCCTGTCCTGACTCACACAGACACTCCTGTCCTGGACTCACAGACCCTCCTGTCCTGGACTCACACAAACCCTCCTGTCCTGGACTCACACAAACCCTCCTGTACTGGACTCACACAGACCCTCCTGTCCTGGACCTACACAGACCTCCTGTCCTGGACCTACACAGACCCTCCTGTCCTGGACTCACACAGACACTCCTGTCCTGGACTCACACAAACCCTCCTGTACTGGACTCACACAGACCCTCTTGTACTGGACTCACACAGACACTCCTGTCCTGGACTCACACAAACCCTCCTGTCCTGGACTCACACAAACCCTCCTGTCCTGGACTCACACAAACCCTCCTGTACTGGACTCACACAGACCCTCCTGTCCTGGACCTACACAGACCTCCTGTCCTGGACCTACACAGACCCTCCTGTCCTGGACTCACACAGACACTCCTGTCCTGACTCACACAGACACTCCTGTCCTGGACTCACACAGACCCTCCTGTACTGGACTCACACAGACCCTCCTGTCCTAGACTCACACAGACCCTCCTGTCCTGGACTCACACAGACCCTCCTGTCCTGACTCACACAGACACTCCTGTCCTGGACTCACAGACCCTCCTATCCTGGAGTCACACAGACCCTCCTGTACTGGACTCACACAAACCCTCCTGTCCTGACTCACACAGACACTCCTGTCCTGGACTCACAGACCCTCCTGTCCTGGACTCACACAGACACTCCTGTCCTAGACTCACACATACCCTCCTGTCCTGGACTCACACAGACCCTCCTGTACTGGACTCACACAGACCCTCCTGTACTGGACTCACACAGACCCTCCTGTCCTGGACTCACACAAACCCTCCTGTCCTGGACTCACACAGACCCTCCTGTACTGGACTCACACAGACCCTCCTGTACTGGACTCACACAGACCCTCCTGTCCTGACTCACACAGACCCTCCTGTCCTGACTCACACAGACCCTTCTGTCCTGGACTCACAGAGATCCTCCTGTCCTGGACTCACACAGATCCTCCTGTCCTGGACTCACACAGACACTCCTGTCGTGGACTCACACAGACACTCCTGTCCTGACTCACACAAACCCTCCTGTCCTGGACTCACACAGACCCTCCTGTCCTGGACTCACACAGACACTCCTGTCCTGGACTCACACAGACCCTCCTGTCCTGGACTCACACAGACCCTCCTGTCCTGACTCACACAGACACTCCTGTCCTGGACTCACAGACCCTCCTGTCCTGGACTCACACAAACCCTCCTGTCCTGGACTCACACAGACCTTCCTGTACTGGACTCACACAAACCCTCCTGTCCTGACTCACACAGACACTCCTGTCCTGGACTCACAGACCCTCCTGTCCTGGACTCACACAGACACTCCTTTCCTAGACTCACACAAACCCTCCTGTCCTGGACTCACACAGACCCTCCTGTACTGGACTCACACAGACCCTCCTGTACTGGACTCACACAGACCCTCCTGTCCTGGACTCACACAAACCCTCCTGTCCTGGACTCACACAGACCCTCCTGTACTGGACTCACACAGACCCTCCTGTACTGGACTCACACAGACCCTCCTGTCCTGACTCACACAGACCCTCCTGTCCTGACTCACACAGACCCTCCTGTCCTGGACTCACAGAGATCCTCCTGTCCTGGACTCACACAGATCCTCCTGTCCTGGACTCACACAGAAACTCCTGTCCTGGACTCACACAGACACTCCTGTCCTGACTCACACAAACCCTCCTGTCCTGGACTCACACAGACCCTCCTGTCCTGGACTCACACAGACACTCCTGTCCTGGACTCACACAAACCCTCCTGTCCTGGACTCACACAGACACTCCTGTCCTGACTCACACAGACCCTCCTGTCCAGGACTCACACAAACCCTCCTGTCCTGACTCACACAGACCCTCCTGTCCTGGACTCACACAGACCCTCCTGTCCTGGACCTACACAGACCTCCTGTCCTGGACTCACACAAACCCTCCTGTCCTGGACCTACACAGACCCTCCTGTCCTGGACTCACACAGACACTCCTGTCCTGACTCACACAGACCCTCCTGTCCTGGACTCACACAGACCCTCCTGTACTGGACTCACACAGACACTCCTGTACTGGACTCACACAGACCCTCCTGTACTGGACTCACACAGACCCTCCTGTCCTAGACTCACACAAACCCTCCTGTACTGGACTCACACAAACCCTCCTGTACTGGACACACACAGACCCTCCTGTCCTGGACACACACAGACCCTCCTGTCCTAGACTCACACAAACCCTCCTGTACTGGACTCACACAAACCCTCCTGTCCTGGACTCACACAAACCCTCCTGTACTGGACTCACACAGACACTCCTGTCCTGGACTCACACAGAAACTCCTGTACTGGACTCACACAGACCCTCCTGTACTGGACTCACACAGACCCTCCTGTCCTGGACACACACAGACCCTCCTGTCCTAGACTCACACAAACCCTCCTGTACTGGACTCACACAAACCCTCCTGTACTGGACACACACAGACCCTCCTGTCCTGGACACACACAGACCCTCCTGTCCTGGACTCACACAGACCCTCCTGTACTGGACTCACACAAACCCTCCTGTACTGGACTCACACAAACCCTCCTGTACTGGACTCACACAGACCCTCCTGTCCTGGACTCACACAAACCCTCCTGTACTGGACACACACAGACACTCCTGTACTGGACTCACACAGACACTCCTGTCCTGGACTCACACAAACCCTCCTGTACTGGACTCACACAAACCCTCCTGTACTGGACTCACACAAACCCTCCTGTACTGGACACACACAGACCCTCCTGTACTGGACTCACACAAACCCTCCTGTACTGGACTCACACAAACCCTCCTGTACTGGACACACACAGACACTCCTGTACTGGACTCACACAAACCCTCCTGTACTGGACACACACAAACCCTCCTGTACGGGACTCACACAAACCCTCCCGTACTGGACACACACAGACCCTCCTGTCCTGGACTCACACAGACCCTCCTGTACTGGACTCACACAAACCCTCCTGTACTGGACTCACACAGACACTCCTGTCCTGGACTCACACAGACACTCCTGTCCTGGACTCACACAAACCCTCCTGTCCTGGACTCACACAGACACTCCTGTCCTGGACTCACACAGACCTCCTGTCCTGGACTCACACATACCCTCCTGTACTGGAATCACACAGACCCTCCTGTCCTGGACTCACACAGACACTCCTGTCCTGACTCACACAGACCCTCCTGTCCTGGACTCACACAAACCCTCCTCTCCTGGACTCACACAGACACTCCTGTCCTGACTCACACAGACGCTCCTGTCCTGGACTCACACAGACACTCCTGTCCTGACTCACACAGACCCTCCTGTCCTGGACTCACACAAACCCTCCTGTCCTGGACTCACACAAACCCTCCTGTCCTGGACTCACACAAACCCTCCTGTCCTGGACTCACACAGACCTCCTGTCCTGGACTCACACAGACCCTCCTGTCCTGGACTCACACAAACCCTCCGGTCCTGGACTCACACAGACCCTCCTGTACTGGACTCACAGACCCTCCTGTCCTGGACTCACACAGACCCTCCTGTACTGGACTCACACAGACACTCCTGTCCTGGACACTCAGAGACCCTCCTGTCCTGGACTCACACAGACCCTCCTGTACTGACTCACACAGACACTCCTGTCCTGGACACTCAGAGACCCTCCTGTCCTGGACACTCACAGACCCTCCTGTCCTGGACTCACACAGACACTCCTGTCCTGGACCTACACAGACCTCCTGTCCTGCACTCACACAAACCCTCCTGTCCTGGACTCACACAAACCCTCCTGTACTGGACTCACACAGACCCTCCTGTCTTGGACTCACACAGACACTCCTGTCCTGGACCTACACAGACCTCCTGTCCTGCACTCACACAAACCCTCCTGTCCTGGACTCACACAAACCCTCCTGTACTGGACTCACACAGACCCTCCTGTCCTGGACTCACACAAACCCTCCTGGACTGGACTCACACAGACCCTCCTGTACTGGACTCACACAGACCCTCCTGTACTGGACCTACACAGACCTCCTGTCCTGGACTCACACAGACCCTCCTGTCCTGGACTCACACAGACCCTCCTGTCCTGGACTCACAGACCCTCCTGTCCTGGACTCACACAGACCCTCCTGTACTGGACTCACACAGACACTCCTGTCCTGGACACTCAGAGACCCTCCTGTCCTGGACACTCACAGACCCTCCTGTCCTGGAATCACACAGACCCTCCTGTACTGGACTCACACAGACCCTCCTGTACTGACTCACACAGAAACTTCTGTCCTGGACACTCAGAGACCCTCCTGTCCTGGACTCACACAGACACTCCTGTCCTGGACCTACACAGACCTCCTGTCCTGCACTCACACAAACCCTCCTGTCCTGGACTCACACAAACCCTCCTGTACTGGACTCACACAGACCCTCCTGTCCTGGACTCACACAGACACTCCTGTCCTGGACCTACACAGACCTCCTGTCCTGCACTCACACAAACCCTCCTGTCCTGGACTCACACAAACCCTCCTGTACTGGACTCACACAGACCCTCCTGTCCTGGACTCACACAAACCCTCCTGTACTGGACTCACACAGACCCTCCTGTACTGGACTCACACAGACCCTCCTGTACTGGACCTACACAGACCTCCTGTCCTGGACTCACACAGACCCTCCTGTCCTGGACTCACACAGACCCTCCTGTCCTGGACTCACACAGACCCTCCTGTACTGGACTCACACAGACCATCCTGTCCTGGACTCACACAGACCCTCCTGTACTGGACTCACACAGACACTCCTGTCCTGGACTCACACAAACCCTCCTGTACTGGACTCACACAGACCCTCTTGTACTGGACTCACACAGACACTCCTGTCCTGGACTCACACAAACCCTCCTGTCCTGGACTCACACAAACCCTCCTGTCCTGGACTCACACAAACCCTCCTGTACTGGACTCACACAGACCCTCCTGTCCTGGACCTACACAGACCTCCTGTCCTGGACCTACACAGACCCTCCTGTCCTGGACTCACACAGACACTCCTGTCCTGACTCACACAGACACTCCTGTCCTGGACTCACACAGACCCTCCTGTACTGGACTCACACAGACCCTCCTGTCCTAGACTCACACAGACCCTCCTGTCCTGGACTCACACAGACCCTCCTGTCCTGACTCACACAGACACTCCTGTCCTGGACTCACAGACCCTCCTATCCTGGAGTCACACAGACCCTCCTGTACTGGACTCACACAAACCCTCCTGTCCTGACTCACACAGACACTCCTGTCCTGGACTCACAGACCCTCCTGTCCTGGACTCACACAGACACTCCTGTCCTAGACTCACACATACCCTCCTGTCCTGGACTCACACAGACCCTCCTGTACTGGACTCACACAGACCCTCCTGTACTGGACTCACACAGACCCTCCTGTCCTGGACTCACACAAACCCTCCTGTCCTGGACTCACACAGACCCTCCTGTACTGGACTCACACAGACCCTCCTGTACTGGACTCACACAGACCCTCCTGTCCTGACTCACACAGACCCTCCTGTCCTGACTCACACAGACCCTTCTGTCCTGGACTCACAGAGATCCTCCTGTCCTGGACTCACACAGATCCTCCTGTCCTGGACTCACACAGACACTCCTGTCGTGGACTCACACAGACACTCCTGTCCTGACTCACACAAACCCTCCTGTCCTGGACTCACACAGACCCTCCTGTCCTGGACTCACACAGACACTCCTGTCCTGGACTCACACAGACCCTCCTGTCCTGGACTCACACAGACCCTCCTGTCCTGACTCACACAGACACTCCTGTCCTGGACTCACAGACCCTCCTGTCCTGGACTCACACAAACCCTCCTGTCCTGGACTCACACAGACCCTCCTGTACTGGACTCACACAAACCCTCCTGTCCTGACTCACACAGACACTCCTGTCCTGGACTCACAGACCCTCCTGTCCTGGACTCACACAGACACTCCTTTCCTAGACTCACACAAACCCTCCTGTCCTGGACTCACACAGACCCTCCTGTACTGGACTCACACAGACCCTCCTGTACTGGACTCACACAGACCCTCCTGTCCTGGACTCACACAAACCCTCCTGTCCTGGACTCACACAGACCCTCCTGTACTGGACTCACACAGACCCTCCTGTACTGGACTCACACAGACCCTCCTGTCCTGACTCACACAGACCCTCCTGTCCTGACTCACACAGACCCTCCTGTCCTGGACTCACAGAGATCCTCCTGTCCTGGACTCACACAGATCCTCCTGTCCTGGACTCACACAGACACTCCTGTCCTGGACTCACACAGACACTCCTGTCCTGACTCACACAAACCCTCCTGTCCTGGACTCACACAGACCCTCCTGTCCTGGACTCACACAGACACTCCTGTCCTGGACTCACACAAACCCTCCTGTCCTGGACTCACACAGACACTCCTGTCCTGACTCACACAGACCCTCCTGTCCAGGACTCACACAAACCCTCCTGTCCTGACTCACACAGACCCTCCTGTCCTGGACTCACACAGACCCTCCTGTCCTGGACCTACACAGACCTCCTGTCCTGGACTCACACAAACCCTCCTGTCCTGGACCTACACAGACCCTCCTGTCCTGGACTCACACAGACACTCCTGTCCTGACTCACACAGACCCTCCTGTCCTGGACTCACACAGACCCTCCTGTACTGGACTCACACAGACACTCCTGTCCTGACTCACACAGACCCTCCTGTCCTGGACTCACACAGACCCTCCTGTCCTGGACCTACACAGACCTCCTGTCCTGGACTCACACAAACCCTCCTGTCCTGGACCTACACAGACCCTCCTGTCCTGGACTCACACAGACACTCCTGTCCTGACTCACACAGACCCTCCTGTCCTGGACTCACACAGACCCTCCTGTACTGGACTCACACAGACACTCCTGTCCTGACTCACACAGACCCTCCTGTCCTGGACTCACACAGACCCTCCTGTCCTGGACCTACACAGACCTCCTGTCCTGGACTCACACAAACCCTCCTGTCCTGGACTCACACAGACCCTCCTGTCCTGGACTCACAGACCCTCCTGTCCTGGACTCACACAGACACTCCTGTCCTGGACTCACACAGACCTCCTGTCCTGACTCACACAGACCCTCCTGTCCTGGACTCACACAGACACTCCTGTCCTGGACTCACACAAACCCTCCTGTCCTGGACTCACACAAACCCTCCTGTACTGGACTCACACAGACACTCCTGTCCTGGACTCACACAGACCTCCTGTCCTGACTCACACAGACCCTCCTGTCCTGGACCTACACAGACCTCCTGTCCTGGACTCACACAGACCCTCCTGTCCTGGACTCACACAGACACTCCTGTCCTGGACTCACACAGACCCTCCTGTCCTGGACTCACACAGACCCTCCTGTCCTGGACCTACACAGACCTCCTGTCCTGGAATCACACAAACCCTCCTGTCCTGGACTCACACAGACCCTCCTGTCCTGGACTCACAGACCCTCCTGTCCTGGACTCACACAGACCCTCCTGTCCTGGACTCACACAGACACTCCTGTCCTGGACTCACACAAACCCTCCTGTCCTGGACTCACACAGACACTCCTGTCCTGACTCACACAGACCCTCCTGTCCTGGACTCACACAAACCCTCCTGTCCTGACTCACACAGACCCTCCTGTCCTGGACCTACACAGACCTCCTGTCCTGGACTCACACAGACCCTCCTGTCCGGGACACACACAGACCTCCTGTCCTGGACACTCACAGACCCTCCTGTCCTGGACACACACAGACCCTCCTGTCCTGACTCACACAGACCCTCCTGTCCTGGACTCACACAGACCCTCCTGTCCTGGACACTCAGAGACCCTCCTGTCCTGGACAATCACAGACCATCCTGTCCTGGAATCACACAGACCCTCCTGTCCTGGACACACACAGACCTTCCTGTCCTGGACTCACACAGACCCTCCTGTCCTGGACACTCACAGACCCTCCTGTCCTGGACACTTACAGACCCTCCTGTCCTGGAATCACACAGACCCTCCTGTCCTGGACTCACACAGACCCTCCTGTCCTGGACACTTACAGACCCTCCTGTCCTGGAATCACACAGACCATCCTGTCCTGGACTCACACAGACCCTCCTGTCCTGGACACTCACAGACCCTCCTGTCCTGGACACTTACAGACCCTCCTGTCCTGGACACTTACAGACCCTCCTGTCCTGGACACTCACAGACCCTCCTGTCCTGGACACTTACAGACCCTCCTGTCCTGGAATCACACAGACCCACCTGTCCTGGACACTCACAGACCCTCCTGTCCTGGACACTCACAGACCCTCCTGTCCTGGACACTTACAGACCCTCCTGTCCTGGACTCACACAGACCCTCCTGTCCTGGACTCACACAGATCCTCCTGTCCTGGACTCACACAGACCCTCCTGTCCTGGACTCACAGACCTTCCTGTCCAGGACTCACACAGACCTTCCTGTCCTGGACTCACAGACCTTCCTGTCCTGGACTCACACAGACCCTCCTGTCCTGGACTCACACAGATCCTCCTGTCCTGCACTCACACAGACCCTCCTGTCCTGGACTCACACAGATCCTCCTGTCCAGGACTCACACAGACCTTCCTGTCCTGGACTCACAGACCTTCCTGTCCTGGACACACACAGACCCTCCTGTCCTGGACTCACACAGATCCTCCTGTCCTGGACTCACACAGACCCTCCTGTCCTGGACTCACAGACCTTCCTGTCCAGGACTCACACAGACCTTCCTGTCCTGGACTCACAGACCTTCCTGTCCTGGACTCACACAGATCCTCCTGTCCTGGACACACACAGATCCTCCTGTCCTGGACACACACAAACCTTCCTCTCCAGGACTCACACAGACCCTCCTGTCCAGGACTCACACAGACCCTCCTGTCCTGGACTCACACAGACACTCCTGTCCTGGACTTACAGACCCTCCTGTCCTGGACTCACACAAACCCTCCTGTCCTGGACTCACACAAACCCTCCTGTACTGGACTCACACAGACCCTCCTGTCCTGGACTCACACAAACCCTCCTGTCCTGGACTCACACAAACCCTCCTGTACTGGACTCACACAGACACTCCTGTCCTGACTCACACAGACCTCCTGTCCTGACTCACAGAGACCCTCCTGTCCTGGACTCACACAGACACTCCTGTCCTGGACTCACACAAACCCTCCTGTCCTGGACTCACACAAACCCTCCTGTACTGGACTCACACAGACACTCCTGTCCTGGACTCACACAGACCTCCTGTCCTGACTCACACAGACCCTCCTGTCCTGGACTCACACAGACACTCCTGTCCTGGACTCACAGACCCTCCTGTCCTGGACCTACACAGACCTCCTGTCCTGGACTCACACAGACCCTCCTGTCCTGGACTCACACAGACACTCCTGTCCTGGACTCACACAGACCCTCCTGTACTGGACTCACACAGACATTCCTGTCCTGGACTCACACAGACACTCCTGTCCTGACTCACACAAACCCTCCTGTCCTGGACTCACACAGACCCTCCTGTCCTGGACTCACACAGACACTCCTGTCCTGGACTCACACAGACACTCCTGTCCTGGACTCACACAAACCCTCCTGTCCTGGACTCACACAGACACTCCTGTCCTGACTCACACAGACCCTCCTGTCCTGGACTCACACAGACCCTCCTGTCCTGGACCTACACAGACCTCCTGTCCTAGACTCACACAAACCCTCCTGTCCTGGACTCACACAGATCCTCCTGTCCTGGACACACACAGACCCTCCTGTCCTGGACTCACACAGATCCTCCTGTCCTGCACTCACACAGACCCTCCTGTCCTGGACTCACACAGATCCTCCTGTCCAGGACTCACACAGACCTTCCTGTCCTGGACTCACAGACCTTCCTGTCCTGGACACACACAGACCCTCCTGTCCTGGACTTACAGACCTTCCTATCCAGGACTCACACAGACCTTCCTGTCCTGGACTCACAGACCCTCCTGTCCTGGACTCACACAAACCCTCCTGTCCTGGACTCACACAAACCCTCCTGTACTGGACTCACACAGACCCTCCTGTCCTGGACTCACACAAACCCTCCTGTCCTGGACTCACACAAACCCTCCTGTACTGGACTCACACAGACACTCCTGTCCTGACTCACACAGACCTCCTGTCCTGACTCACACAGACCCTCCTGTCCTGGACTCACACAGACACTCCTGTCCTGGACTCACACAAACCCTCCTGTCCTGGACTCACACAAACCCTCCTGTACTGGACTCACACAGACACTCCTGTCCTGGACTCACACAGACCTCCTGTCCTGACTCACACAGACCCTCCTGTCCTGGACTCACACAGACACTCCTGTCCTGGACTCACAGACCCTCCTGTCCTGGACCTACACAGACCTCCTGTCCTGGACTCACACAGACCCTCCTGTCCTGGACTCACACAGACACTCCTGTCCTGGACTCACACAGACCCTCCTGTACTGGACTCACACAGACATTCCTGTCCTGGACTCACACAGACACTCCTGTCCTGACTCACACAAACCCTCCTGTCCTGGACTCACACAGACCCTCCTGTCCTGGACTCACACAGACACTCCTGTCCTGGACTCACACAGACACTCCTGTCCTGGACTCACACAAACCCTCCTGTCCTGGACTCACACAGACACTCCTGTCCTGACTCACACAGACCCTCCTGTCCTGGACTCACACAGACCCTCCTGTCCTGGACCTACACAGACCTCCTGTCCTGGACTCACACAAACCCTCCTGTCCTGGACTCACACAGACCCTCCTGTCCTGGACTCACAGACCGTCCTGTCCTGGACTCACACAGACCCTCCTGTCCTGGACTCACACAGACACTCCTGTCCTGGACTCACACAAACCCTCCTGTCCTGGAGTCACACAAACCCTCCTGGACTGGACTCACACAGACACTCCTGTCCTGGACTCACGCAGACCTCCTGTCCTGGACTCACACAGACACTCCTGTCCTGGACTCACACAAACCCTCCTGTCCTGGAGTCACACAAACCCTCCTGTACTGGACTCACACAGACACTCCTGTCCTGGACTCACACAAACCCTCCTGTCCTGGAGTCACACAAACCCTCCTGTCCTGGACTCACACAGACACTCCTGTCCTGGACTCACACAAACCCTCCTGTCCTGGAGTCACACAAACCCTCCTGTACTGGACTCACACAGACACTCCTGTCCTGACTCACACAGACCCTCCTGTCCTGGACTCACACAAACACTCCTGTCCTGGACTCACAGACCCTCCTGTCCTGGACCTACACAGACCTCCTGTCCTGGACTCACACAGACCCTCCTGTCCTGGACTCACACAGACATTCCTGTCCTGGACTCACACAGACCCTCCTGTACTGGACTCACACAGACACTCCTGTCCTGGACTCACACAGACCTCCTGTCCTGACTCACACAGACCCTCCTGTCCTGGACTCACACAGACACTCCTGTCCTGGACTCACAGACCCTCCTGTCCTGGACCGACACAGACCTCCTGTCCTGGACTCACACAGACCCTCCTGTACTGGACTCACACAGACACTCCTGTCCTGGACACACACAGACCCTCCTGTCCTGGACTCACACAGATCCTCCTGTCCTGGACACACACAGATCCTCCTGTCCTGACTCACACAGATCCTCCTGTCCTGGACACACACAGACCCTCCTGTCCTGACTCACACAGACCCTCCTGTCCTGGACTCACACAGATCCTCCTGTCCTGGACTCACACAGATCCTCCTGTCCTGACTCACACAGATCCTCCTGTCCTGGACACACACAGACCCTCCTGTCCTGACTCACACAGACCCTGCTGTCCTGGTCTCACACAGATCCTCCTGTCCTGACTCACACAGATCCTCCTGTCCTGACTCACACAGATCCTCCTGTCCTGGACACACACAGACCCTCCTGTCCTGGACTCACACAGACCCTCCTGTCCTGGACTCACACAGACCCTCCTGTCCTGGACACTTACAGATCCTCCTGTCCTGGACTCACACAGACCCTCCTGTCATGACTCACACAGATCCTCCTGTCCTGGACACACACAGATCCTCCTGTCCTGGACACACACAGACCCTCCTGTCCTGACTCACACAGACCCTCCTGTCCTGGACTCACACAGGCCCTCCTGTCCTGACTCACACAGACCCTCCTGTCCTGGACTCACACAGACCCTCCTGTCCTGGACTCACACAGACCCTCCTGTCCGGGACACACACAGACCTCCTGTCCTGGACACTCACAGACCCTCCTGTCCTGGACACACACAGACCCTCCTGTCCGGGACACACACAGACCTCCTGTCCTGGACACTCACAGACCCTCCTGTCCTGGACACACACAGACCCTCCTGACCTGACTCACACAGACCCTCCTGTCCTGGACTCACACAGACCCTCCTGTCCTGGACACTCAGAGACCCTCCTGTCCTGGACACTCACAGACCATCCTGTCCTGGAATCACACAGACCCTCCTGTCCTGGACACACACAGACCCTCCTGTACTGGACTCACACAGACCCTCCTGTCCTGGACACTCACAGACCCTCCTGTCCTGGACACTTACAGACCCTCCTGTCCTGGAATCACACAGACCCTCCTGTCCTGGACTCACACAGACCCTACTGTCCTGGACACTTACAGACCCTCCTGTCCTGGAATCACACAGACCCTCCTGTCCTGGACTCACACAGACCCTCCTGTCCTGGACACTTACAGACCCTCCTGTCCTGGACACTTACAGACCCTCCTGTCCTGGAATCACACAGACCCACCTGTCCTGGACACTCACAGACCCTCCTGTCCTGGACACTTACAGACCCTCCTGTCCTGGACTCACACAGACCCTCCTGTCCTGGACTCACACAGATCCTCCTGTCCTGGACTCACACAGACCCTCCTGTCCTGGAGTCACAGACCTTCCTGTCCAGGACTCACACAGACCTTCCTGTCCTGGACTCACAGACCTTCCTGTCCTGGACTCACACAGACCCTCCTGTCCTGGACTCACACAGATCCTCCTGTCCTGGACACACACAGACCCTCCTGTCCTGGACTCACACAGCTCCTCCTGTCCTGCACTCACACAGACCCTCCTGTCCTGGACTCACAGACCTTCCTGTCCAGGACTCACAGACCTTCCTGTCCTGAACTCACACAGACCCTCCTGTCCTGGACTCACACAGATCCTCCTGTCCAGGACTCACACAGACCTTCCTGTCCTGGACTCACAGACCTTCCTGTCCTGGACTCACACAGACCTTCCTGTCCTGGACTCACAGACCCTCCTGTCCTGGACTCACACAGATCCTCCTGTCCTGGACTCACACAGACCCTCCTGTCCTGGACTCACAGACCTTCCTGTCCAGGACTCACACAGACCTTCCTGTCCTGGACTCACAGACCCTCCTGTCCTGGACTCACACAGATCCTCCTGTCCAGGACTCACACAGACCTTCCTGTCCTGGACTCACAGACCCTCCTGTCCTGGACTCACACAGATCCTCCTGTCCTGGACTCACACAGACCCTCCTGTCCTGGACTCACAGACCTTCCTGTCCAGGACTCACACAGACCTTCCTGTCCTGGACTCACAGACCTTCCTGTCCTGGACTCACACAGATCCTCCTGTCCTGGACACACACAGATCCTCCTGTCCTGGACACACACAAACCTTCCTCTCCAGGACTCACACAGACCCTCCTGTCCAGGACTCACACAGACCCTCCTGTCCTGGACTCACACAGACCCTCCTGTCCTGGACTTACAGACCTTCCTTTCCAGGACTCACACAGACCTTCCTGTCCTGGACTCACAGACCCTCCTGTCCTGGACTTACAGACCTTCCTGTCCAGGACTCACACAGACCTTCCTGTCCTGGACTCACACAGACCCTCCTGTCCTGGACTTACAGACCTTCCTATCCAGGACTCACACAGACCTTCCTGTCCTGGACTCACAGACCCTCCTGTCCTGGACTTACAGACCTTCCCGTCCAGGACTCACACAGACCTTCCTGTCCAGGACTCACACAGACCTTCCTGTCCTGGACTCACACAGACCCTCCTGTCCTGGACTCACAGACCCTCCTGTCCTGGACACACACAGACCCTCCTGTCCTGGACTCACACAGATCCTCCTGTCCTGGACACACACAGACCCTCCTGTCCTGGACTCACACAGATCCTCCTGTCCTGGAGTCACACAGACCCTCCTGTCCTGGACTCACAGACCTTCCTGTTTAGGACTCACAGACCTTCCTGTCCTGGACTCACACAGACCCTCCTGTCCTGGACTCACACAGATCCTCCTGTCCAGGACTCACACAGACCTTCCTGTCCTGGACTCACAGACCTTCCTGTCCTGGACTCACACAGACCCTCCTGTCCTGGACTCACACAGATCCTCCTGTCCTGGACTCACACAGACCCTCCTGTCCTGGACTCACAGACCTTCCTGCCCAGGACTCACACAGACCTTCCTGTCCTGGACTCACAGACCTTCCTGTCCTGGACTCACACATGATCCTCCTGTCCTGGACACACACAGATCCTCCTGTCCTGGACACACACAAACCTTCCTCTCCTGGACTCACACAGACCCTCCTGTCCAGGACTCACACAGACCCTCCTGTCCTGGACTCACACAGACCCTCCTGTCCTGGACTTACAGACCTTCCTGTCCAGGACTCACACAGACCTTCCTGTCCTGGACTCACAGACCTTCCTGTCCTGGACTCACGCAGACCTTCCTGTCCTGGACTCACACAGACCCTCCTGTCCTGGACTTACAGACATTCCTGTCCAGGACTCACACAGACCTTCCTGTCCTGGACTCACAGACCCTCCTGTCCTGGACTTACAGACCTTCCTGTCCAGGACTCACACAGACCTTCCTGTCCTGGACTCACACAGATCCTCCTGTCCTGGACTTACAGACCTTCCTGTCCAGGACTCACAGAGACCTTCCTGTCCAGGACTCACAGACCTTCCTGTCCTGGACTCACACAGACCCTCCTGTCCTGGACTCACAGACCCTCCTGTCCTGGACACACACAGACCCTCCTGTCCTGGACTCACACAGATCCTCCTGTCCTGGACACACACAGACCTTCCTGTCCTGGAATCACACACAGACCCTCCTGTCCTGGACTCACAGACCCTCCTGTCCTGGACACACACAGACCCTCCTGTCCTGGACTCACAGACCCTCCTGTCCTGGACACACACAGACCCTCCTGTCCTGGACTCACACAGATCCTCCTGTCCAGGACTCACACAGACCCTCCTGTCCTGGACTTACAGACCTTCCTGTCCAGGACTCACACAGACCTTCCTGTCCAGGACTCACACAGACCTTCCTGTCCTGGACTCACACAGACCCTCCTGTCCTGGACTCACAGACCCTCCTGTCCTGGACACACACAGACCCTCCTGTCCTGGACTCACACAGATCCTCCTGTCCTGGACACACACAGACCTTCCTGTCCTGGAATCACACACAGACCCTCCTGTCCTGGACTCACAGACCCTCCTGTCCTGGACACACACAGACCCTCCTGTCCTGGACTCACAGACCCTCCTGTCCTGGACACACACAGACCCTCCTGTCCTGGACTCACACAGATCCTCCTGTCCAGGACTCACACAGACCCTCCTGTCCTGGACTCACACAGACATCCTGTCCTGGCCTCACACAGACCCTCCTGTCCTGGACTCACACAGACTCTCCTGTCCTGGACTCACACAGACCCTCCTGTGCTGGACACACACAGACCCTCCTGTCCTGGACTCACACAGACCTCCTGTCCTGGACTCACACAGACCCTCATGTCCTGGACTCACACAGACCCTCCTGTCCAGGACTCACACAGACCCTCCTGTCCTGGACTCACACAGACCCTCCTGTCCTGGACTCACAGAGATCCTCCTGTCCTGGACTCACACAGATCCTCCTGTCCTGGACTCACACAGATCCTCCTGTCCTGGACTCACACAGACCCTCCTGTCCTGGACTCACACAGACCCTCCTGTCCGGGACACACACAGACCTCCTGTCCTGGACACTCACAGACCCTCCTGTCCTGGACACACACAGACCCTCCTGTCCTGACTCACACAGACCCTCCTGTCCTGGACTCACACAGACCCTCCTGTCCTGGACACTCAGAGACCCTCCTGTCCTGGACACTCACAGACCCTCCTGTCCTGGAATCAGACAGACCCTCCTGTCCTGGACACACACAGACCCTCCTGTCCTGGACTCACACAGACCCTCCTGTCCTGGACACTCACAGACCCTCCTGTCCTGGACACTTACAGACCCTCCTGTCCTGGAATCACACAGACCCTCCTGTCCTGGACTCACACAGACCCTCCTGTCCTGGACACTTACAGACCCTCCTGTCCTGGAATCACACAGACCCTCCTGTCCTGGACTCACACAGACCCTCCGGTCCTGGACACTCACAGACCCTCCTGTCCTGGACACTTACAGACCCTCCTGTCCTGGACACTTACAGACCCTCCTGTCCTGGACACTCACAGACCCTCCTGTCCTGGACACTTACAGACCCTCCTGTCCTGGAATCACACAGACCCACCTGTCCTGGACACTCACAGACCCTCCTGTCCTGGACACTCACAGACCCTCCTGTCCTGGACACTTACAGACCCTCCTGTCCTGGACTCACACAGACCCTCCTGTCCTGGACTCACACAGATCCTCCTGTCCTGGACTCACACAGACCCTCCTGTCCTGGACTCACAGACCTTCCTGTCCAGGACTCACACAGACCTTCCTGTCCTGGACTCACAGACCTTCCTGTCCTGGACTCACACAGACCCTCCTGTCCTGGACTCACACAGATCCTCCTGTCCTGGACACACACAGACCCTCCTGTCCTGGACTCACACAGATCCTCCTGTCCTGGACTCACAGACCTTCCTGTCCAGGACTCACAGACCTTCCTGTCCTGGACTCACACAGACCCTCCTGTCCTGGACTCACACAGATCCTCCTGTCCAGGACTCACAGACCTTCCTGTCCAGGACTCACACAGACCTTCCTGTCCTGGACTCACAGACCTTCCTGTCCTGGACTCACACATGATCCTCCTGTCCTGGACACACACAGATCCTCCTGTCCTGGACACACACAAACCTTCCTCTCCTGGACTCACACAGACCCTCCTGTCCAGGACTCACACAGACCCTCCTGTCCTGGACTCACACAGACCCTCCTGTCCTGGACTTACAGACCTTCCTGTCCAGGACTCACACAGACCTTCCTGTCCTGGACTCACAGACCTTCCTGTCCTGGACTCACACAGACCTTCCTGTCCTGGACCCACACAGACCCTCCTGTCCTGGGCTTACAGACATTCCTGTCCAGGACTCACACAGACCTTCCTGTCCTGGACTCACAGACCCTCCTGTCCTGGACTTACAGACCTTCCTGTCCAGGACTCACACAGACCTTCCTGTCCTGGACTCACACAGACCCTCCTGTCCTGGACTTACAGACCTTCCTGTCCAGGACTCACACAGACCTTCCTGTCCTGGACTCACAGACCCTCCTGTCCTGGACTTACAGACCTTCCTGTCCAGGACTCACACAGACCTTCCTGTCCAGGACTCACACAGACCTTCCTGTCCTGGACTCACACAGACCCTCCTGTCCTGGACTCACAGACCCTCCTGTCCTGGACACACACAGACCCTCCTGTCCTGGACTCACACAGATCCTCCTGTCCTGGACACACACAGACCTTCCTGTCCTGGAATCACACACAGACCCTCCTGTCGTGGACTCACAGACCCTCCTGTCCTGGACACACACAGACCCTCCTGTACTGGACTCACAGACCCTCCTGTCCTGGACACACACAGACCCTCCTGTCCTGGACTCACACAGATCCTCCTGTCCAGGACTCACACAGACCCTCCTGTCCTGGACTCACACAGACATCCTGTCCTGGCCTCACACAGACCCTCCTGTCCTGGACTCACACAGACCCTCCTGTCCTGGACTCACACAGACCCTCCTGTGCTGGACACACACAGACCCTCCTGTCCTGGACTCACACAGACCCTCCTGTCCAGGACTCACACAGACCCTCCTGTCCTGGACTCACACAGACCCTCCTGTCCTGGACTCACACAGATCCTCCTGTCCTGGACTCACACAGATCCTCCTGTCCTGGACTCACACAGATCCTCCTGTCCTGGACTCACACAGACCTTCCTGTCCTGGACTCACACAGACCTCCTTTCCTGGACACACACAGATCCTCCTGTCCTGGACTCACACAGACCTTCCTGTCCTGGACTCACACAGACCTCCTTTCCTGGACACACACAGATCCTCCTGTCCTGGACACACACAGACCCTCCTGACCTGGACTCACACCGACCCTCCTGTTCTGGACACACACAGACCCTCCTGATCTGGACACACACAGACCTCCTGTCCTGGACTCACACAGATTCTCCTGTCCTGGACTCACAGAGATCCTCCTGTCCTGGACTCACACAGATCCTCATGTCCTGGACTCACACAGATCCTCCTGTCCTGGACTCACACAGACCTTCCTGTCCTGGACTCACACAGACCTCCTTTCCTGGATGCACACAGATCCTCCTGTCCTGGACTCACGCAGACCTTCCTGTCCTGGACTCACACAGACCTCTTTCCTGGACACACACAGATCCTCCTGTCCTGGACACACACAGACCCTCCTGATCTGGACACACCCCGACCCTCCTGTTCTGGACACACACAGACCTCCTGTCCTGGACTCACACAGATTCTCCTGTCCTGGACACACACTGACCCTCCTGTTCTGGACACACACAGACCCTCCTGTTCTGGACACACACAGACCCTCCTATTCTGGACACTCACAGATCCTCCTGTCCTGGACGCACAGGCCCTCCTGTCCAGGCCTCACACAGACCCTCCTGTCCTGGACTCACAGACCCCCCTGTCCAGGACTCACACAGACCCTCCTGTCCTGGACTCACAGACCCTCCTGTCCAGGACTCACACAGACCTCCTGTCCTGGACTCACAGACCCTCCTGTCCAGGACTCACACAGGCCCTCCTGTCCTGGACTCACAGACCCTCCTGTCCAGGACTCACACAGACCCTCCTGTCCAGGACTCACACAGACCTCCTGTCCTGGACTCACAGACCCTCCTGTCCAGGACTCACACAGGCCCTCCTGTCCTGGACTCACAGACCCTCCTGTCCAGGACTCACACAGGCCCTCCTGTCCTGGACTCACAGACCCTCCTGTCCAGGACTCACACAGGCCCTCCTTTCCTGGACTCACAGACCCTCCTGTCCAGGACTCACACAGACCCTCCTGTCCTGGACTCACAGACCCTCCAGTCCAGGACTCACACAGACCTCCTGTCCTGGACACACACAGACCCTCCTGATCTGGACACACACAGATCCTCCTGTTCTGGACACTCACAGACCCTCCTGTCCTGGACGCACAGGCCCCCCTGTCCAGGCCTCACACAGACCCTCCTGTCCTGGACTCACACAGACCTTCCTGTCCAGGACTCACACAGGCCCTCCTGTCCTGGACTCACAGACCCTCCTGTCCAGGACTCACACAGACCTTCCTGTCCTGGACTCACACAGACCTCCTTTCCTGGACACACACAGATCCTCCTGTCCTGGACACACACAGACCCTCCTGATCTGGACACACCCCGACCCTCCTGTTCTGGACACACACAGACCTCCTGTCATGGACTCACACAGATTCTCCTGTCCTGGACACACACTGACCCTCCTGTTCTGGACACACACAGACCCTCCTGTTCTGGACACACACAGACCCTCCTGTTCTGGACACTCACAGAGCCTCCTGTCGTGGACGCACAGGCCCTCCTGTCCAGGCCTCACACAGACCCTCCTGTCCTGGACTCACCGACCCTCCTGTCCAGGACTCACACAGACCCTCCTGTCCTGGACTCACAGACCCTCCTGTCCAGGACTCACACAGACCTCCTGTCCTGGACTCACAGACCCTCCTGTCCAGGACTCACACAGGCCTTCCTGTCCTGGACTCACAGACCCTCCTGTCCAGGACTCACACAGACCTTCCTGTCCTGGACTCACACAGACCTCCTTTCCTGGACACACACAGATCCTCCTGTCCTGGACACACACAGACCCTCCTGATCTGGACACACCCCGACCCTCCTGTTCTGGACACACACAGACCTCCTGTCCTGGACTCACACAGATTCTCCTGTCCTGGACACACACTGACCCTCCTGTTCTGGACACACACAGACCCTCCTGTTCTGGACACACACAGACCCTCCTGTTCTGGACACTCACAGACCCTCCTTTCCTGGACGCACAGGCCCCCCTGTCCAGGCCTCACACAGACCCTCCTGTCCTGGACTCACAGACCCTCCTGTCCAGGACTCACACAGACCCTCCTGTCCTGGACTCACAGACCCTCCTGTCCTGGACTCACACAGACCTCCTGTCCTGGACTCACAGACCCTCCTGTCCAGGACTCACACAGGCCCTCCTGTCCTGGACTCACAGACCCTCCTGTCCAGGACTCACACAGACCCTCCTGTCCAGGACTCACACAGACCTCCTGTCCTGGACTCACAGACCCTCCTGTCCAGGACTCACACAGGCCCTCCTGTCCTGGACTCACAGACCCTCCTGTCCAGGACTCACACAGACCTCCTGTCCTGGACTCACAGACCCTCCTGTCCAGGACTCACACAGGCCCTCCTGTCCTGGACTCACAGACCCTCCTGTCCTGGACTCACAGACCCTCCTGTCCAGGACTCACACAGACCCTCCTGTCCTGGACTCACACAGACCCTCCTGTCCTGGACTCACAGTCCCTCCTGTCCTGGACTCACAGACCCTCCTGTCCAGGACTCACACAGACCCTCCTGTCCTGGACTCACAGACCCTCCTGTCCTGGACTCACAGACCCTCCTGTCCAGGACTCACACAGACCTCCTGTCCTGGACTCACAGACCCTCCTGTCCAGGACTCACACAGACCCTCCTGTCCTGGACTCACAGACCCTCCTGTCCTGGACTCACAGACCCTCCTGTCCAGGCCTCACACAGACCCTCCTGTCCTGGACTCACAGACCCTCCTGTCCTGGACTCACAGACCCTCCTGTCCTGACTCACACATACCGTCCTGTCCTGGACTCACAGACCCTCCTGTCCAGGACTCACACAGACCCTCCTGTCCTGACTCACACAGACCCTCCTGTCCAGGACTCACACAGACCCTCCTGTCCAGGACTCACACAGACCCTCCTGTCCTGGACTCACAGACCCTCCTGTCCTGACTCACACATACCCTCCTGTCCTGGACTCACAGACCCTCCTGTCCAGGATTCACACAGACCCTCCTGTCCTGACTCACACAGACCCTCCTGTCCAGGACTCACACAGACCCTCCTGTCCTGACTCACACAGACCCTCCTGTCCAGGACTCACACAGACCCTCCTGTCCTTACTCACACAGACCCTCCTGGCCTGGACTCAGGTGTACTGTATTCTCAATGTACTGTACTGTCCATCTCTCCCTTGTATAAACTCTCACTCAACTTTGGTTCCGAATATGTTCTCATCTTCTATAGGCCAAGGCGTCTCTCTGCAGCTGCAGTACAAAGCTCCCAGACAGCATGAAGGTTTGATGATGAGCTCCCAGGAGCTGCTCCCTACCTTGCGGACTTCGTGATAGTGCTCTAGGGCCAACACCCACTGGCACAGGGAGCGGCATGCAGTGGACACCATGCCCACCCTCTCAGGGTTAAAATCAGAGTGTTTCGAATAGACTTTCAACTTCAAGAAGACCTGGAAAACAGGAAGCAACATTTCAAATAAAGGCACTGCTGGTGGCACAGAGTTTATCAACACCTCTCATCCACTGATGTTCTTGATCTGCTGCAGGGATTTTTGATCTTGGAATACTGTTGGATCATCTTATCCTGCACTTTTTTATAATGAAAGCTGGGCCCCAGGACTCCATAGCCTTGGGTCTCGAAATGAAAACCTTTCTCAGTGGGTGAGGGTGACTTGGGGCTGTACCTGGATGCACCGAGTCCCAACCACAGCTTCTGGCCATGGTGAGTGGGTGGGGGGAAGCAAATAGAATTGTACAGCTCAGCAGGAGATGTGATTTGGAAAAAGTGGACTGGAAACGGCGACCTGAATGTCTCCCACTGCTCTAACGTTAATTTATCTTCAAGGAGGATAAGGAGGGTTCAGAACAAATATGTTCCCACAAAGAAAAAGGGTGGGACTTCCAAGACTAGATCCCGCTGGATGTCAAAGAGCATGCAGAGTAGGATAAGGTGACAAATGGAGGTTTATGTCAGCTACTGAGGTGTCAATGCTGCAGGAAGCCTAGAGGAGGATAGAAAATGCAGTGTGAAATTAAAACAGAAATTAGGAAAGCAGAGAAAGGGTATGAAAAAATAAGTAAAATCAAGGAAAATGCAAAGATGTTTTATAAATACATAAAAAGCAAGAGGTTGACTAAGTAAACAGTCGAGCTGATTAGAAACCAAAAAAGTAACGTGCGTGGAGAGGCGGAAGATGTGTGGCATGGTTCTTAATGAATACTTGCGCCTGTCTTCACAAAAGAGGGGGAACGATACAGATTTTGTTGTTAAGGAGGAGCAGTGTGAAATACCAGATGGGATAAACATAGTGAGAGAGGAAATATTGAGGGGTCAGGATCTTAGAAAGTGGATAAATCACTAAGCCCAGATGAAATGTATCCTAGGCTGCTAAAAGAAGCAAGGGAGGAAATAATGGAGGCTCTGACCATCATTTTCCAATCCTCTAAGCTACAGCCGTGGTGTCAGAGGACTGGAGAACTGCTAACATTGTACCGTTGTATAAAAAGGGAGGAAGGGATAGACTGAGTAATTATAGGCCAGTCAGCATAACCTGGGTGTTGGGAAAATGATTGGAAAAGATTTTGAAGAACGGTATGAATCAACTTTTAGAGTCCTAGAGTCATTTCAGCAGAGGGGGTTCATGCTTGTTCTCTGTAGAGCTATCCAGTCAGTCCTACTGCCCTGCTCTATCCCTGTAGTCCTGCAAGTTTATTTCCTTCAAGTGCCCATTCAATTTCCTTTTGAAATCATTCATTGTCTCTGCCTCCACCACCCGCGTGGGCAACAGGTTCCAGGTCATTAATACTGCGTAAAAAAGTTCTTTCTCCCATAGCCTCCTGCATCTCTTGTCCAAAACCTTCAATCTGTGTCCCTTAGACCTTGTACCATTAGCTAATGTGAACAATCTTTCTTTGTCTACCTTATCTAAACCTGTCATCATCTTGTACACCTCTATTAAATCTCCCCTCAATCTCCTTTGCTCCAAGGAGAACATCCCCAACTTTTCCAATCTAACCTTGTAGCTAATATGCCTCATCCTTGGAACCATTCTGATAAATCTCCTCTATACCCTCTCAAGAACCCTCACAACTTTCCTGAAGTGTGGTGATCTGAACTGGATGTAATATTCTAGTTGGGGCCTAACCAGAGCTTTATAAAGGTTCAGTATAACTTCCCTGCTTTTGTACTCAATGTCTCTGTTTATGAATCCCAAGATCCCATATGGTTTTCTAACCACTCTCTCAATATGTCCTGTCACCTTCAAAGATAGATGCACATGACCCCCAGGTCCCTCTGAACCTGCACACTCTTGGGACAGGATTTTACCAAGCCCACGGTGTCGGGCTCCGTGCCGGTGGGGGTGGGGGCCGAAAGATTGTTCCGGCTGAGGTCTGCCTCGGAGGCCGACGCTGGGAGGGCCTGGCCCGATGCTCCTGGCTCCTTGGTGGCCCCCTTGCCACTGGTCAATGGGACCTCAATTTCCATATTTAAATCATTAAAACAAATCCATTTAAATATATTTACTGACAATCTTATGGTCCCGCCATGATCTTCAGTCTGGCAGCTGGCACTCCCGCACTTTCAATTCCCCGCCTGGGCAAATACTTACTGTAATTTTCATTGGGGGGTTGGAATTTACTTTGTAAATTTTGGGGGGGGGTGGTCACTTTAAACATTCAGATAAACTAATGTGGCAGGGGGATGGGAACCAAATGAGGAGGTCAGTGGACAGTAAGGAGGTAGTAACTAAAGCCTGTAAGGAACTAGATAATGAAGTCAGCGTGACTAAGGGAAAGAGTAGGCAGCAAGCAGATCATGAACGCAAAGGGACTGGTGGTCTGAGGTGCATTTGTTTTAACGCAAAAAGTGTAGTAGGTAAGGCAGATGAACTTAGGGCTTGGATTAGTACCTGGGAGTATGATGTTATTGCTATTACTGAGACTTGGTTGAGGGAAGGGCATGATTGGCAACTAAATATCCCAGGATATCGATGCTTCAGGCGGGATAGAGAGTGAGTGTGTGAGGGGAACCTCACCTTCTCCAGTGAGTCAGTGTGTGAGGGGAACCTCACCTTCTCCAGTGAGTCAGTGTGTGAGGGGAACCTCTCCTTCCCCAGTGAGTCAGTGCGTGAGGGGAACCTCACCTTCTCCAGTGAGTCAGTGCATGAGGGGAACCTCACCTTCTCCAGTGAGTCAGTGCGTGAGGGGAACCTCACCTTCTCCAGTGAGTCAGTGTGTGAGGGGAATCACCTTCTCCAGTGAGTCAGTGTGTGAGGGGAATCACATTCTCCAGTGAGTCAGTGTGTGAGGGGAATCACCTTCTCCAGTGAGTCAGTGTGTGAGGGGAACCTCACCTTCTCCAGTGAGTCAGTGTGTGAGGGGAACCTCTCCTTCCCCAGTGAGTCAGTGTGTGAGGGGAACCTCACCTTCTCCAGTGAGTCAGTGTGTGAGGGGAACCTCACCTTCTCCAGTGAGTCAGTGTGTGAGGGGAATCACCTTCTCCAGTGTGTCAGTACGTGAGGGGAACCTCACCTTCTCCAGTGAGTCAGTGTGTGAGGGGAACCTCACCTTCTCCAGTGAGTCAGTGTGTGAGGGGAATCACCTTCTCCAGTGAGTCAGTGTGTGAGGGGAATCACCTTCTCCAGTGAGTCAGTGTGTGAGGGGAACATCACCTTCTCCAGTGAGTCAGTGTGTGAGGGGAACCTCTCCTTCCCCAGTGAGTCAGTGTGTGAGGCGAACCTCACCTTCTCCAGTGAGTGAGTGTGTGAGGGGAACCTCACCTTCTCCAGTGAGTCAGTGTGTGAGGTGAATCACCTTCTCCAGTGAGTCAGTGCGTGAGGGGAACCTCACCTTCTCCAGTGAGTCAGTGTGTGAGGGGAATCACCTTCTCCAGTGAGTCAGTGTGTCAGGGGAACCTCACCTTCTCCAGTGAGTCAGTGTGTGAGGGGAACCTCAACATCTCCAGTGAGTCAGTGCGTGAGGGGAACCTCACCTTCTCCAGTGAGTCAGTGCGTGAGGGGAACCTCACCTTCTCCAGTGAGTCAGTGCGTGAGGGAAACCTCACCTTCTCCAGTGAGTCAGTGCGTGAGGGGAACCTCACCTTCTCCAGTGAGTCAGTGCGTGAGGGGAACCTCACCTTCTCCAGTGAGTCAGTGTGTGAGGGGAACCTCACCTTCTCCAGTGAGTCAGTGTGTGAGGGGAACCTCACCTTCTCCAGTGAGTCAGTGTGTGAGGGGAATCACCTTCTCCAGTGAGTCAGTGTGTGAGGGGAATCACCTTCTCCAGTGAGTCAGTGTGCGAGGGGAACCTCACCTTCTCCAGTGAGTCAGTGTGTGAGAGGAACCTCACCTTCTCCACTGAGTCAGTGTGTGAGGGGAACCTCACCTTCTCCAGTGAGTCAGTGTGTGAGGGGAATCACCTTCTCCAGTGAGTCAGTGTGTGAGGGGATTCACCTTCTCCAGTGAGTCAGTGTGTGAGGGGAATCACCTTCCCCAGTGAGTCAGTGTGTGAGGGGAACCTCACCTTCTCCGCTGAGTCAGTGTGTGAGGGGAACCTCACCTTCTCCAGTGAGTCAGTGTGTGAGGGGAATCACCTTCTCCAGTGAGTCAGTGTGTGAGGGGAATCACCTTCTCCAGTGAGTCAGTGTGTGAGGGGAATCACCTTCTCCAGTGAGTCAGTGTGTGAGGGGAACCTCACCTTCTCCAGTGAGTCAGTGTGTGAGGGGAATCACCTTCTCCAGTGAGTCAGTGTGTGAGGGGAATTACCTTCTCTCAGTGAGTCAGTGTGTGAGGGGAATCACCTTCTCCAGTGAGTCAGTGTGTGAGGGGAATCACCTTCTCCAGTGAGTCAGTGTGTGAGGGGAATCACCTTCTCCAGTGAGTCAGTGTGTGAGGGGAACCTCACCTTCTCCAGTGAGTCAGTGTGTGAGGGGAACCTCACCTTCTCCAGTGAGGCAGTGTGTGAGGGGAATCACCTTCTCCAGTGAGTCAGTGTGTGAGGGGAATCACCTTCTCCAGTGAGTCAGTGTGTGAGGGGAATCACCTTCTCCAGTGAGTCAGTGTGTGAGGGGAACCTCACCTTCTCCAGTGAGTCAGTGTGTGAGGGGAACCTCTCCTTCCCCAGTGAGTCAGTGTGTGAGGGGAACCTCACCTTCTCCAGTGAGTCAGTGTGTGAGGGGAACCTCACCTTCTCCAGTGAGTCAGTGTGTGAGGGGAATCACCTTCTCCAGTGTGTCAGTACGTGAGGGGAACCTCACCTTCTACAGTGAGTCAGTGTGTGAGGGGAACCTCACCTTCTCCAGTGAGTCAGTGTGTGAGGGGAATCACCTTCTCCAGTGAGTCAGTGTGTGAGGGGAATCACCTTCTCCAGTGAGTCAGTGTGTGAGGGGAACATCACCTTCTCCAGTGAGTCAGTGTGTGAGGGGAACCTCTCCTTCCCCAGTGAGTGAGTGTGTGAGGCGAACCTCACCTTCTCCAGTGAGTGAGTGTGTGAGGGGAACCTCACCTTCTCCAGTGAGTCAGTGTGTGAGGTGAATCACCTTCTCCAGTGAGTCAGTGCGTGAGGGGAACCTCACCTTCTCCAGTGAGTCCGTGTGTGAGGGGAATCACCTTCTCCAGTGAGTCAGTGTGTCAGGGGAACCTCACCTTCTCCAGTGAGTCAGTGTGTGAGGGGAACCTCAACTTCTCCAGTGAGTCAGTGCGTGAGGGGAACCTCACCTTCTCCAGTGAGTCAGTGCGTGAGGGGAACCTCACCTTCTCCAGTGAGTCAGTGCGTGAGGGAAACCTCACCTTCTCCAGTGAGTCAGTGCGTGAGGGGAACCTCACCTTCTCCAGTGAGTCAGTGCGTGAGGGGAACCTCACCTTCTCCAGTGAGTCAGTGTGTGAGGGGAACCTCACCTTCTCCAGTGAGTCAGTGTGTGAGGGGAACCTCACCTTCTCCAGTGAGTCAGTGTGTGAGGGGAATCACCTTCTCCAGTGAGTCAGTGTGTGAGGGGAATCACCTTCTCCAGTGAGTCAGTGTGCGAGGGGAACCTCACCTTCTCCAGTGAGTCAGTGTGTGAGAGGAACCTCACCTTCTCCACTGAGTCAGTGTGTGAGGGGAACCTCACCTTCTCCAGTGAGTCAGTGTGTGAGGGGAATCACCTTCTCCAGTGAGTCAGTGTGTGAGGGGATTCACCTTCTCCAGTGAGTCAGTGTGTGAGGGGAATCACCTTCTCCAGTGAGTCAGTGTGTGAGGGGAACCTCACCTTCTCCGCTGAGTCAGTGTGTGAGGGGAACCTCACCTTCTCCAGTGAGTCAGTGTGTGAGGGGAATCACCTTCTCCAGTGAGTCAGTGTGTGAGGGGAATCACCTTCTCCAGTGAGTCAGTGTGTGAGGGGAATCACCTTCTCCAGTGAGTCAGTGTGTGAGGGGAACCTCACCTTCTCCAGTGAGTCAGTGTGTGAGGGGAATCACCTTCTCCAGTGAGTCAGTGTGTGAGGGGAATTACCTTCTCTCAGTGAGTCAGTGTGTGAGGGGAATCACCTTCTCCAGTGAGTCAGTGTGTGAGGGGAATCACCTTCTCCAGTGAGTCAGTGTGTGAGGGGAATCACCTTCTCCAGTGAGTCAGTGTGTGAGGGGAACCTCACCTTCTCCAGTGAGTCAGTGTGTGAGGGGAACCTCACCTTCTCCAGTGAGGCAGTGTGTGAGGGGAATCACCTTCTCCAGTGAGTCAGTGTGTGAGGGGAATCACCTTCTCCAGTGAGTCAGTGTGTGAGGGGAATCACCTTCTCCAGTGAGTCAGTGTGTGAGGGGAACATCACCTTCTCCAGTGAGTCAGTGTGTGAGGGGAACCTCTCCTTCTCCAGTGAGTCAGTGTGTGAGGGGAACCTCTCCTTCCCCAGTGAGTCAGTGTGTGAGGGGAACCTCACCTTCTCCAGTGAGTGAGTGTGTGAGGGGAACCTCACCTTCTCCAGTGAGTCAGTGTGAGAGGGGAATCACCTTCTCCAGTGAGTCAGTGCGTGAGGGGAACCTCACCTTCTCCAGTGAGTCAGTGCGTGAGGGGAACCTCACCTTCTCCAGTGAGTCAGTGTGTGAGGGGAACCTCTCCTTCCCCAGTGAGTCAGTGCGTGAGGGGAACCTCACCTTCTCCAGTGAGTCAGTGCATGAGGGGAACCTCACCTTCTCCAGTGAGTCAGTGCGTGAGGGGAACCTCACCTTCTCCAGTGAGTCAGTGTGTGAGGGGAATCACCTTCTCCAGTGAGTCAGTGTGTGAGGGGAATCACATTCTCCACTGAGTCAGTGTGTGAGGGGAATCACATTCTCCAGTGAGTCAGTGTGTGAGGGGAATCACCTTCTCCACTGAGTCAGTGTGTGAGGGGAATCACCTTCTCCAGTGAGTCAGTGTGTGAGGGGAATCACCTTCTCCAGTGAGTCAGTGTGTGAGGGGAACCTCACCTTCTCCAGTGAGTCAGTGTGTGAGGGGAATCACCTTCTCCAGTGAGTCAGTGTGTGAGGGGAATCACATTCTCCAGTGAGTCAGTGTGTGAGGGGAATCACCTTCTCCACTGAGTCAGTGTGTGAGGGGAATCACCTTCTCCAGTGAGTCAGTGTGTGAGGGGAATCACCTTCTCCAGTGAGTCAGTGTGTGAGGGGAACACATTCTCCAGTGAGTCAGTGTGTGAGGGGAACCTCACCTTCTCCAGTGAGTCAGTGTGTGAGGGGAACCTCTCCTTCCCCAGTGAGTCAGTGTGTGAGGGGAACCTCACCTTCTCCAGTGAGTCAGTGTGTGAGGGGAACCTCACCTTCTCCAGTGAGTCAGTGTGTGAGGGGAATCACCTTCTCCAGTGTGTCAGTACGTGAGGGGAACCTCACCTTCTCCAGTGAGTCAGTGTGTGAGAGGAACCTCACCTTCTCCAGTGAGTCAGTGTGTGAGGGGAATCACCTTCTCCAGTGAGTCAGTGTGTGAGGGGAATCACCTTATCCAGTGAGTCAGTGTGTGAGGGGAACATCACCTTCTCCAGTGAGTCAGTGTGTGAGGGGAACCTCTCCTTCCCCAGTGAGTCAGTGTGTGAGGCGAACCTCACCTTCTCCAGTGAGTGAGTGTGTGAGGGGAACCTCACCTTCTCCAGTGAGTCAGTGTGTGAGGGGAATCACCTTCTCCAGTGAGTCAGTGCGTGAGGGGAACCTCACCTTCTCCAGTGAGTCAGTGTGTGAGGGGAATCACCTCCTCCAGTGAGTCAGTGTGTCAGGGGAACCTCACCTTCTCCAGTGAGTCAGTGTGTGAGGGGAACCTCAACTTCTCCAGTGAGTCAGTGCGTGAGGGGAACCTCACCTTCTCCAGTGAGTCAGTGCGTGAGGGGAACCTCACCTTCTCCACTGAGTCAGTGCGTGAGGGAAACCTCACCTTCTCCAGTGAGTCAGTGCGTGAGGGGAACCTCACCTTCTCCAGTGAGTCAGTGCGTGAGGGGAACCTCACCTTCTCCAGTGAGTCAGTGTGTGAGGGGAACCTCACCTTCTCCAGTGAGTCAGTGTGCGAGGGGAACCTCACCTTCTCCAGTGAGTCAGTGTGTGAGAGGAACCTCACCTTCTCCACTGAGTCAGTGTGTGAGGGGAACCTCACCTTCTCCAGTGAGTCAGTGTGTGAGGGGAATCACCTTCTCCAGTGAGTCAGTGTGTGAGGGGATTCACCTTCTCCAGTGAGTCAGTGTGTGAGGGGAATCACCTTCCCCAGTGAGTCAGTGTGTGAGGGGAACCTCACCTTCTCCGCTGAGTCAGTGTGTGAGGGGAACCTCACCTTCTCCAGTGAGTCAGTGTGTGAGGGGAATCACCTTCTCCAGTGAGTCAGTGTGTGAGGGGAATCACCTTCTCCAGTGAGTCAGTGTGTGAGGGGAATCACCTTCTCCAGTGAGTCAGTGTGTGAGGGGAACCTCACCTTCTCCAGTGAGTCAGTGTGTGAGGGGAATCACCTTCTCCAGTGAGTCAGTGTGTGAGGGGAATTACCTTCTCTCAGTGAGTCAGTGTGTGAGGGGAATCACCTTCTCCAGTGAGTCAGTGTGTGAGGGGAATCACCTTCTCCAGTGAGTCAGTGTGTGAGGGGAATCACCTTCTCCAGTGAGTCAGTGTGTGAGGGGAACCTCACCTTCTCCAGTGAGTCAGTGTGTGAGGGGAACCTCACCTTCTCCAGTGAGGCAGTGTGTGAGGGGAATCACCTTCTCCAGTGAGTCAGTGTGTGAGGGGAATCACCTTCTCCAGTGAGTCAGTGTGTGAGGGGAATCACCTTCTCCAGTGAGTCAGTGTGTGAGGGGAACCTCACCTTCTCCAGTGAGTCAGTGTGTGAGGGGAACCTCTCCTTCCCCAGTGAGTCAGTGTGTGAGGGGAACCTCACCTTCTCCAGTGAGTCAGTGTGTGAGGGGAACCTCACCTTCTCCAGTGAGTCAGTGTGTGAGGGGAATCACCTTCTCCAGTGTGTCAGTACGTGAGGGGAACCTCACCTTCTACAGTGAGTCAGTGTGTGAGGGGAACCTCACCTTCTCCAGTGAGTCAGTGTGTGAGGGGAATCACCTTCTCCAGTGAGTCAGTGTGTGAGGGGAATCACCTTCTCCAGTGAGTCAGTGTGTGAGGGGAACATCACCTTCTCCAGTGAGTCAGTGTGTGAGGGGAACCTCTCCTTCCCCAGTGAGTGAGTGTGTGAGGCGAACCTCACCTTCTCCAGTGAGTGAGTGTGTGAGGGGAACCTCACCTTCTCCAGTGAGTCAGTGTGTGAGGTGAATCACCTTCTCCAGTGAGTCAGTGCGTGAGGGGAACCTCACCTTCTCCAGTGAGTCCGTGTGTGAGGGGAATCACCTTCTCCAGTGAGTCAGTGTGTCAGGGGAACCTCACCTTCTCCAGTGAGTCAGTGTGTGAGGGGAACCTCAACTTCTCCAGTGAGTCAGTGCGTGAGGGGAACCTCACCTTCTCCAGTGAGTCAGTGCGTGAGGGGAACCTCACCTTCTCCAGTGAGTCAGTGCGTGAGGGAAACCTCACCTTCTCCAGTGAGTCAGTGCGTGAGGGGAACCTCACCTTCTCCAGTGAGTCAGTGCGTGAGGGGAACCTCACCTTCTCCAGTGAGTCAGTGTGTGAGGGGAACCTCACCTTCTCCAGTGAGTCAGTGTGTGAGGGGAACCTCACCTTCTCCAGTGAGTCAGTGTGTGAGGGGAATCACCTTCTCCAGTGAGTCAGTGTGTGAGGGGAATCACCTTCTCCAGTGAGTCAGTGTGCGAGGGGAACCTCACCTTCTCCAGTGAGTCAGTGTGTGAGAGGAACCTCACCTTCTCCACTGAGTCAGTGTGTGAGGGGAACCTCACCTTCTCCAGTGAGTCAGTGTGTGAGGGGAATCACCTTCTCCAGTGAGTCAGTGTGTGAGGGGATTCACCTTCTCCAGTGAGTCAGTGTGTGAGGGGAATCACCTTCTCCAGTGAGTCAGTGTGTGAGGGGAACCTCACCTTCTCCGCTGAGTCAGTGTGTGAGGGGAACCTCACCTTCTCCAGTGAGTCAGTGTGTGAGGGGAATCACCTTCTCCAGTGAGTCAGTGTGTGAGGGGAATCACCTTCTCCAGTGAGTCAGTGTGTGAGGGGAATCACCTTCTCCAGTGAGTCAGTGTGTGAGGGGAACCTCACCTTCTCCAGTGAGTCAGTGTGTGAGGGGAATCACCTTCTCCAGTGAGTCAGTGTGTGAGGGGAATTACCTTCTCTCAGTGAGTCAGTGTGTGAGGGGAATCACCTTCTCCAGTGAGTCAGTGTGTGAGGGGAATCACCTTCTCCAGTGAGTCAGTGTGTGAGGGGAATCACCTTCTCCAGTGAGTCAGTGTGTGAGGGGAACCTCACCTTCTCCAGTGAGTCAGTGTGTGAGGGGAACCTCACCTTCTCCAGTGAGGCAGTGTGTGAGGGGAATCACCTTCTCCAGTGAGTCAGTGTGTGAGGGGAATCACCTTCTCCAGTGAGTCAGTGTGTGAGGGGAATCACCTTCTCCAGTGAGTCAGTGTGTGAGGGGAACATCACCTTCTCCAGTGAGTCAGTGTGTGAGGGGAACCTCTCCTTCTCCAGTGAGTCAGTGTGTGAGGGGAACCTCTCCTTCCCCAGTGAGTCAGTGTGTGAGGGGAACCTCACCTTCTCCAGTGAGTGAGTGTGTGAGGGGAACCTCACCTTCTCCAGTGAGTCAGTGTGAGAGGGGAATCACCTTCTCCAGTGAGTCAGTGCGTGAGGGGAACCTCACCTTCTCCAGTGAGTCAGTGCGTGAGGGGAACCTCACCTTCTCCAGTGAGTCAGTGTGTGAGGGGAACCTCTCCTTCCCCAGTGAGTCAGTGCGTGAGGGGAACCTCACCTTCTCCAGTGAGTCAGTGCATGAGGGGAACCTCACCTTCTCCAGTGAGTCAGTGCGTGAGGGGAACCTCACCTTCTCCAGTGAGTCAGTGTGTGAGGGGAATCACCTTCTCCAGTGAGTCAGTGTGTGAGGGGAATCACATTCTCCACTGAGTCAGTGTGTGAGGGGAATCACATTCTCCAGTGAGTCAGTGTGTGAGGGGAATCACCTTCTCCACTGAGTCAGTGTGTGAGGGGAATCACCTTCTCCAGTGAGTCAGTGTGTGAGGGGAATCACCTTCTCCAGTGAGTCAGTGTGTGAGGGGAACCTCACCTTCTCCAGTGAGTCAGTGTGTGAGGGGAATCACCTTCTCCAGTGAGTCAGTGTGTGAGGGGAATCACATTCTCCAGTGAGTCAGTGTGTGAGGGGAATCACCTTCTCCACTGAGTCAGTGTGTGAGGGGAATCACCTTCTCCAGTGAGTCAGTGTGTGAGGGGAATCACCTTCTCCAGTGAGTCAGTGTGTGAGGGGAACACATTCTCCAGTGAGTCAGTGTGTGAGGGGAACCTCACCTTCTCCAGTGAGTCAGTGTGTGAGGGGAACCTCTCCTTCCCCAGTGAGTCAGTGTGTGAGGGGAACCTCACCTTCTCCAGTGAGTCAGTGTGTGAGGGGAACCTCACCTTCTCCAGTGAGTCAGTGTGTGAGGGGAATCACCTTCTCCAGTGTGTCAGTACGTGAGGGGAACCTCACCTTCTCCAGTGAGTCAGTGTGTGAGAGGAACCTCACCTTCTCCAGTGAGTCAGTGTGTGAGGGGAATCACCTTCTCCAGTGAGTCAGTGTGTGAGGGGAATCACCTTATCCAGTGAGTCAGTGTGTGAGGGGAACATCACCTTCTCCAGTGAGTCAGTGTGTGAGGGGAACCTCTCCTTCCCCAGTGAGTCAGTGTGTGAGGCGAACCTCACCTTCTCCAGTGAGTGAGTGTGTGAGGGGAACCTCACCTTCTCCAGTGAGTCAGTGTGTGAGGGGAATCACCTTCTCCAGTGAGTCAGTGCGTGAGGGGAACCTCACCTTCTCCAGTGAGTCAGTGTGTGAGGGGAATCACCTCCTCCAGTGAGTCAGTGTGTCAGGGGAACCTCACCTTCTCCAGTGAGTCAGTGTGTGAGGGGAACCTCAACTTCTCCAGTGAGTCAGTGCGTGAGGGGAACCTCACCTTCTCCAGTGAGTCAGTGCGTGAGGGGAACCTCACCTTCTCCACTGAGTCAGTGCGTGAGGGAAACCTCACCTTCTCCAGTGAGTCAGTGCGTGAGGGGAACCTCACCTTCTCCAGTGAGTCAGTGCGTGAGGGGAACCTCACCTTCTCCAGTGAGTCAGTGTGTGAGGGGAACCTCACCTTCTCCAGTGAGTCAGTGTGTGAGGGGAACCTCACCTTCTCCAGTGAGTCAGTGTGTGAGGGGAATCACCTTCTCCAGTGAGTCAGTGTGTGAGGGGAATCACCTTCTCCAGTGAGTCAGTGTGTGAGGGGAATCACCTTCTCCAGTGAGTCAGTGTGTGAGGGGAACCTCACCTTCTCCAGTGAGTCAGTGTGTGAGGGGATTCACCTTCTCCAGTGAGTCAGTGTGTGAGGGGAATCACCTTCTCCAGTGAGTCAGTGTGTGAGGGGAACCTCACCTTCTCCGCTGAGTCAGTGTGTGAGGGGAACCTCACCTTCTCCAGTGAGTCAGTGTGTGAGGGGAATCACCTTCTCCAGTGAGTCAGTGTGTGAGGGGAATCACCTTCTCCAGTGAGTCAGTGTGTGAGGGGAATCACCTTCTCCAGTGAGTCAGTGTGTGAGGGGAACCTCACCTTCTCCAGTGAGTCAGTGTGTGAGGGGAATCACCTTCTTTAGTGAGTCAGTGTGTGAGGGGAATTACCTTCTCTCAGTGAGTCAGTGTGTGAGGGGAATCACCTTCTCCAGTGAGTCAGTGTGTGAGGGGAATCACCTTCTCCAGTGAGTCAGTGTGTGAGGGGAATCACCTTCTCCAGTGAGTCAGTGTGTGAGGGGAACCTCACCTTCTCCAGTGAGTCAGTGTGTGAGGGGAACCTCACCTTCTCCAGTGAGGCAGTGTGTGAGGGGAATCACCTTCTCCAGTGAGTCAGTGTGTGAGGGGAATCACCTTCTCCAGTGAGTCAGTGTGTGAGGGGAACATCACCTTCTCCAGTGAGTCAGTGTGTGAGGGGAACCTCTCCTTCCCCAATGAGTCAGTGTGTGAGGGGAACCTCACCTTCTCCAGTGAGTGAGTGTGTGAGGGGAACCTCACCTTCTCCAGTGAGTCAGTGTGTGAGGGGAATCACCTTCTCCAGTGAGTCAGTGCGTGAGGGGAACCTCACCTTCTCCAGTGAGTCAGTGTGTGAGGGGAATCACCTTCTCCAGTGATTCAGTGCGTGAGGGGAACCTCACCTTCTCCAGTGAGTCAGTGTGCGAGGTGAATCACCTTCTCCAGTGAGTCAGTGTGTCAGGGGAACCTCACCTTCTCCAGTGAGTCAGTGTGTGAGGGGAACCTCAACTTCTCCAGTGAGTCAGTGCGTGAGGGGAACCTCACCTTCTCCAGTGAGTCAGTGCGTGAGGGGAACCTCACCTTCTCCAGTGAGTCACTGCGTGAGGGAAACCTCACCTTCTCCAGTGAGTCAGTGCGTGAGGGGAACCTCACCTTCTCCAGTGAGTCAGTGCGTGAGGGGAACCTCACCTTCTCCAGTGAGTCAGTGTGTGAGGGGAACCTCACCTTCTCCAGTGAGTCAGTGTGTGAGGGGAACCTCACCTTCTCCATTGAGTCAGTGTGTGAGGGGAATCACCTTCTCCAGTGAGTCAGTGTGTGAGGGGAATCACCTTCTCCAGTGAGTCAGTGTGTGAGGGGAATTACCTTCTCTCAGTGAGTCAGTGTGTGAGGGGAATCACCTTCTCCAGTGAGTCAGTGTGTGAGGGGAATCACCTTCTCCAGTGAGTCAGTGTGTGAGGGGAATCACCTTCTCCAGTGAGTCAGTGTGTGAGGGGAACCTCACCTTCTCCAGTGAGTCAGTGTGTGAGGGGAACCTCACCTTCTCCAGTGAGGCAGTGTGTGAGGGGAATCACCTTCTCCAGTGAGTCAGTGTGTGAGGGGAATCACCTTCTCCAGTGAGTCAGTGTGTGAGGGGAACATCACCTTCTCCAGTGAGTCAGTGTGTGAGGGGAACCTCTCCTTCCCCAATGAGTCAGTGTGTGAGGGGAACCTCACCTTCTCCAGTGAGTGAGTGTGTGAGGGGAACCTCACCTTCTCCAGTGAGTCAGTGTGTGAGGGGAATCACCTTCTCCAGTGAGTCAGTGCGTGAGGGGAACCTCACCTTCTCCAGTGAGTCAGTGTGTGAGGGGAATCACCTTCTCCAGTGATTCAGTGCGTGAGGGGAACCTCACCTTCTCCAGTGAGTCAGTGTGCGAGGTGAATCACCTTCTCCAGTGAGTCAGTGTGTCAGGGGAACCTCACCTTCTCCAGTGAGTCAGTGTGTGAGGGGAACCTCAACTTCTCCAGTGAGTCAGTGCGTGAGGGGAACCTCACCTTCTCCAGTGAGTCAGTGCGTGAGGGGAACCTCACCTTCTCCAGTGAGTCACTGCGTGAGGGAAACCTCACCTTCTCCAGTGAGTCAGTGCGTGAGGGGAACCTCACCTTCTCCAGTGAGTCAGTGCGTGAGGGGAACCTCACCTTCTCCAGTGAGTCAGTGTGTGAGGGGAACCTCACCTTCTCCAGTGAGTCAGTGTGTGAGGGGAACCTCACCTTCTCCATTGAGTCAGTGTGTGAGGGGAATCACCTTCTCCAGTGAGTCAGTGTGTGAGGGGAATCACCTTCTCCAGTGAGTCAGTGTGTGAGGGGAACCTCACCTTCTCCAGTGAGTCAGTGTGTGAGGGGAATCACCTTCTCCAGTGAGTCAGTGTGTGAGGGGAACCTCACCTTCTCCAGTGAGTCAGTGTGTGAGGGGAATCACCTTCTCCAGTGAGTCAGTGTGTGAGGGGAATCACCTTCTCCAGTGAGTAAGTGTGTGAGGGGAATCACCTTCTCCAGTGAGTCAGTGTGTGAGGGGAATCACCTTCTCCAGTGAGTCAGTGTGTGAGGGGAATCACCTTCTCCAGTGAGTCAGTGTGTGAGGGGAACCATCATCTCCAGTGAGTCAGTGTGTGAGGGGAACCTCACCTTCTCCAGTGAGTCAGTGTGTGAGGGGAACCTCACCTTCTCCAGTGAGTCAGTGTGTGAGGGGAATCACCTTCTCCAGTGAGTCAGTGTGTGAGGGGACTCACCTTCTCCAGTGAGTCAGTGTGTGAGGGGAACATCACCTTCTCCAGTGAGTCAGTGTGTGAGGGGAACCTCTCCTTCCCCAGTGAGTCAGTGTGTGAGGGGAACCTCACCTTCTCCAGTGAGTCAGTGTGTGAGGGGAACCTCACCTTCTCCAGTGAGTCAGTGTGTGAGGGGAATCACCTTCTCCAGTGAGTCAGTGTGTGAGGGGACTCACCTTCTCCAGTGAGTCAGTGTGTGAGGGGAACATCACCTTCTCCAGTGAGTCAGTGTGTGAGGGGAACCTCTCCTTCCCCAGTGAGTGAGTGTGTGAGGGGAACCTCACCTTCTCCAGTGAGTCAGTGTGTGAGGGGAACCTCACCTTCTCCAGTGAGTCAGTGTGTGAGGGGAATCACCTTCTCCAGTGAGTCAGTGTGTGAGGGGAATCACCTTCTCCAGTGAGTCAGTGTGTGAGGGGAACATCACCTTCTCCAGTGAGTCAGTTTGTGAGGGGAACCTCTCCTTCCCCAGTGAGTCAGTGTGTGAGGGGAACCTCACTTTCTCCAGTGAGTGAGTGTGTGAGGGGAACCTCACCTTCTCCAGTGAGTCAGTGTGTGAGGGGAATCACCTTCTCCAGTGAGTCAGTGTGTCAGGGGAACCTCACCTTCTCCAGTGAGTCAGTGCGTGAGGGGAACCTCACCTTCTCCAGTGAGTCAGTGCATGAGGGGAACCTCACCTTCTCCAGTGAGTCAGTGTGTGAGGGGAATCACCTTCTCCAGTGAGTCAGTGTGTGAGGGGAATCACATTCTCCAGTGAGTCAGTGTGTGAGGGGAATCACCTTCTCCAGTGAGTCAGTGTGTGAGGGGAACCACACCTTCTCCAGTGAGTCAGTGTGTGAGGGGAACCTCTCCTTCCCCAGTGAGTCAGTGTGTGAGGGGAACCTCACCTTCTCCAGTGAGTCAGTGTGTGAGGGGAACCTCACCTTCTCCAGTGAGTCAGTGTGTGAGGGGAATCACCTTCTCCAGTGTGTCAGTACGTGAGGGGAACCTCACCTTCTCCAGTGAGTCAGTGTGTGAGGGGAACCTCACCTTCTCCAGTGAGTCAGTGTGTGAGGGGAATCACCTTCTCCAGTGAGTCAGTGTGTGAGGGGAATCACCTTCTCCAGTGAGTCAGTGTGTGAGGGGAACATCACCTTCTCCAGTGAGTCAGTGTGTGAGGGGAACCTCTCCTTCCCCAGTGAGTCAGTGTGTGAGGCGAACCTCACCTTCTCCAGTGAGTCAGTGTGTGAGGGGAACCTCACCTTCTCCAGTGAGTCAGTGTGTGAGGGGAATCACCTTCTCCAGTGAGTCAGTGCGTGAGGGGAACCTCACCTTCTCCAGTGAGTCAGTGTGTGAGGGGAACCTCAACTTCTCCAGTGAGTCAGTGCGTGAGGGGAACCTCACCTTCTCCAGTGAGTCAGTGCGTGAGGGGAACCTCACCTTCTCCAGTGAGTCAGTGCGTGAGGGAAACCTCACCTTCTCCAGTGAATCAGTGCGTGAGGGGAACCTCACCTTCTCCAGTGAGTCAGTGCGTGAGGGGAACCTCAACTTCTCCAGTGAGTCAGTGCGTGAGGGGAACCTCACCTTCTCCAGTGAGTCAGTGCGTGAGGGGAACCTCACCTTCTCCAGTGAGTCAGTGCGTGAGGGAAACCTCACCTTCTCCAGTGAGTCAGTACGTGAGGGGAACCTCACCTTCTCCAGTGAGTCAGTGCGTGAGGGGAACGTCACCTTCTCCAGTGAGTCAGTGTGTGAGGGGAACCTCACCTTCTCCAGTGAGTCAGTGTGTGAGGGGAATCACCTTCTCCAGTGAGTCAGTGTGTGAGGGGATTCACCTTCTCCAGTGAGTCAGTGTGTGAGGGGAATCACCTTCTCCAGTGAGTCAGTGTGTGAGGGGAACCTCACCTTCTCCGCTGAGTCAGTGTGTGAGGGGAACCTCAACTTCTCCAGGGAGTCAGTGTGTGAGGGGAACCTCACCTTCTCCAGTGAGTCAGTGTGTGAGGGGAATCACCTTCTCCAGTGAGTCAGTGTGTGAGGGGAATCACCTTCTCCAGTGAGTCAGTGTGTGAGGGGAATCACCTTCTCCAGTGAGTCAGTGTGTGAGGGGAACCTCACCTTCTCCAGTGAGTCAGTGTGTGAGGGGAATCACCTTCTCCAGTGAGTCAGTGTGTGAGGGGAATTACCTTCTCTCAGTGAGTCAGTGTGTGAGGGGAATCACCTTCTCCAGTGAGTCAGTGTGTGAGGGGAATCACCTTCTCCAGTGAGTCAGTGTGTGAGGGGAATCACCTTCTCCAGTGAGTCAGTGTGTGAGGGGAACCTCACCTTCTCCAGTGAGTCAGTGTGTGAGGGGAACCTCACCTTCTCCAGTGAGGCAGTGTGTGAGGGGAATCACCTTCTCCAGTGAGTCAGTGTGTGAGGGGAATCACCTTCTCCAGTGAGTCAGTGTGTGAGGGGAACATCACCTTCTCCAGTGAGTCAGTGTGTGAGGGGAACCTCTCCTTCCCCAGTGAGTCAGTGTGTGAGGGGAACCTCACCTTCTCCAGTGAGTCAGTGTGTGAGGGGAATCTCACCTTCTCCAGTGAGTCAGTGTGTGAGGGGAACCTCACCTTCTCCAGTGAGTCAGTGTGTGAGGGGAATCACCTTCTCCAGTGAGTCAGTGCGTGAGGGGAACCTCACCTTCTCCAGTGAGTCAGTGTGCGAGGGGAATCACCTTCTCCAGTGAGTCAGTGTGTCAGGGGAACCTCACCTTCTCCAGTGAGTCAGTGTGTGAGGGGAACCTCAACTTCTCCAGTGAGTCAGTGTGTGAGGGGAACCTCACCTTCTCCAGTGAGTCAGTGTGTGAGGGGAATCACCTTCTCCAGTGAGTCAGTGTGTGAGGGGAACCTCACCTTCTCCAGTGAGTCAGTGTGTGAGGGGAATCACCTTCTCCAGTGAGTCAGTGTGTGAGGGGAACCTCACCTTCTCCAGTGAGTCAGTGTGTGAGGGGAATCACCTTCTCCAGTGAGTCAGTGTGTGAGGGGAATCACCTTCTCCAGTGAGTAAGTGTGTGAGGGGAATCACCTTCTCCAGTGAGTCAGTGTGTGAGGGGAATCACCTTCTCCAGTGAGTCAGTGTGTGAGGGGAATCACCTTCTCCAGTGAGTCAGTGTGTGAGGGGAACCATCATCTCCAGTGAGTCAGTGTGTGAGGGGAACCTCACCTTCTCCAGTGAGTCAGTGTGTGAGGGGAACCTCACCTTCTCCAGTGAGTCAGTGTGTGAGGGGAATCACCTTCTCCAGTGAGTCAGTGTGTGAGGGGACTCACCTTCTCCAGTGAGTCAGTGTGTGAGGGGAACATCACCTTCTCCAGTGAGTCAGTGTGTGAGGGGAACCTCTCCTTCCCCAGTGAGTCAGTGTGTGAGGGGAACCTCACCTTCTCCAGTGAGTCAGTGTGTGAGGGGAACCTCACCTTCTCCAGTGAGTCAGTGTGTGAGGGGAATCACCTTCTCCAGTGAGTCAGTGTGTGAGGGGACTCACCTTCTCCAGTGAGTCAGTGTGTGAGGGGAACATCACCTTCTCCAGTGAGTCAGTGTGTGAGGGGAACCTCTCCTTCCCCAGTGAGTGAGTGTGTGAGGGGAACCTCACCTTCTCCAGTGAGTCAGTGTGTGAGGGGAACCTCACCTTCTCCAGTGAGTCAGTGTGTGAGGGGAATCACCTTCTCCAGTGAGTCAGTGTGTGAGGGGAATCACCTTCTCCAGTGAGTCAGTGTGTGAGGGGAACATCACCTTCTCCAGTGAGTCAGTTTGTGAGGGGAACCTCTCCTTCCCCAGTGAGTCAGTGTGTGAGGGGAACCTCACTTTCTCCAGTGAGTGAGTGTGTGAGGGGAACCTCACCTTCTCCAGTGAGTCAGTGTGTGAGGGGAATCACCTTCTCCAGTGAGTCAGTGTGTCAGGGGAACCTCACCTTCTCCAGTGAGTCAGTGCGTGAGGGGAACCTCACCTTCTCCAGTGAGTCAGTGCATGAGGGGAACCTCACCTTCTCCAGTGAGTCAGTGCGTGAGGGGAACCTCACCTTCTCCAGTGAGTCAGTGTGTGAGGGGAATCACCTTCTCCAGTGAGTCAGTGTGTGAGGGGAATCACATTCTCCAGTGAGTCAGTGTGTGAGGGGAATCACCTTCTCCAGTGAGTCAGTGAGTGAGGGGAACCACACCTTCTCCAGTGAGTCAGTGTGTGAGGGGAACCTCTCCTTCCCCAGTGAGTCAGTGTGTGAGGGGAACCTCACCTTCTCCAGTGAGTCAGTGTGTGAGGGGAACCTCACCTTCTCCAGTGAGTCAGTGTGTGAGGGGAATCACCTTCTCCAGTGTGTCAGTACGTGAGGGGAACCTCACCTTCTCCAGTGAGTCAGTGTGTGAGGGGAACCTCACCTTCTCCAGTGAGTCAGTGTGTGAGGGGAATCACCTTCTCCAGTGAGTCAGTGTGTGAGGGGAATCACCTTCTCCAGTGAGTCAGTGTGTGAGGGGAACATCACCTTCTCCAGTGAGTCAGTGTGTGAGGGGAACCTCTCCTTCCCCAGTGAGTCAGTGTGTGAGGCGAACCTCACCTTCTCCAGTGAGTCAGTGTGTGAGGGGAATCACCTTCTCCAGTGAGTCAGTGCGTGAGGGGAACCTCACCTTCTCCAGTGAGTCAGTGTGTGAGGGGAACCTCAACTTCTCCAGTGAGTCAGTGCGTGAGGGGAACCTCACCTTCTCCAGTGAGTCAGTGCGTGAGGGAAACCTCACCTTCTCCAGTGAGTCAGTGCGTGAGGGGAACCTCACCTTCTCCAGTGAGTCAGTGCGTGAGGGGAACCTCAACTTCTCCAGTGAGTCAGTGCGTGAGGGGAACCTCACCTTCTCCAGTGAGTCAGTGCGTGAGGGGAACCTCACCTTCTCCAGTGAGTCAGTGCGTGAGGGAAACCTCACCTTCTCCAGTGAGTCAGTACGTGAGGGGAACCTCACCTTCTCCAGTGAGTCAGTGCGTGAGGGGAACGTCACCTTCTCCAGTGAGTCAGTGTGTGAGGGGAACCTCACCTTCTCCAGTGAGTCAGTGTGTGAGGGGAATCACCTTCTCCAGTGAGTCAGTGTGTGAGGGGATTCACCTTCTCCAGTGAGTCAGTGTGTGAGGGGAATCACCTTCTCCAGTGAGTCAGTGTGTGAGGGGAACCTCACCTTCTCCGCTGAGTCAGTGTGTGAGGGGAACCTCAACTTCTCCAGGGAGTCAGTGTGTGAGGGGAACCTCACCTTCTCCAGTGAGTCAGTGTGTGAGGGGAATCACCTTCTCCAGTGAGTCAGTGTGTGAGGGGAATCACCTTCTCCAGTGAGTCAGTGTGTGAGGGGAATCACCTTCTCCAGTGAGTCAGTGTGTGAGGGGAACCTCACCTTCTCCAGTGAGTCAGTGTGTGAGGGGAATCACCTTCTCCAGTGAGTCAGTGTGTGAGGGGAATTACCTTCTCTCAGTGAGTCAGTGTGTGAGGGGAATCACCTTCTCCAGTGAGTCAGTGTGTGAGGGGAATCACCTTCTCCAGTGAGTCAGTGTGTGAGGGGAATCACCTTCTCCAGTGAGTCAGTGTGTGAGGGGAACCTCACCTTCTCCAGTGAGTCAGTGTGTGAGGGGAACCTCACCTTCTCCAGTGAGGCAGTGTGTGAGGGGAATCACCTTCTCCAGTGAGTCAGTGTGTGAGGGGAATCACCTTCTCCAGTGAGTCAGTGTGTGAGGGGAACATCACCTTCTCCAGTGAGTCAGTGTGTGAGGGGAACCTCTCCTTCCCCAGTGAGTCAGTGTGTGAGGGGAACCTCACCTTCTCCAGTGAGTCAGTGTGTGAGGGGAATCTCACCTTCTCCAGTGAGTCAGTGTGTGAGGGGAACCTCACCTTCTCCAGTGAGTCAGTGTGTGAGGGGAATCACCTTCTCCAGTGAGTCAGTGCGTGAGGGGAACCTCACCTTCTCCAGTGAGTCAGTGTGCGAGGGGAATCACCTTCTCCAGTGAGTCAGTGTGTCAGGGGAACCTCACCTTCTCCAGTGAGTCAGTGTGTGAGGGGAACCTCAACTTCTCCAGTGAGTCAGTGCGTGAGGGGAACCTCACCTTCTCCAGTGAGTCAGTGCGTTAGGGGAACCTCACCTTCTCCAGTGAGTCAGTGCGTGAGGGGAACCTCACCTTCTCCAGTGAGTCAGTGTGTGAGGGGAATCACCTTCTCCAGTGAGTCAGTGTGTGAGGGGAACCTCACCTTCTCCAGTGAGTCAGTGCGTGAGGGGAACCTCACCTTCTCCAGTGAGTCAGTGTGTGAGGGGAACCTCACCTTCTCCAGTGAGTCAGTGTGTGAGGGGAACCTCACCTTCTCCAGTGAGTCAGTGTGTGAGGGGAATCACCTTCTCCAGTGAGTCAGTGTGTGAGGGGAATCACCTTCTCCAGTGAGTCAGTGTGTGAGGGGAATCACCTTCTAAAGTGAGTCAGTGTGTGAGGGGAACCTCAACTTCTCCAGTGAGTCAGTGTGTGAGGGAAATCACCTTCTCCAGTGAGTCAGTGTGTGAGGGGAACCTCACCTTCCCCAGTGAGTCAGTGTGCGAGGGGAACCTCACCTTCTCCAGTGAGTCAGTGTGTGAGGGGAACCTCACCTTCTCCACTGAGTCAGTGTGTGAGGGGAACCTCACCTTCTCCAGTGAGTCAGTGTGTGAGGGGATTCACCTTCTCCAGTGAGTCAGTGTGTGAGGGGATTCACCTTCTCCAGTGAGTCAGTGTGTGAGGGGAATCACCTTCTCCACTGAGTCAGTGTGTGAGGGGAATCACCTTCTCCAGTGAGTCAGTGTGTGAGGGGAATCACCTTCTCCAGTGAGTCAGTGTGTGAGGGGAATCACCTTCTCCAGTGAGTCAGTGTGTGAGGGGAATCACCTTCTCCAGTGAGTCAGTGTGTGAGGGGAATCACCTTCTCCAGTGAGTCAGTGTGTGAGGGGAATCACCTTCTCCAGTGAGTCAGTGTGTGAGGGGAACCTCACCTTCTCCAGTGAGTCAGTGTGTGAGGGGAATCACCTTCTCCAGTGAGTCAGTGTGTGAGGGGAATTACCTTCTCTCAGTGAGTCAGTGTGTGAGGGGAATCACCTTCTCCAGTGAGTCAGTGTGTGAGGGGAATCACCTTCTCCAGTGAGTCAGTGTGTGAGGGGAACCATCATCTCCAGTGAGTCAGTGTGTGAGGGGAACCTCACCTTCTCCAGTGAGTCAGTGTGTGAGGGGAACCTCACCTTCTCCAGTGAGTCAGTGTGTGAGGGGAATCACCTTCTCCAGTGAGTCAGTGTGTGAGGGGAATCACCTTCTCCAGTGAGTCAGTGTGTGAGGGGAACATCACCTTCTCCAGTGAGTCAGTGTGTGAGGGGAACCTCTCCTTCCCCAGCGAGTCAGTGTGTGAGGGGAACCTCACCTTCTCCAGTGAGTGAGTGTGTGAGGGGAACCTCACCTTCTCCAGTGAGTCAGTGTGTGAGGGGAACCTCACCTGCTCCAGTGAGTCAGTGTGTGAGGGGAATCACCTTCTCCAGTGAGTCAGTGTGTGAGGGGAATCACCTTCTCCAGTGAGTCAGTGTGTGAGGGGAACATCACCTTCTCCAGTGAGTCAGTGTGTGAGGGGAACCTCTCCTTCCCCAGTGAGTCAGTGTGTGAGGGGAACCTCACCTTCTCCAGTGAGTGAGTGTGTGAGGAGAACCTCACCTTCTCCAGTGAGTCAGTGTGTGAGGGGAATCACCTTCTCCAGTGAGTCAGTGTGTCAGGGGAACCTCACCTTCTCCAGTGAGTCAGTGCGTGAGGGGAACCTCACCTTCTCCAGTGAGTCAGTGCGTGAGGGGAACCTCACCTTCTCCAGTGAGTCAGTGCGTGAGGGGAACCTCACCTTCTCCAGTGAGTCAGTGCGTGAGGGGAACCTCACCTTCTCCAGTGAGTCAGTGCGTGAGGGGAACCTCACCTTCTCCAGTGAGTCAGTGTGTGAGGGGAACCTCACCTTCTCCAGTGAGTCAGTGTGTGAGGGGAACCTCACCTTCTCCAGTGAGTCAGTGTGTGAGGGGAATCACCTTCTCCAGTGAGTCAGTGTGTGAGGGGAATCACCTTCTCCAATGAGTCAGTGTGTGAGGGGAATCACCTTCTCCAGTGAGTCAGTGTGTGAGGGGAACCTCAACTTCTCCAGTGAGTCAGTGTGTGAGGGAAATCACCTTCTCCAGTGAGTCAGTGTGTGAGGGGAACCTCACCTTCTCCAGTGAGTCAGTGTGCGAGGGGAACCTCACCTTCTCCAGTGAGTCAGTGTGTGAGGGGAACCTCACCTTCTCCACTGAGTCAGTGTGTGAGGGGAAGCTCACCTTCTCCAGTGAGGCAGTGTGTGAGGGGAATCACCTTCTCCAGTGAGTCAGTGTGTGAGGGGAATCACCTTCTCCAGTGAGTCAGTGTGTGAGGGGAACATCACCTTCTCCAGTGAGTCAGTGTGTGGGGGGAACCTCTCCTTCCCCAGTGAGTCAGTGTGTGAGGGGAACCTCACCTTCTCCAGTGAGTCAGTGTGTGAGGGGAATCTCACCTTCTCCAGTGAGTCAGTGTGTGAGGGGAACCTCACCTTCTCCAGTGAGTCAGTGTGTGAGGGGAATCACCTTCTCCAGTGAGTCAGTGCGTGAGGGGAACCTCACCTTCTCCAGTGAGTCAGTGTGCGAGGGGAATCACCTTCTCCAGTGAGTCAGTGTGTCAGGGGAACCTCACCTTCTCCAGTGAGTCAGTGTGTGAGGGGAACCTCAACTTCTCCAGTGAGTCAGTGCGTGAGGGGAACCTCACCTTCTCCAGTGAGTCAGTGCGTGAGGGGAACCTCACCTTCTCCAGTGAGTCACTGCGTGAGGGAAACCTCACCTTCTCCAGTGAGTCAGTGCGTGAGGGGAACCTCACCTTCTCCACTGAGTCAGTGCGTGAGGGGAACCTCACCTTCTCCAGTGAGTCAGTGTGTGAGGGGAACCTCACCTTCTCCAGTGAGTCAGTGTGTGAGGGGAATCACCTTCTCCAGTGAGTCAGTGTATGAGGGGAATCACCTTCTCCAGTGAGTCAGTGTGTGAGGGGAATCACCTTCTCCAGTGAGTCAGTGTGTGAGGGGAACCTCACCTTCTCCAGTGAGTCAGTGTGTGAGGGGAACCTCACCTTCTCCAGTGAGTCAGTGTGTGAGGGGAATCACCTTCTCCAGTGAGTCAGTGTGTGAGGGGAATCACCTTCTCCAGTGAGTCAGTGTGTGAGGGGAATCACCTTCTCCAGTGAGTCAGAGTGTGAGGGGAACCTCACCTTCCCCAGTGAGTCAGTGTGCGAGGGGAACCTCACCTTCTCCAGTGAGTCAGTGTGTGAGGGGAACCTCACCTTCTCCACTGAGTCAGTGTGTGAGGGGAACCTCACCTTCTCCAGTGAGTCAGTGTGTGAGGGGATTTACCTTCTCCAGTGAGTCAGTGTGTGAGGGGATTCACCTTCTCCAGTGAGTCAGTGTGTGAGGGGAATCACCTTCTCCAGTGAGTCAGTGTGTGAGGGGAATCACCTTCTCCAGTGAGTCAGTGTGTGAGGGGAATCACCTTCTCCAGTGAGTCAGTGTGTGAGGGGAATCACCTTCTCCAGTGAGTAGTGTGTGAGGGGAACCTCACCTTCTCCACTGAGTCAGTGTGTGAGGGGAACCTCACCTTCTCCAGTGAGTCAGTGTGTGAGGGGAATCACCTTCTCCAGTGAGTCAGTGTGTGAGGGGAATCACCTTCTCCAATGAGTCAGTGTGTGAGGGGAATCACCTTCTCCAGTGAGTCAGTGTGTGAGGGGAACCTCACCTTCTCCAGTGAGTCAGTGTGTGAGGGGAATCACCTTCTCCAGTGAGTCAGTGTGTGAGGGGAATTACCTTCTCTCAGTGAGTCAGTGTGTGAGGGGAATCACCTTCTCCAGTGAGTCAGTGTGTGAGGGGAATCACCTTCTCCAGTGAGTCAGTGTGTGAGGGGAATCACCTTCTCCAGTGAGTCAGTGTGTGAGGGGAATCACCTTCTCCAGTGAGTCAGTGTGTGAGGGGAATCACCTTCTCCAGTGAGTCAGTGTGTGAGGGGAATCACCTTCTCCAGTGAGTCAGTGTGTGAGGGGAACCTCACCTTCTCCAGTGAGTCAGTGTGTGAGGGGAACCTCACCTTCTCCAGTGAGTCAGTGTGTGAGGGGAATCACCTTCTCCAGTGAGTCAGTGTGTGAGGGGAATCACCTTCTCCAGTGAGTCAGTGTGTGAGGGGAACCTCACCTTCTCCAGTGAGTCAGTGTGTGAGGGGAACCTCTCCTTCCCCAGTGAGTCAGTGTGTGAGGGGAACCTCACCTTCTCCAGTGAGTGAGTGTGTGAGGGGAACCTCACCTTCTCCAGTGAGTCAGTGTGTGAGGGGAACCTCACCTGCTCCAGTGAGTCAGTGTGTGAGGGGAATCACCTTCTCCAGTGAGTCAGTGTGTGAGGGGAATCACCTTCTCCAGTGAGTCAGTGTGTGAGGGGAACATCACCTTCTCCAGTGAGTCAGTGTGTGAGGGGAACCTCTCCTTCCCCAGTGAGTCAGTGTGTGAGGGGAACCTCACCTTCTCCAGTGAGTGAGTGTGTGAGGAGAACCTCACCTTCTCCAGTGAGTCAGTGTGTGAGGGGAATCACCTTCTCCAGTGAGTCAGTGTGTCAGGGGAACCTCACCTTCTCCAGTGAGTCAGTGCGTGAGGGGAACCTCACCTTATCCAGTGAGTCAGTGCGTGAGGGGAACCTCACCTTCTCCAGTGAGTCAGTGCGTGAGGGGAACCTCACCTTCTCCAGTGAGTCAGTGCGTGAGGGGAACCTCACCTTCTCCAGTGAGTCAGTGCGTGAGGGGAACCTCACCTTCTCCACTGAGTCAGTGTGTGAGGGGAACCTCACCTTCTCCAGTGAGTCAGTGTGTGAGGGGAACCTCACCTTCTCCAGTGAGTCAGTGTGTGAGGGGAATCACCTTCTCCAGTGAGTCAGTGTGTGAGGGGAATCACCTTCTCCAGTGAGTCAGCGTGTGAGGGGAATCACCTTCTCCAGTGAGTCAGTGTGTGAGGGGAACCTCAACTTCTCCAGTGAGTCAGTGTGTGAGGGAAATCACCTTCTCCAGTGAGTCAGTGTGTGAGGGGAACCTCACCTTCTCCAGTGAGTCAGTGTGTGAGGGGAATCACCTTCTCCAGTGAGTCAGTGTGTGAGGGGAATCACCTTCTACAGTGAGTCAGTGTGTGAGGGGAATCACCTTCTCCAGTGAGTCAGTGTGTGAGGGGAACCTCACCTTCTCCAGTGAGTCAGTGTGTGAGGGGAACCTCACCTTCTCCAGTGAGTCAGTGTGTGAGGGGAACCTCACCTTCTCCAGTGAGTCAGTGTGTGAGGGGAATCACCTTCTCCTGTGAGTCAGTGTGTGAGGGGAATCACCTTCTCCAGTGAGTCAGTGTGTGAGGGGAATCACCTTCTCCAGTGAGTCAGTGTGTGAGGGGAATCACCTTCTCCAGTGAGTCAGTGTGTGAGGGGAATCACCTTCTCCAGTGAGTCAGTGTGTGAGGGGAATCACCTTCTCCAGTGAGTCAGTGTGTGAGGGGAACCTCACCTTCTCCAGTGAGTCAGTGTGTGAGGGGAACCTCACCTTCTCCAGTGAGTCAGTGTGTGAGGGGAACCTCACCTTCTCCAGTGAGTCAGTGTGTGAGGGGAATCACCTTCTCCAGTGAGTCAGTGTGTGAGGGGAATCACCTTCTCCAGTGAGTCAGTGTGTGAGGGGAATCACCTTCTCCAGTGAGTCAGTGTGTGGGGGGAACCTCACCTTCTCCAGTGAGTCAGTGTGTGAGGGGAATCACCTTCTCCAGTGAGTCAGTGTGTGAGGGGAATCACCTTCTCCAGTGAGTCAGTGTGTGAGGGGAATCGCCTTCTCCAGTGAGTCAGTGTGTGAGGGGAATCACCTTCTCCAGTGAGTCAGTGTGTGAGGGGAACCTCACCTTCTCCAGTGAGTCAGTGTGTGAGGGGAATCACCTTCTCCAGTGAGTCAGTGTGTGAGGGGAATTACCTTCTCTCAGTGAGTCAGTGTGTGAGGGGAATCACCTTCTCCAGTGAGTCAGTGTGTGAGGGGAATCACCTTCTCCAGTGAGTCAGTGTGTGAGGGGAATCACCTTCTCCAGTGAGTCAGTGTGTGAGGGGAACCATCATCTCCAGTGAGTCAGTGTGTGAGGGGAACCTCACCTTCTCCAGTGAGTCAGTGTGTGAGGGGAACCTCACCTTCTCCAGTGAGTCAGTGTGTGAGGGGAATCACCTTCTCCAGTGAGTCAGTGTGTGAGGGGAATCACCTTCTCCAGTGAGTCAGTGTGTGAGGGGAACATCACCTTCTCCAGTGAGTCAGTGTGTGAGGGGAACCTCTCCTTCCCCAGTGAGTCAGTGTGTGAGGGGAACCTCACCTTCTCCAGTGAGTGAGTGTGTGAGGGGAACCTCACCTTCTCCAGTGAGGCAGTGTGTGAGGGGAACCTCACCTGCTCCAGTGAGTCAGTGTGTGAGGGGAATCACTTTCTCCAGTGAGTCAGTGTGTGAGGGGAACCTCACCTTCTCCAGTGAGTCAGTGTGTGAGGGGAATCACATTCTCCAGTGAGTCAGTGTGTGAGGGGAATCACCTTCTCCAGTGAGTCAGTGTGTGAGGGGAATCACCTTCTCCAGTGAGTCAGCGTGTGAGTGGAACCTCTCCTTCCCCAGTGAGTCAGTGTGTGAGGGGAATCACCTTCTCCAGTGAGTCAGTGTGTGAGGGGAATCACCTTCTCCAGTGAGTCAGTGTGTGAGTGGAACCTCTCCTTCCCCAGTGAGTCAGTGTGTGAGGGGAACCTCACCTTCTCCAGTGAGTGAGTGTGTGAGGGGAACCTCACCTTCTCCAGTGAGGCAGTGTGTGAGGGGAACCTCACCTGCTCCAGTGAGTCAGTGTGTGAGGGGAATCACTTTCTCCAGTGAGTCAGGGTGTGAGGGGAAACTCACCTTCTCCAGTGAGTCAGTGTGTGAGGGGAATCACATTCTCCACTGAGTCAGTGTGTGAGGGGAATCACCTTCTCCAGTGAGTCAGTGTGTGAGGGGAATCACCTTCTCCAGTGAGTCAGTGTGTGAGGGGAATCACCTTCTCCAGTGAGTCAGTGTGTGAGGGGAATCACCTTCTCCAGTGAGTCAGTGTGTGAGGGAAATCACCTTCTCCAGTGAGTCAGTGTGTGAGGGGAATCTCACCTTCTCCAGTGAGTCAGTGTGTGAGGGGAATCACCTTCTCCACTGAGTCAGTGTGTGAGGGGAATCACCTTCTCCAGTGAGTCAGTGTGTGAGGGGAATCACCTTCTCCAGTGAGTCAGTGTGTGAGGGGAATCACCTTCTCCAGTGAGTCAGTGTGTGAGGGGAATCACCTTCTCCAGTGTGTCAGTACGTGAGGGGAACCTCACCTTCTCCAGTGAGTCAGTGTGTGAGGGGAACCTCACCTTCTCCAGTGAGTCAGTGTGTGAGGGGAATCACCTTCTCCAGTGAGTCAGTGTGTGAGGGGAATCACCTTCTCCAGTGAGTCAGTGTGTGAGGGGAACATCACCTTCTCCAGTGAGTCAGTGTGTGAGGGGAACCTCTCCTTCCCCAGTGAGTCAGTGTGAGAGGCGAACCTCACCTTCTCCAGTGAGTGAGTGTGTGAGGGGAACCTCACCTTCTCCAGTGAGTCAGTGTGTGAGGGGAATCACCTTCTCCAGTGAGTCAGTGCGTGAGGGGAACCTCACCTTCTCCAGTGAGTCAGTGTGTGAGGGGAATCACCTTCTCCAGTGAGTCAGTGTGTCAGGGGAACCTCACCTTCTCCAGTGAGTCAGTGTGTGAGGGGAACCTCAACTTCTCCAGTGAGTCAGTGCGTGAGGGGAACCTCACCTTCTCCAGTGAGTCAGTGCGTGAGGGGAACCTCACCTTCTCCAGTGAGTCAGTGCGTGAGGGAAACCTCACCTTCTCCAGTGAGTCAGTGCGTGAGGGGAACCTCACCTTCTCCAGTGAGTCAGTGCGTGAGGGGAACCTCACCTTCTCCAGTGAGTCAGTGTTTGAGGGGAACCTCACCTTCTCCAGTGAGTCAGTGTGTGAGGGGAACCTCACCTTCTCCAGTGAGTCAGTGTGTGAGGGGAATCACCTTCTCCAGTGAGTCAGTGTGTGAGGGGAATCACCTTCTCCAGTGAGTCAGTGTGTGAGGGGAACCTCAACTTCTCCAGTGAGTCAGTGTGTGAGGGAAATCACCTTCTCCAGTGAGTCAGTGTGTGAGGGGAACCTCACCTTCTCCAGTGAGTCAGTGTGCGAGGGGAACCTCACCTTCTCCAGTGAGTCAGTGTGTGAGGGGAACCTCACCTTCTCCACTGAGTCAGTGTGTGAGGGGAATCTCACCTTCTCCAGTGAGTCAGTGTGTGAGGGGAATCACCTTCTCCAGTGAGTCAGTGTGTGAGGGTATTCACCTTCTCCAGTGAGACAGTGTGTGAGGGGAATCACCTTCTCCAGTGAGTCAGTGTGTGAGGGGAACCTCACCTTCTCCGCTGAGTCAGTGTGTGAGGGGAACCTCACCTTCTCCAGTGAGTCAGTGTGTGAGGGGAATCACCTTCTCCAGTGAGTCAATGTGTGAGGGGAATCACCTTCTCCAGTTAGTCAGTGTGTGAGGGGAATCACCTTCTCCAGTGAGTCAGTGTGTGAGGGGAACCTCACCTTCTCCAGTGAGTCAGTGTGTGAGGGGAATCACCTTCTCCAGTGAGTCAGTGTGTGAGGGGAATTACCTTCTCTCAGTGAGTCAGTGTGTGAGGGTAATCACCATCTCCAGTGAGTCAGTGTGTGAGGGGAATCACCTTCTCCAGTGAGTCAGTGTGTGAGGGGAATCACCTTCTCTAGTGAGTCAGTGTGTGAGGGGAACCTCACCTTCTCCAGTGAGTCAGTGTGTGAGGGGAACCTCACCTTCTCCAGTGAGGCAGTGTGTGAGGGGAATGACCTTCTCCAGTGAGTCAGTGTGTGAGGGGAATCACCTTCTCCAGTGAGTCAGTGTGTGAGGGGAATCACCTTCTCCAGTGAGTGAGTGTGTGAGGGGAATCACCTTCTCCAGTGAGTCAGTGTGTGAGGGGTATCACCTTCTCCAGTGAGTCAGTGTGTGAGGGGAATCACCTTCTCCAGTGAGTGAGTGTGTGAGGGGAATCACCTTCTCCAGTGAGTCAGTGTGTGAGGGGAATCACCTTCTCCAGTGAGTCAGTGTGTGAGGGGAATCACCTTCTCCAGTGAGTGAGTGTGTGAGGGGAATCACCTTCTCCAGTGAGTCAGTGTGTGAGGGGAATCACCTTCTCCAGTGAGTCAGTGTGTGAGGGGAATCACCTTCTCCAGTGAGTCAGTGTGTGAGGGGAATCACCTTCTCCAGTGAGTCAGTGTGTGAGTGGAATCACCTTCTCCAGTGAGTCAGTGTGTGAGCGGAATCACCTTCTCCAGTGAGTCAGTGTGTGAGGGGAACCTCACCTTCTATAGTGAGTCAGTGTGTGAGGGGAATCACCTTCTCCAGTGAGTCAGTGTGTGAGGGGAATCACCATCTCCAGTGTGTCAGTACGTGAGGGGAACCTTACCTTCTCCAGTGAGTCAGTGTGTGAGGGGAACCTCACCTTCTCCAGTGAGTCAGTGTGTGAGGGGAATCACCTTCTCCAGTGAGTCAGTGTGTGAGGGGAATCACCTTCTCCAGTGAGTCAGTGTGTGAGGGGAACATCACCTTCTCCAGTGAGTCAGTGTGTGAGGGGAACCTCTCCTTCCCCAGTGAGTCAGTGTGTGAGGCGAACCTCACCTTCTCCAGTGAGTGAGTGTGTGAGGGGAACCTCACCTTCTCCAGTGAGTCAGTGTGTGAGGGGAATCACCTTCTCCAGTGAGTCAGTGCGTGAGGGGAACCTCACCTTCTCCAGTGAGTCAGTGTGTGAGGGGAATCACCTTCTCCAGTGAGTCAGTGTGTCAGGGGAACCTCACCTTCTCCAGTGAGTCAGTGTGTGAGAGGAACCTCAACTTCTCCAGTGAGTCAGTGCGTGAGGGGAACCTCACCTTCTCCAGTGAGTCAGTGCGTGAGGGGAACCTCACCTTCTCCAGTGAGTCAGTGCGTGAGGGAAACCTCACCTTCTCCAGTGAGTCAGTGCGTGAGGGGAACCTCACCTTCTCCAGTGAGTCAGTGCGTGAGGGGAACCTCACCTTCTCCAGTGAATCAGTGTGTGAGGGGAACCTCACCTTCTCCAGTGAGTCAGTGTGTGAGGGGAACCTCACCTTCTCCAGTGAGTCATTGTGTGAGGGGAATCACCTTCTCCAGTGAGTCAGTGTGTGAGGGGAATCACCTTCTCCAGTGAGTCAGTGTGTGAGGGGAATCACCTTCTCCAGTGAGTCAGTGTGTGAGGGGAACCTCAACTTCTCCAGTGAGTCAGTGTGTGAGGGAAATCACCTTCTCCAGTGAGTCAGTGTGTGAGGGGAACCTCACCTTCTCCAGTGAGTCAGTGTGCGAGGGGAACCTCACCTTCTCCAGTGAGTCAGTGTGTGAGGGGAACCTCACCTTCTCCACTGAGTCAGTGTGTGAGGGGAACCTCACCTTCTCCAGTGAGTCAGTGTGTGAGGGGAATCACCTTCTCCAGTGAGTCAGTGTGTGAGGGGAATCACCTTCTCCAGTGAGTCAGTGTGTGAGGGGAACCTCACCTTCTCCGCTGAGTCAGTGTGTGAGGGGAACCTCACCTTCTCCAGTGAGTCAGTGTGTGAGGGGAATCACCTTCTCCAGTGAGTCAGTGTGTGAGGGGAATCACCTTCTCCAGTGAGTCACTGTGTGAGGGGAACCTCACCTTCTCCAGTGAGTCAGTGTGTGAGGGGAATCACCTTCTCCAGTGAGTCAGTGTGTGAGGGGAACCTCACCTTCTCCGCTGAGTCAGTGTGTGAGGGGAACCTCACCTTCTCCAGTGAGTCAGTGTGTGAGGGGAACCTCACCTTCTCCAGTGAGTCAGTGTGTGAGGGGAATCACCTTCTCTCAGTGAGTCAGTGTGTGAGGGGAATCACCTTCTCCAGTGAGTCAGTGTGTGAGGGGAATCACCTTCTCCAGTGAGTAGGCGTGTGAGGGGAATCACCTTCTCCAGTGAGTCAGTGTGTGAGGGGAATCACCTTCTCCAGTGAGTCAGTGTGTGAGGGGAATCACCTTCTCCAGTGAGTCAGTGTGTGAGGGGAATCACCTTCTCCAGTGAGTCAGTGTGTGAGGGGAACCTCACCTTCTCCAGTGAGTCAGTGTGTGAGGGGAATCACCTTGTCCAGTGAGTCAGTGTGTGAGGGGAATCACCTTCTCCAGTGAGTCAGTGTGTGAGGGGAATCACCTTCTCCAGTGAGTCAGTGTGTGAGGGGAACCTCACCTTCTCCAGTGAGTCAGTGTGTGAGGGGAATCACCTTCTCCAGTGAGTCAGTGTGTGAGGGGAATTACCTTCTCTCAGTGAGTCAGTGTGTGAGGGGAATCACCTTCTCCAGTGAGTCAGTGTGTGAGGGGAATCACCTTCTCCAGTGAGTCAGTGTGTGAGGGGAATCACCTTCTCCAGTGAGTCAGTGTGTGAGGGGAACCTCCCGTTCTCCAGTGAGTCAGTGTGTGAGGGGAACCTCACCTTCTCCAGTGAGGCAGTGTGTGAGGGGAATCACCTTCTCCAGTGAGTCAGTGTGTGAGGGGAATCACCTTCTCCAGTGAGTCAGTGTGTGAGGGGAACATCACCTTCTCCAGTGAGTCAGTGTGTGAGGGGAACCTCTCCTTCCCCAGTGAGTCAGTGTGTGAGGGGAACCTCACCTTCTCCAGTGAGTGAGAGTGTGAGGGGAACCTCACCTTCTCCAGTGAGTCAGTGTGTGAGGGGAATCACCTTCTCCAGTGAGTCAGTGCGTGAGAGGAACCTCACCTTCTCCAGTGAGTCAGTGTGTGAGGGGAATCACCTTCTCCAGTGAGTCAGTGCGTGAGGGGAACCTCACCTTCTCCAGTGAGTCAGTGTGCGAGGGGAATCACCTTCTCCAGTGAGTCAGTGTGTCAGGGGAACCTCACCTTCTCCAGTGAGTCAGTGTGTGAGGGGAACCTCAACTTCTCCAGTGAGTCAGTGTGTGAGGGGAACCCCACCTTCTCCACTGAGTCAGTGTGTGAGGGGAATCACCTTCTCCAGTGAGTCAGTGTGTGAGGGGAATCACCTTCTCCAGTGAGTCAGTGTGTGAGTGGATTCACCTTCTCCAGTGAGTCAGTGTGTGAGGGGAATCACCTTCTCCAGTGAGTCAGTGTGTGAGGGGAATCACCTTCTCCAGTGAGTCAGTGTGTGAGGGGAATCACCTTCTCCAGTGAGTCAGTGTGTGAGGGGAATTACCTTCTCTCAGTGAGTCAGTGTGTGAGGGGAATCACCTTCTCTAGTGAGTCAGTGTGTGAGGGGAACCTCACCTTCTCCAGTGAGTCAGTGTGTGAGGGGAACCTCACCTTCTCCAGCGAGGCAGTGTGTGATGGGAATCACCTTCTCCAGTGAGTCAGTGTGTGAGGGGAATCACCTTCTCCAGTGAGTCAGTGTGTGAGGGGAATCACCTTCTCCAGTGAGTCAGTGTGTGAGGGGAATCACCTTCTCCAGTGAGTCAGTGTGTGAGGGGAACCTCACCTTCTCCAGTGAGTCAGTGTGTGAGGGGAATCACCTTCTCCAGTGAGTGAGTGTGTGAGGGGAATCACCTTCTCCAGTGAGTCAGTGTGTGAGGGGAATCACCTTCTCCAGTGAGTCAGTGTGTGAGGGGAATCACCTTCTCCAGTGAGTGAGTGTGTGAGGGGAATCACCTTCTCCAGTGAGTCAGTGTGTGAGGGGAATCACCTTCTCCAGTGAGTCAGTGTGTGAGGGGAATCACCTTCTCCAGTGAGTGAGTGTGTGAGGGGAATCACCTTCTCCAGTGAGTCAGTGTGTGAGGGGAATCACCTTCTCCAGTGAGTCAGTGTGTGAGGGGAATCACCTTCTCCAGTGAGTCAGTGTGTGAGGGGAATCACCTTCTCCAGTGAGTCAGTGTGTGAGGGGAATCACCTTCTCCAGTGAGTCAGTGTGTGAGCGGAATCACCTTCTCCAGTGAGTCAGTGTGTGAGGGGAATCACCTTCTCCAGTGAGTCAGTGTGTGAGGGGAATCACCTTCTCCAGTGAGTAGGCGTGTGAGGGGAATCACCTTCTCCAGTGAGTCAGTGTGTGAGGGGAATCACCTTCTCCAGTGAGTCAGTGTGTGAGGGGAATCACCTTCTCCAGTGAGTCAGTGTGTGAGGGGAATCACCTTCTCCAGTGAGTCAGTGTGTGAGGGGAATCACCTTCTCCAGTGAGTCAGTGTGTGAGGGGAACCTCACCTTCTCCAGTGAGTCAGTGTGTGAGGGGAATCACCTTGTCCAGTGAGTCAGTGTGTGAGGGGAATCACCTTCTCCAGTGAGTCAGTGTGTGAGGGGAATCACCTTCTCCAGTGAGTCAGTGTGTGAGGGGAACCTCACCTTCTCCAGTGAGTCAGTGTGTGAGGGGAATCACCTTCTCCAGTGAGTCAGTGTGTGAGGGGAATTACCTTCTCTCAGTGAGTCAGTGTGTGAGGGGAATCACCTTCTCCAGTGAGTCAGTGTGTGAGGGGAATCACCTTCTCCAGTGAGTCAGTGTGTGAGGGGAATCACCTTCTCCAGTGAGTCAGTGTGTGAGGGGAACCTCACGTTCTCCAGTGAGTCAGTGTGTGAGGGGAACCTCACCTTCTCCAGTGAGGCAGTGTGTGAGGGGAATCACCTTCTCCAGTGAGTCAGTGTGTGAGGGGAATCACCTTCTCCAGTGAGTCAGTGTGTGAGGGGAACATCACCTTCTCCAGTGAGTCAGTGTGTGAGGGGAACCTCTCCTTCCCCAGTGAGTCAGTGTGTGAGGGGAACCTCACCTTCTCCAGTGAGTGAGAGTGTGAGGGGAACCTCACCTTCTCCAGTGAGTCAGTGTGTGAGGGGAATCACCTTCTCCAGTGAGTCAGTGCGTGAGAGGAACCTCACCTTCTCCAGTGAGTCAGTGTGTGAGGGGAACATCACCTTCTCCAGTGAGTCAGTGCGTGAGGGGAACCTCACCTTCTCCAGTGAGTCAGTGTGCGAGGGGAATCACCTTCTCCAGTGAGTCAGTGTGTCAGGGGAACCTCACCTTCTCCAGTGAGTCAGTGTGTGAGGGGAACCTCAACTTCTCCAGTGAGTCAGTGTGTGAGGGGAACCCCACCTTCTCCACTGAGTCAGTGTGTGAGGGGAATCACCTTCTCCAGTGAGTCAGTGTGTGAGGGGAATCACCTTCTCCAGTGAGTCAGTGTGTGAGGGGATTCACCTTCTCCAGTGAGTCAGTGTGTGAGGGGAATCACCTTCTCCAGTGAGTCAGTGTGTGAGGGGAATCACCTTCTCCAGTGAGTCAGTGTGTGAGGGGAATCACCTTCTCCAGTGAGTCAGTGTGTGAGGGGAATTACCTTCTCTCAGTGAGTCAGTGTGTGAGGGGAATCACCTTCTCTAGTGAGTCAGTGTGTGAGGGGAACCTCACCTTCTCCAGTGAGTCAGTGTGTGAGGGGAACCTCACCTTCTCCAGCGAGGCAGTGTGTGAGGGGAATCACCTTCTCCAGTGAGTCAGTGTGTGAGGGGAATCACCTTCTCCAGTGAGTCAGTGTGTGAGGGGAATCACCTTCTCCAGTGAGTCAGTGTGTGAGGGGAATCACCTTCTCCAGTGAGTCAGTGTGTGAGGGGAACCTCACCTTCTCCAGTGAGTCAGTGTGTGAGGGGAATCACCTTCTCCAGTGAGTGAGTGTGTGAGGGGAATCACCTTCTCCAGTGAGTCAGTGTGTGAGGGGAATCACCTTCTCCAGTGAGTCAGTGTGTGAGGGGAATCACCTTCTCCAGTGAGTGAGTGTGTGAGGGGAATCACCTTCTCCAGTGAGTCAGTGTGTGAGGGGAATCACCTTCTCCAGTGAGTCAGTGTGTGAGGGGAATCACCTTCTCCAGTGAGTGAGTGTGTGAGGGGAATCACCTTCTCCAGTGAGTCAGTGTGTGAGGGGAATCACCTTCTCCAGTGAGTCAGTGTGTGAGGGGAATCACCTTCTCCAGTGAGTCAGTGTGTGAGGGGAATCACCTTCTCCAGTGAGTCAGTGTGTGAGGGGAATCACCTTCTCCAGTGAGTCAGTGTGTGAGCGGAATCACCTTCTCCAGTGAGTCAGTGTGTGAGGGGAACCTCACCTTCTATAGTGAGTCAGTGTGTGAGGGGAACCTCACCTTCTCCAGTGAGTCAGTGTGTGAGGGGAATCACCTTCTCCAGTGAGTCAGTGTGTGAGGGGAATCACCTTCTCCAGTGAGTCAGTGTGTGAGGGGAATCACCTTCTCCAGTGAGTCAGTGTGTGAGGGGAATCACCTTCTCCAGTGTGTCAGTACGTGAGGGGAACCTTACCTTCTCCAGTGAGTCAGAGTGTGAGGGGAACCTCACCTTCTCCAGTGAGTCAGTGTGTGAGGGGAACCACCTTCTCCAGTGAGTCAGTGTGTGAGGGGAATTAGCTTCTCCAGTGAGTCAGTGTGTGAGGGGAATCACCTTCTCCAGTGAGTCAGTGTGTGAGGGGAATCACCTACTCCAGTGAGTCAGTGTGTGAGGGGAATCACCTTCTCCAGTGAGTCAGTGTGTGAGGGGAATCACCTTCTCCAGTGAGTCAGTGTGTGAGGGGAACCTCACCTTCTATAGTGAGTCAGTGTGTGAGGGGAACCTCACCTTCTCCAGTGAGTCAGTGTGTGAGGGGAATCACCTTCTCCAGTGAGTCAGTGTGTGAGGGGAATCACCTTCTCCAGTGAGTCAGTGTGTGAGGGGAATCACCTTCTCCAGTGAGTCAGTGTGTGAGGGGAACCTCACCTTCTCCAGTGAGTCAGTGTGTGAGGGGAATCACCTTCTCCAGTGAGTCAGTGTGTGAGGGGAATCACCTTCTCCAGTGAGTCAGTGTGTGAGGGGAATCACCTTCTCCAGTGTGTCAGTACGTGAGGGGAACCTTACCTTCTCCAGTGAGTCAGTGTGTGAGGGGAACCTCACCTTCTCCAGTGAGTCAGTGTGTGAGGGGAATCACCTTCTCCAGTGAGTCAGTGTGTGAGGGGAATCACCTTCTCCAGTGAGTCAGTGTGTGAGGGGAACATCACCTTCTCCAGTGAGTCAGTGTGTGAGGGGAACCTCTCCTTCCCCAGTGAGTCAGTGTGTGAGGCGAACCTCACCTTCTCCAGTGAGTGAGTGTGTGAGGGGAACCTCACCTTCTCCAGTGAGTCAGTGTGTGAGGGGAATCACCTTCTCCAGTGAGTCAGTGCGTGAGGGGAACCTCACCTTCTCCAGTGAGTCAGTGTGTGAGGGGAATCACCTTCTCCAGTGAGTCAGTGTGTCAGGGGAACCTCACCTTCTCCAGTGAGTCAGTGTGTGAGAGGAACCTCAACTTCTCCAGTGAGTCAGTGCGTGAGGGGAACCTCACCTTCTCCAGTGAGTCAGTGCGTGAGGGGAACCTCACCTTCTCCAGTGAGTCAGTGCGTGAGGGAAACCTCACCTTCTCCAGTGAGTCAGTGCGTGAGGGGAACCTCACCTTCTCCAGTGAGTCAGTGCGTGAGGGGAACCTCACCTTCTCCAGTGAATCAGTGTGTGAGGGGAACCTCACCTTCTCCAGTGAGTCAGTGTGTGAGGGGAACCTCACCTTCTCCAGTGAGTCAGTGTGTGAGGGGAATCACCTTCTCCAGTGAGTCAGTGTGTGAGGGGAATCACCTTCTCCAGTGAGTCAGTGTGTGAGGGGAATCACCTTCTCCAGTGAGTCAGTGTGTGAGGGGAACCTCAACTTCTCCAGTGAGTCAGTGTGTGAGGGAAATCACCTTCTCCAGTGAGTCAGTGTGTGAGGGGAACCTCACCTTCTCCAGTGAGTCAGTGTGCGAGGGGAACCTCACCTTCTCCAGTGAGTCAGTGTGTGAGGGGAACCTCACCTTCTCCACTGAGTCAGTGTGTGAGGGGAACCTCACCTTCTCCAGTGAGTCAGTGTGTGAGGGGAATCACCTTCTCCAGTGAGTCAGTGTGTGAGGGGAATCACCTTCTCCAGTGAGTCAGTGTGTGAGGGGAACCTCACCTTCTCCAGTGAGTCAGTGTGTGAGGGGAATCACCTTCTCCAGTGAGTCAGTGTGTGAGGGGAATCACCTTCTCCAGTGAGTCAGTGTGTGAGGGGAACCTCACCTTCTCCAGTGAGTCAGTGTGTGAGGGGAATCACCTTCTCCAGTGAGTCAGTGTGTGAGGGGAACCTCACCTTCTCCGCTGAGTCAGTGTGTGAGGGGAACCTCACCTTCTCCAGTGAGTCAGTGTGTGAGGGGAACCTCACCTTCTCCAGTGAGTCAGTGTGTGAGGGGAATCACCTTCTCTCAGTGAGTCAGTGTGTGAGGGGAATCACCTTCTCCAGTGAGTCAGTGTGTGAGGGGAATCACCTTCTCCAGTGAGTAGGCGTGTGAGGGGAATCACCTTCTCCACTGAGTCAGTGTGTGAGGGGAACCTCACCTTCTCCAGTGAGTCAGTGTGTGAGGGGAACCTCACCTTCTCCAGTGAGTCAGTGTGTGAGGGGAATCACCTTCTCCAGTGAGTCAGTGTGTGAGGGGAATCACCTTCTCCAGTGAGTCAGTGTGTGAGGGGAATCACCTTCTCCAGTGAGTCAGTGTGTGAGGGGAACCTCACCTTCTCCAGTGAGTCAGTGTGTGAGGGGAATCACCTTGTCCAGTGAGTCAGTGTGTGAGGGGAATCACCTTCTCCAGTGAGTCAGTGTGTGAGGGGAATCACCTTCTCCAGTGAGTCAGTGTGTGAGGGGAACCTCACCTTCTCCAGTGAGTCAGTGTGTGAGGGGAATCACCTTCTCCAGTGAGTCAGTGTGTGAGGGGAATTACCTTCTCTCAGTGAGTCAGTGTGTGAGGGGAATCACCTTCTCCAGTGAGTCAGTGTGTGAGGGGAATCACCTTCTCCAGTGAGTCAGTGTGTGAGGGGAATCACCTTCTCCAGTGAGTCAGTGTGTGAGGGGAACCTCACGTTCTCCAGTGAGTCAGTGTGTGAGGGGAACCTCACCTTCTCCAGTGAGGCAGTGTGTGAGGGGAATCACCTTCTCCAGTGAGTCAGTGTGTGAGGGGAATCACCTTCTCCAGTGAGTCAGTGTGTGAGGGGAACATCACCTTCTCCAGTGAGTCAGTGTGTGAGGGGAACCTCTCCTTCCCCAGTGAGTCAGTGTGTGAGGGGAACCTCACCTTCTCCAGTGAGTGAGAGTGTGAGGGGAACCTCACCTTCTCCAGTGAGTCAGTGTGTGAGGGGAATCACCTTCTCCAGTGAGTCAGTGCGTGAGAGGAACCTCACCTTCTCCAGTGAGTCAGTGTGTGAGGGGAATCACCTTCTCCAGTGAGTCAGTGCGTGAGGGGAACCTCACCTTCTCCAGTGAGTCAGTGTGCGAGGGGAATCACCTTCTCCAGTGAGTCAGTGTGTCAGGGGAACCTCACCTTCTCCAGTGAGTCAGTGTGTGAGGGGAACCTCAACTTCTCCAGTGAGTCAGTGCGTGAGGGGAACCTCACCTTCTCCAGTGAATCAGTGCGTGAGGGGAACCTCACCTTCTCCAGTGAGTCACTGCGTGAGGGAAACCTCACCTTCTCCAGTGAGTCAGTGCGTGAGGGGAACCTCACCTTCTCCAGTGAGTCAGTGCGTGAGGGGAACCTCACCTTCTCCAGTGAGTCAGTGTGTGAGGGGAACCTCACCTTCTCCAGTGGGTCAGTGTGTGAGGGGAACCTCACATTCTCCAGTGAGTCAGTGTGTGAGGGGAATCACCTTCTCCAGTGAGTCAGTGTGTGAGGGGAATCACCTTCTCCAGTGAGTCAGTGTGTGAGGGGAATCACTTTCTCGAGTGAGTCAGTGTGTGAGGGGAACCTCAACTTCTCCAGTGAGTCAGTGTGTGAGGGAAATCACCTTCTCCAGTGAGTCAGTGTGTGAGGGGAACCTCACCTTCTCCAGTGAGTCAGTGTGCGAGGGGAACCTCACCTTCTCCAGTGAGTCAGTGTGCGAGGGGAACCTCACCTTCTCCACTGAGTCAGTGTGTTAGGGGAATCACCTTCTCCAGTGAGTCAGTGTGTGAGGGGAATCAGCTTCTCCAGTGAGTCAGTGTGTGAGGGGATTCACCTTCTCCAGTGAGTCAGTGTGTGAGGGGAATCACCTTCTCCAGTGTGTCAGTACGTGAGGGGAACCTTACCTTCTCCAGTGAGTCAGTGTGTGAGGGGAACCTCACCTTCTCCAGTGAGTCAGTGTGTGAGGGGAATCACCTTCTCCAGTGAGTCAGTGTGTGAGGGGAATCACCTTCTCCAGTGAGTCAGTGTGTGAGGGGAACATCACCTTCTCCAGTGAGTCAGTGTGTGAGGGGAACCTCTCCTTCCCCAGTGAGTCAGTGTGTGAGGCGAACCTCACCTTCTCCAGTGAGTGAGTGTGTGAGGGGAACCTCACCTTCTCCAGTGAGTCAGTGTGTGAGGGGAATCACCTTCTCCAGTGAGTCAGTGCGTGAGGGGAACCTCACCTTCTCCAGTGAGTCAGTGTGTGAGGGGAATCACCTTCTCCAGTGAGTCAGTGTGTCAGGGGAACCTCACCTTCTCCAGTGAGTCAGTGTGTGAGAGGAACCTCAACTTCTCCAGTGAGTCAGTGCGTGAGGGGAACCTCACCTTCTCCAGTGAGTCAGTGCGTGAGGGGAACCTCACCTTCTCCAGTGAGTCAGTGCGTGAGGGAAACCTCACCTTCTCCAGTGAGTCAGTGCGTGAGGGGAACCTCACCTTCTCCAGTGAGTCAGTGCGTGAGGGGAACCTCACCTTCTCCAGTGAATCAGTGTGTGAGGGGAACCTCACCTTCTCCAGTGAGTCAGTGTGTGAGGGGAACCTCACCTTCTCCAGTGAGTCAGTGTGTGAGGGGAATCACCTTCTCCAGTGAGTCAGTGTGTGAGGGGAATCACCTTCTCCAGTGAGTCAGTGTGTGAGGGGAATCACCTTCTCCAGTGAGTCAGTGTGTGAGGGGAACCTCAACTTCTCCAGTGAGTCAGTGTGTGAGGGAAATCACCTTCTCCAGTGAGTCAGTGTGTGAGGGGAACCTCACCTTCTCCAGTGAGTCAGTGTGCGAGGGGAACCTCACCTTCTCCAGTGAGTCAGTGTGTGAGGGGAACCTCACCTTCTCCACTGAGTCAGTGTGTGAGGGGAACCTCACCTTCTCCAGTGAGTCAGTGTGTGAGGGGAATCACCTTCTCCAGTGAGTCAGTGTGTGAGGGGAATCACCTTCTCCAGTGAGTCAGTGTGTGAGGGGAACCTCACCTTCTCCGCTGAGTCAGTGTGTGAGGGGAACCTCACCTTCTCCAGTGAGTCAGTGTGTGAGGGGAATCACCTTCTCCAGTGAGTCAGTGTGTGAGGGGAATCACCTTCTCCAGTGAGTCAGTGTGTGAGGGGAATCACCTTCTCCAGTGAGTCAGTGTGTGAGGGGAACCTCACCTTCTCCAGTGAGTCAGTGTGTGAGGGGAATCACCTTCTCCAGTGAGTCAGTGTGTGAGGGGAACCTCACCTTCTCCGCTGAGTCAGTGTGTGAGGGGAACCTCACCTTCTCCAGTGAGTCAGTGTGTGAGGGGAACCTCACCTTCTCCAGTGAGTCAGTGTGTGAGGGGAATCACCTTCTCTCAGTGAGTCAGTGTGTGAGGGGAATCACCTTCTCCAGTGAGTCAGTGTGTGAGGGGAATCACCTTCTCCAGTGAGTAGGCGTGTGAGGGGAATCACCTTCTCCACTGAGTCAGTGTGTGAGGGGAACCTCACCTTCTCCAGTGAGTCAGTGTGTGAGGGGAACCTCACCTTCTCCAGTGAGTCAGTGTGTGAGGGGAATCACCTTCTCCAGTGAGTCAGTGTGTGAGGGGAATCACCTTCTCCAGTGAGTCAGTGTGTGAGGGGAATCACCTTCTCCAGTGAGTCAGTGTGTGAGGGGAACCTCACCTTCTCCAGTGAGTCAGTGTGTGAGGGGAATCACCTTGTCCAGTGAGTCAGTGTGTGAGGGGAATCACCTTCTCCAGTGAGTCAGTGTGTGAGGGGAATCACCTTCTCCAGTGAGTCAGTGTGTGAGGGGAACCTCACCTTCTCCAGTGAGTCAGTGTGTGAGGGGAATCACCTTCTCCAGTGAGTCAGTGTGTGAGGGGAATTACCTTCTCTCAGTGAGTCAGTGTGTGAGGGGAATCACCTTCTCCAGTGAGTCAGTGTGTGAGGGGAATCACCTTCTCCAGTGAGTCAGTGTGTGAGGGGAATCACCTTCTCCAGTGAGTCAGTGTGTGAGGGGAACCTCACGTTCTCCAGTGAGTCAGTGTGTGAGGGGAACCTCACCTTCTCCAGTGAGGCAGTGTGTGAGGGGAATCACCTTCTCCAGTGAGTCAGTGTGTGAGGGGAATCACCTTCTCCAGTGAGTCAGTGTGTGAGGGGAACATCACCTTCTCCAGTGAGTCAGTGTGTGAGGGGAACCTCTCCTTCCCCAGTGAGTCAGTGTGTGAGTGGAACCTCACCTTCTCCAGTGAGTGAGAGTGTGAGGGGAACCTCACCTTCTCCAGTGAGTCAGTGTGTGAGGGGAATCACCTTCTCCAGTGAGTCAGTGCGTGAGAGGAACCTCACCTTCTCCAGTGAGTCAGTGTGTGAGGGGAATCACCTTCTCCAGTGAGTCAGTGCGTGAGGGGAACCTCACCTTCTCCAGTGAGTCAGTGTGCGAGGGGAATCACCTTCTCCAGTGAGTCAGTGTGTCAGGGGAACCTCACCTTCTCCAGTGAGTCAGTGTGTGAGGGGAACCTCAACTTCTCCAGTGAGTCAGTGCGTGAGGGGAACCTCACCTTCTCCAGTGAATCAGTGCGTGAGGGGAACCTCACCTTCTCCAGTGAGTCACTGCGTGAGGGAAACCTCACCTTCTCCAGTGAGTCAGTGCGTGAGGGGAACCTCACCTTCTCCAGTGAGTCAGTGCGTGAGGGGAACCTCACCTTCTCCAGTGAGTCAGTGTGTGAGGGGAACCTCACCTTCTCCAGTGAGTCAGTGTGTGAGGGGAACCTCACATTCTCCAGTGAGTCAGTGTGTGAGGGGAATCACCTTCTCCAGTGAGTCAGTGTGTGAGGGGAATCACCTTCTCCAGTGAGTCAGTGTGTGAGGGGAATCACTTTCTCGAGTGAGTCAGTGTGTGAGGGGAACCTCAACTTCTCCAGTGAGTCAGTGTGTGAGGGAAATCACCTTCTCCAGTGAGTCAGTGTGTGAGGGGAACCTCACCTTCTCCAGTGAGTCAGTGTGCGAGGGGAACCTCACCTTCTCCAGTGAGTCAGTGTGCGAGGGGAACCTCACCTTCTCCACTGAGTCAGTGTGTGAGGGGAATCACCTTCTCCAGTGAGTCAGTGTGTGAGGGGAATCAGCTTCTCCAGTGAGTCAGTGTGTGAGGGGATTCACCTTCTCCAGTGAGTCAGTGTGTGAGGGGAATCACCTTCTCCAGTGAGTCAGTGTGTGAGGGGAATCACCTTCTCCAGTGAGTCAGTGTGTGAGGGGAATCACCTTCTCCAGTGAGTCAGTGTGTGAGGGGAATCACCTTCTCCAGTGAGTCAGTGTGTGAGGGGAATCACCTTCTCCAGTGAGTCAGTGTGTGAGGGGATTCACCTTCTCCAGTGAGTCAGTGTGTGAGGGGAATCACCTTCTCCAGTGAGTCAGTGTGTGAGGGGAATCACCTTCTCCAGTGAGTCAGTGTGTGAGGGGAATCACCTTCTCCAGTGAGTCAGTGTGTGAGGGGAATCACCTTCTCCAGTGAGTCAGTGTGTGAGGGGAATCACCTTCTCCAGTGAGTCAGTGTGTGAGGGGAATCACCTTCTCCAGTGAGTCAGTGTGTGAGGGGAATCACCTTCTCCAGTGAGTCAGTGTGTGAGGGGAATCACCTTCTCCAGTGAGTCAGTGTGTGAGGGGAATCAACTTCTCCAGTGAGTCAGTGTGTGAGGGGAATCACCTTCTCCAGTGAGTCAGTGTGTGAGGGGAACCTCACCTTCTCCAGTGAGTCAGTGTGCGAGGGGAACCTCACCTTCTCCAGTGAGTCAGAGTGTGAGGGGAACCTCACCTTCTCCACTGAGTCAGTGTGTGAGGGGAATCTCACCTTCTCCAGTGAGTCAGTGTGTGAGGGTATTCACCTTCTCCAGTGAGTCAGTGTGTGAGGGGAATCACCTTCTCCAGTGAGTCAGTGTGTGAGGGGAACCTCACCTTCTCCGCTGAGTCAGTGTGTGAGGGGAACCTCACCTTCTCCAGTGAGTCAGTGTGTGAGGGGAATCACCTTCTCCAGTGAGTCAGTGTGTGAGGGGAATCACCTTCTCCAGTGAGTCAGTGTGTGAGGGGAATCACCTTCTCCAGTGAGTCAGTGTGTGAGGGGAACCTCACCTTCTCCAGTGAGTCAGTGTGTGAGGGGAATCACCTTCTCCAGTGAGTCAGTGTGTGAGGGGAATCACCTTCTCTAGTGAGTCAGTGTGTGAGGGGAACCTCACCTTCTCCAGTGAGTCAGTGTGTGAGGGGAATCACCTTCTCCAGTGAGTGAGTGTGTGAGGGGAATCACCTTCTCCAGTGAGTCAGTGTGTGAGGGGAATCACCTTCTCCAGAGAGTCAGTGTGTGAGGGGAATCACCTTCTCCAGTGAGTGAGTGTGTGAGGGGAATCACCTTCTCCAGTGAGTCAGTGTGTGAGGGGAATCACCTTCTCCAGTGAGTCAGTGTGTGAGGGGAATCACCTTCTCCAGTGAGTGAGTGTGTGAGGGGAATCACCTTCTCCAGTGAGTCAGTGTGTGAGGGGAATCACCTTCTCCAGTGAGTCAGTGTGTGAGGGGAATCACCTTCTCCAGTGAGTCAGTGTGTGAGGGGAATCACCTTCTCCAGTGAGTCAGTGTGTGAGGGGAATCACCTTCTCCAGTGAGTCAGTGTGTGAGCGGAATCACCTTCTCCAGTGAGTCAGTGTGTGAGGGGAACCTCACCTTCCATAGTGAGTCAGTGTGTGAGGGGAATCACCTTCTCCAGTGAGTCAGTGTGTGAGGGGAACATCACCTTCTCCAGTGAGTCAGTGTGTGAGGGGAACCTCTCCTTCCCCAGTGAGTCAGTGTGTGAGGCGAACCTCACCTTCTCCAGTGAGTCAGTGTGTGAGGGGAACCTCACCTTCTCCAGTGAGTCAGTGTGTGAGGGGAATCACCTTCTCCAGTGAGTCAGTGCGTGAGGGGAACCTCACCTTCTCCAGTGAGTCAGTGTGTGAGGGGAATCACCTTCTCCAGTGAGTCAGTGTGTCAGGGGAACCTCACCTTCTCCAGTGAGTCAGTGTGTGAGAGGAACCTCAACTTCTCCAGTGAGTCAGTGCGTGAGGGGAACCTCACCTTCTCCAGTGAGTCAGTGCGTGAGGGGAACCTCACCTTCTCCAGTGAGTCAGTGCGTGAGGGAAACCTCACCTTCTCCAGTGAGTCAGTGCGTGAGGGGAACCTCACCTTCTCCAGTGAGTCAGTGCGTGAGGGGAACCTCACCTTCTCCAGTGAATCAGTGTGTGAGGGGAACCTCACCTTCTCCAGTGAGTCAGTGTGTGAGGGGAACCTCACCTTCTCCAGTGAGTCAGTGTGTGAGGGGAATCACCTTCTCCAGTGAGTCAGTGTGTGAGGGGAATCACCTTCTCCAGTGAGTCAGTGTGTGAGGGGAATCACCTTCTCCAGTGAGTCAGTGTGTGAGGGGAACCTCACCTTCTCCAGTGAGTCAGTGTGCGAGGGGAACCTCACCTTCTCCAGTGAGTCAGTGTGTGAGGGGAACCTCACCTTCTCCACTGAGTCAGTGTGTGAGGGGAACCTCACCTTCTCCAGTGAGTCAGTGTGTGAGGGGAATCACCTTCTCCAGTGAGTCAGTGTGTGAGGGGAATCACCTTCTCCAGTGAGTCAGTGTGTGAGGGGAACCTCACCTTCTCCGCTGAGTCAGTGTGTGAGGGGAACCTCACCTTCTCCAGTGAGTCAGTGTGTGAGGGGAATCACCTTCTCCAGTGAGTCAGTGTGTGAGGGGAATCACCTTCTCCAGTGAGTCAGTGTGTGAGGGGAATCACCTTCTCCAGTGAGTCAGTGTGTGAGGGGAACCTCACCTTCTCCAGTGAGTCAGTGTGTGAGGGGAATCACCTTCTCCAGTGAGTCAGTGTGTGAGGGGAACCTCACCTTCTCCGCTGAGTCAGTGTGTGAGGGGAACCTCACCTTCTCCAGTGAGTCAGTGTGTGAGGGGAACCTCACCTTCTCCAGTGAGTCAGTGTGTGAGGGGAATCACCTTCTCTCAGTGAGTCAGTGTGTGAGGGGAATCACCTTCTCCAGTGAGTCAGTGTGTGAGGGGAATCACCTTCTCCAGTGAGTAGGCGTGTGAGGGGAATCACCTTCTCCACTGAGTCAGTGTGTGAGGGGAACCTCACCTTCTCCAGTGAGTCAGTGTGTGAGGGGAACCTCACCTTCTCCAGTGAGTCAGTGTGTGAGGGGAATCACCTTCTCCAGTGAGTCAGTGTGTGAGGGGAATCACCTTCTCCAGTGAGTCAGTGTGTGAGGGGAATCACCTTCTCCAGTGAGTCAGTGTGTGAGGGGAACCTCACCTTCTCCAGTGAGTCAGTGTGTGAGGGGAATCACCTTGTCCAGTGAGTCAGTGTGTGAGGGGAATCACCTTCTCCAGTGAGTCAGTGTGTGAGGGGAATCACCTTCTCCAGTGAGTCAGTGTGTGAGGGGAACCTCACCTTCTCCAGTGAGTCAGTGTGTGAGGGGAATCACCTTCTCCAGTGAGTCAGTGTGTGAGGGGAATTACCTTCTCTCAGTGAGTCAGTGTGTGAGGGGAATCACCTTCTCCAGTGAGTCAGTGTGTGAGGGGAATCACCTTCTCCAGTGAGTCAGTGTGTGAGGGGAATCACCTTCTCCAGTGAGTCAGTGTGTGAGGGGAACCTCACGTTCTCCAGTGAGTCAGTGTGTGAGGGGAACCTCACCTTCTCCAGTGAGGCAGTGTGTGAGGGGAATCACCTTCTCCAGTGAGTCAGTGTGTGAGGGGAATCACCTTCTCCAGTGAGTCAGTGTGTGAGGGGAACATCACCTTCTCCAGTGAGTCAGTGTGTGAGGGGAACCTCTCCTTCCCCAGTGAGTCAGTGTGTGAGTGGAACCTCACCTTCTCCAGTGAGTGAGAGTGTGAGGGGAACCTCACCTTCTCCAGTGAGTCAGTGTGTGAGGGGAATCACCTTCTCCAGTGAGTCAGTGCGTGAGAGGAACCTCACCTTCTCCAGTGAGTCAGTGTGTGAGGGGAATCACCTTCTCCAGTGAGTCAGTGCGTGAGGGGAACCTCACCTTCTCCAGTGAGTCAGTGTGCGAGGGGAATCACCTTCTCCAGTGAGTCAGTGTGTCAGGGGAACCTCACCTTCTCCAGTGAGTCAGTGTGTGAGGGGAACCTCAACTTCTCCAGTGAGTCAGTGCGTGAGGGGAACCTCACCTTCTCCAGTGAATCAGTGCGTGAGGGGAACCTCACCTTCTCCAGTGAGTCACTGCGTGAGGGAAACCTCACCTTCTCCAGTGAGTCAGTGCGTGAGGGGAACCTCACCTTCTCCAGTGAGTCAGTGCGTGAGGGGAACCTCACCTTCTCCAGTGAGTCAGTGTGTGAGGGGAACCTCACCTTCTCCAGTGAGTCAGTGTGTGAGGGGAACCTCACATTCTCCAGTGAGTCAGTGTGTGAGGGGAATCACCTTCTCCAGTGAGTCAGTGTGTGAGGGGAATCACCTTCTCCAGTGAGTCAGTGTGTGAGGGGAATCACTTTCTCGAGTGAGTCAGTGTGTGAGGGGAACCTCAACTTCTCCAGTGAGTCAGTGTGTGAGGGAAATCACCTTCTCCAGTGAGTCAGTGTGTGAGGGGAACCTCACCTTCTCCAGTGAGTCAGTGTGCGAGGGGAACCTCACCTTCTCCAGTGAGTCAGTGTGCGAGGGGAACCTCACCTTCTCCACTGAGTCAGTGTGTGAGGGGAATCACCTTCTCCAGTGAGTCAGTGTGTGAGGGGAATCAGCTTCTCCAGTGAGTCAGTGTGTGAGGGGATTCACCTTCTCCAGTGAGTCAGTGTGTGAGGGGAATCACCTTCTCCAGTGAGTCAGTGTGTGAGGGGAATCACCTTCTCCAGTGAGTCAGTGTGTGAGGGGAATCACCTTCTCCAGTGAGTCAGTGTGTGAGGGGAATCACCTTCTCCAGTGAGTCAGTGTGTGAGGGGAATCACCTTCTCCAGTGAGTCAGTGTGTGAGGGGATTCACCTTCTCCAGTGAGTCAGTGTGTGAGGGGAATCACCTTCTCCAGTGAGTCAGTGTGTGAGGGGAATCACCTTCTCCAGTGAGTCAGTGTGTGAGGGGAATCACCTTCTCCAGTGAGTCAGTGTGTGAGGGGAATCACCTTCTCCAGTGAGTCAGTGTGTGAGGGGAATCACCTTCTCCAGTGAGTCAGTGTGTGAGGGGATTCACCTTCTCCAGTGAGTCAGTGTGTGAGGGGAATCACCTTCTCCAGTGAGTCAGTGTGTGAGGGGAATCACCTTCTCCAGTGAGTCAGTGTGTGAGGGGAATCACCTTCTCCAGTGAGTCAGTGTGTGAGGGGAATCACCTTCTCCAGTGAGTCAGTGTGTGAGGGGAATCACCTTCTCCAGTGAGTCAGTGTGTGAGGGGAATCACCTTCTCCAGTGAGTCAGTGTGTGAGGGGAATCACCTTCTCCAGTGAGTCAGTGTGTGAGGGGAATCACCTTCTCCAGTGAGTCAGTGTGTGAGGGGAATCAACTTCTCCAGTGAGTCAGTGTGTGAGGGGAATCACCTTCTCCAGTGAGTCAGTGTGTGAGGGGAACCTCACCTTCTCCAGTGAGTCAGTGTGCGAGGGGAACCTCACCTTCTCCAGTGAGTCAGAGTGTGAGGGGAACCTCACCTTCTCCACTGAGTCACTGTGTGAGGGGAATCTCACCTTCTCCAGTGAGTCAGTGTGTGAGGGTATTCACCTTCTCCAGTGAGTCAGTGTGTGAGGGGAATCACCTTCTCCAGTGAGTCAGTGTGTGAGGGGAATCACTTTCTCGAGTGAGTCAGTGTGTGAGGGGAACCTCAACTTCTCCAGTGAGTCAGTGTGTGAGGGAAATCACCTTCTCCAGTGAGTCAGTGTGTGAGGGGAACCTCACCTTCTCCAGTGAGTCAGTGTGCGAGGGGAACCTCACCTTCTCCAGTGAGTCAGTGTGCGAGGGGAACCTCACCTTCTCCACTGAGTCAGTGTGTGAGGGGAATCACCTTCTCCAGTGAGTCAGTGTGTGAGGGGAATCAGCTTCTCCAGTGAGTCAGTGTGTGAGGGGATTCACCTTCTCCAGTGAGTCAGTGTGTGAGGGGAATCACCTTCTCCAGTGAGTCAGTGTGTGAGGGGAATCACCTTCTCCAGTGAGTCAGTGTGTGAGGGGAATCACCTTCTCCAGTGAGTCAGTGTGTGAGGGGAATCACCTTCTCCAGTGAGTCAGTGTGTGAGGGGAATCACCTTCTCCAGTGAGTCAGTGTGTGAGGGGATTCACCTTCTCCAGTGAGTCAGTGTGTGAGGGGAATCACCTTCTCCAGTGAGTCAGTGTGTGAGGGGAATCACCTTCTCCAGTGAGTCAGTGTGTGAGGGGAATCACCTTCTCCAGTGAGTCAGTGTGTGAGGGGAATCACCTTCTCCAGTGAGTCAGTGTGTGAGGGGAATCACCTTCTCCAGTGAGTCAGTGTGTGAGGGGATTCACCTTCTCCAGTGAGTCAGTGTGTGAGGGGAATCACCTTCTCCAGTGAGTCAGTGTGTGAGGGGAATCACCTTCTCCAGTGAGTCAGTGTGTGAGGGGAATCACCTTCTCCAGTGAGTCAGTGTGTGAGGGGAATCACCTTCTCCAGTGAGTCAGTGTGTGAGGGGAATCACCTTCTCCAGTGAGTCAGTGTGTGAGGGGAATCACCTTCTCCAGTGAGTCAGTGTGTGAGGGGAATCACCTTCTCCAGTGAGTCAGTGTGTGAGGGGAATCACCTTCTCCAGTGAGTCAGTGTGTGAGGGGAATCAACTTCTCCAGTGAGTCAGTGTGTGAGGGGAATCACCTTCTCCAGTGAGTCAGTGTGTGAGGGGAACCTCACCTTCTCCAGTGAGTCAGTGTGCGAGGGGAACCTCACCTTCTCCAGTGAGTCAGAGTGTGAGGGGAACCTCACCTTCTCCACTGAGTCACTGTGTGAGGGGAATCTCACCTTCTCCAGTGAGTCAGTGTGTGAGGGTATTCACCTTCTCCAGTGAGTCAGTGTGTGAGGGGAATCACCTTCTCCAGTGAGTCAGTGTGTGAGGGGAACCTCACCTTCTCCGCTGAGTCAGTGTGTGAGGGGAACCTCACCTTCTCCAGTGAGTCAGTGTGTGAGGGGAATCACCTTCTCCAGTGAGTCAGTGTGTGAGGGGAATCACCTTCTCCAGTGAGTCAGTGTGTGAGGGGAATCACCTTCTCCAGTGAGTCAGTGTGTGAGGGGAACCTCACCTTCTCCAGTGAGTCAGTGTGTGAGGGGAATCACCTTCTCCAGTGAGTCAGTGTGTGAGGGGAATCACCTTCTCTAGTGAGTCAGTGTGTGAGGGGAACCTCACCTTCTCCAGTGAGTCAGTGTGTGAGGGGAATCACCTTCTCCAGTGAGTGAGTGTGTGAGGGGAATCACCTTCTCCAGTGAGTCAGTGTGTGAGGGGAATCACCTTCTCCAGTGAGTCAGTGTGTGAGGGGAATCACCTTCTCCAGTGAGTGAGTGTGTGAGGGGAATCACCTTCTCCAGTGAGTCAGTGTGTGAGGGGAATCACCTTCTCCAGTGAGTCAGTGTGTGAGGGGAATCACCTTCTCCAGTGAGTGAGTGTGTGAGGGGAATCACCTTCTCCAGTGAGTCAGTGTGTGAGGGGAATCACCTTCTCCAGTGAGTCAGTGTGTGAGGGGAATCACCTTCTCCAGTGAGTCAGTGTGTGAGGGGAATCACCTTCTCCAGTGAGTCAGTGTGTGAGGGGAATCACCTTCTCCAGTGAGTCAGTGTGTGAGCGGAATCACCTTCTCCAGTGAGTCAGTGTGTGAGGGGAACCTCACCTTCCATAGTGAGTCAGTGTGTGAGGGGAATCACCTTCTCCAGTGAGTCAGTGTGTGAGGGGAACATCACCTTCTCCAGTGAGTCAGTGTGTGAGGGGAACCTCTCCTTCCCCAGTGAGTCAGTGTGTGAGGCGAACCTCACCTTCTCCAGTGAGTCAGTGTGTGAGGGGAACCTCACCTTCTCCAGTGAGTCAGTGTGTGAGGGGAATCACCTTCTCCAGTGAGTCAGTGCGTGAGGGGAACCTCACCTTCTCCAGTGAGTCAGTGTGTGAGGGGAATCACCTTCTCCAGTGAGTCAGTGTGTCAGGGGAACCTCACCTTCTCCAGTGAGTCAGTGTGTGAGAGGAACCTCAACTTCTCCAGTGAGTCAGTGCGTGAGGGGAACCTCACCTTCTCCAGTGAGTCAGTGCGTGAGGGGAACCTCACCTTCTCCAGTGAGTCAGTGCGTGAGGGAAACCTCACCTTCTCCAGTGAGTCAGTGCGTGAGGGGAACCTCACCTTCTCCAGTGAGTCAGTGCGTGAGGGGAACCTCACCTTCTCCAGTGAATCAGTGTGTGAGGGGAACCTCACCTTCTCCAGTGAGTCAGTGTGTGAGGGGAACCTCACCTTCTCCAGTGAGTCAGTGTGTGAGGGGAATCACCTTCTCCAGTGAGTCAGTGTGTGAGGGGAATCACCTTCTCCAGTGAGTCAGTGTGTGAGGGGAATCACCTTCTCCAGTGAGTCAGTGTGTGAGGGGAACCTCAACTTCTCCAGTGAGTCAGTGTGTGAGGGAAATCACCTTCTCCAGTGAGTCAGTGTGTGAGGGGAACCTCACCTTCTCCAGTGAGTCAGTGTGCGAGGGGAACCTCACCTTCTCCAGTGAGTCAGTGTGTGAGGGGAACCTCACCTTCTCCACTGAGTCAGTGTGTGAGGGGAACCTCACCTTCTCCAGTGAGTCAGTGTGTGAGGGGAATCACCTTCTCCAGTGAGTCAGTGTGTGAGGGGAATCACCTTCTCCAGTGAGTCAGTGTGTGAGGGGAACCTCACCTTCTCCGCTGAGTCAGTGTGTGAGGGGAACCTCACCTTCTCCAGTGAGTCAGTGTGTGAGGGGAATCACCTTCTCCAGTGAGTCAGTGTGTGAGGGGAATCACCTTCTCCAGTGAGTCAGTGTGTGAGGGGAATCACCTTCTCCAGTGAGTCAGTGTGTGAGGGGAACCTCACCTTCTCCAGTGAGTCAGTGTGTGAGGGGAATCACCTTCTCCAGTGAGTCAGTGTGTGAGGGGAACCTCACCTTCTCCGCTGAGTCAGTGTGTGAGGGGAACCTCACCTTCTCCAGTGAGTCAGTGTGTGAGGGGAACCTCACCTTCTCCAGTGAGTCAGTGTGTGAGGGGAATCACCTTCTCTCAGTGAGTCAGTGTGTGAGGGGAATCACCTTCTCCAGTGAGTCAGTGTGTGAGGGGAATCACCTTCTCCAGTGAGTAGGCGTGTGAGGGGAATCACCTTCTCCACTGAGTCAGTGTGTGAGGGGAACCTCACCTTCTCCAGTGAGTCAGTGTGTGAGGGGAACCTCACCTTCTCCAGTGAGTCAGTGTGTGAGGGGAATCACCTTCTCCAGTGAGTCAGTGTGTGAGGGGAATCACCTTCTCCAGTGAGTCAGTGTGTGAGGGGAATCACCTTCTCCAGTGAGTCAGTGTGTGAGGGGAACCTCACCTTCTCCAGTGAGTCAGTGTGTGAGGGGAATCACCTTGTCCAGTGAGTCAGTGTGTGAGGGGAATCACCTTCTCCAGTGAGTCAGTGTGTGAGGGGAATCACCTTCTCCAGTGAGTCAGTGTGTGAGGGGAACCTCACCTTCTCCAGTGAGTCAGTGTGTGAGGGGAATCACCTTCTCCAGTGAGTCAGTGTGTGAGGGGAATTACCTTCTCTCAGTGAGTCAGTGTGTGAGGGGAATCACCTTCTCCAGTGAGTCAGTGTGTGAGGGGAATCACCTTCTCCAGTGAGTCAGTGTGTGAGGGGAATCACCTTCTCCAGTGAGTCAGTGTGTGAGGGGAACCTCACGTTCTCCAGTGAGTCAGTGTGTGAGGGGAACCTCACCTTCTCCAGTGAGGCAGTGTGTGAGGGGAATCACCTTCTCCAGTGAGTCAGTGTGTGAGGGGAATCACCTTCTCCAGTGAGTCAGTGTGTGAGGGGAACATCACCTTCTCCAGTGAGTCAGTGTGTGAGGGGAACCTCTCCTTCCCCAGTGAGTCAGTGTGTGAGGGGAACCTCACCTTCTCCAGTGAGTGAGAGTGTGAGGGGAACCTCACCTTCTCCAGTGAGTCAGTGTGTGAGGGGAATCACCTTCTCCAGTGAGTCAGTGCGTGAGAGGAACCTCACCTTCTCCAGTGAGTCAGTGTGTGAGGGGAATCACCTTCTCCAGTGAGTCAGTGCGTGAGGGGAACCTCACCTTCTCCAGTGAGTCAGTGTGCGAGGGGAATCACCTTCTCCAGTGAGTCAGTGTGTCAGGGGAACCTCACCTTCTCCAGTGAGTCAGTGTGTGAGGGGAACCTCAACTTCTCCAGTGAGTCAGTGCGTGAGGGGAACCTCACCTTCTCCAGTGAATCAGTGCGTGAGGGGAACCTCACCTTCTCCAGTGAGTCACTGCGTGAGGGAAACCTCACCTTCTCCAGTGAGTCAGTGCGTGAGGGGAACCTCACCTTCTCCAGTGAGTCAGTGCGTGAGGGGAACCTCACCTTCTCCAGTGAGTCAGTGTGTGAGGGGAACCTCACCTTCTCCAGTGAGTCAGTGTGTGAGGGGAACCTCACATTCTCCAGTGAGTCAGTGTGTGAGGGGAATCACCTTCTCCAGTGAGTCAGTGTGTGAGGGGAATCACCTTCTCCAGTGAGTCAGTGTGTGAGGGGAATCACTTTCTCGAGTGAGTCAGTGTGTGAGGGGAACCTCAACTTCTCCAGTGAGTCAGTGTGTGAGGGAAATCACCTTCTCCAGTGAGTCAGTGTGTGAGGGGAACATCACCTTCTCCAGTGAGTCAGTGTGCGAGGGGAACCTCACCTTCTCCAGTGAGTCAGTGTGCGAGGGGAACCTCACCTTCTCCAGTGAGTCAGTGTGTGAGGGGAATCACCTTCTCCAGTGAGTCAGTGTGTGAGGGCAATCACCTTCTCCAGTGAGTCAGTGTGTGAGGGGATTCACCTTCTCCAGTGAGTCAGTGTGTGAGGGGAATCACCTTCTCCAGTGAGTCAGTGTGTGAGGGGAATCACCTTCTCCAGTGAGTCAGTGTGTGAGGGGAATCACCTTCTCCAGTGAGTCAGTGTGTGAGGGGAATCACCTTCTCCAGTGAGTCAGTGTGTGAGGGGAATCACCTTCTCCAGTGAGTCAGTGTGTGAGGGGATTCACCTTCTCCAGTGAGTCAGTGTGTGAGGGGAATCACCTTCTCCAGTGAGTCAGTGTGTGAGGGGAATCACCTTCTCCAGTGAGTCAGTGTGTGAGGGAATCACCTTCTCCAGTGAGTCAGTGTGTGAGGGGAATCACCTTCTCCAGTGAGTCAGTGTGTGAGGGGAATCACCTTCTCCAGTGAGTCAGTGTGTGAGGGGAATCACCTTCTCCAGTGAGTCAGTGTGTGAGGGGAATCACCTTCTCCAGTGAGTCAGTGTGTGAGGGGAATCACCTTCTCCAGTGAGTCAGTGTGTGAGGGGAATCAACTTCTCCAGTGAGTCAGTGTGTGAGGGGAATCACCTTCTCCAGTGAGTCAGTGTGTGAGGGGAACCTCACCTTCTCCAGTGAGTCAGTGTGCGAGGGGAACCTCACCTTCTCCAGTGAGTCAGTGTGTGAGGGGAACCTCACCTTCTCCACTGTGTCAGTGTGTGAGGGGAATCTCACCTTCTCCAGTGAGTCAGTGTGTGAGGGTATTCACCTTCTCCAGTGAGTCAGTGTGTGAGGGGAATCACCTTCTCCAGTGAGTCAGTGTGTGAGGGGAACCTCACCTTCTCCGCTGAGTCAGTGTGTGAGGGGAACCTCACCTTCTCCAGTGAGTCAGTGTGTGAGGGGAATCACCTTCTCCAGTGAGTCAGTGTGTGAGGGGAATCACCTTCTCCAGTGAGTCAGTGTGTGAGGGGAATCACCTTCTCCAGTGAGTCAGTGTGTGAGGGGAACCCCACCTTCTCCAGTGAGTCAGTGTGTGAGGGGAATCACCTTCTCCAGTGAGTCAGTGTGTGAGGGGAATCACCTTCTCTAGTGAGTCAGTGTGTGAGGGGAACCTCACCTTCTCCAGTGAGTCAGTGTGTGAGGGGAACCTCACCTTCTCCAGTGAGGCAGTGTGTGAGGGGAATCACCTTCTCCAGTGAGTCAGTGTGTGAGGGGAATCACCTTCTCCAGTGAGTCAGTGTGTGAGGGGAATCACCTTCTCCAGTGAGTCAGTGTGTGAGGGGAATCACCTTCTCCAGTGAGTCAGTGTGTGAGGGGAACCTCACCTTCTCCAGTGAGTCAGTGTGTGAGGGGAATCACCTTCTCCAGTGAGTCAGTGTGTGAGGGGAATCACCTTCTCCAGTGAGTCAGTGTGTGAGGGGAATCACCTTCTCCAGTGAGTCAGTGTGTGAGGGGAATCACCTTCTCCAGTGAGTCAGTGTGTGAGGGGAATCACCTTCTCCAGTGAGTCAGTGTGTGAGGGGAACCTCACCTTCTATAGTGAGTCAGTGTGTGAGGGGAATCACCTTCTCCAGTGAGTCAGTGTGTGAGGGGAATCACCTTCTCCAGTGTGTCAGTACGTGAGGGGAACCTCACCTTCTCCAGTGAGTCAGTGTGTGAGGGGAACCTCACCTTCTCCAGTGAGTCAGTGTGTGAGGGGAATCACCTTCTCCAGTGAGTCAGTGTGTGAGGGGAATCACCTTCTCCAGTGAGTCAGTGTGTGAGGGGAACATCACCTTCTCCAGTGAGTCAGTGTGTGAGGGGAACCTCTCCTTCCCCAGTGAGTCAGTGTGTGAGGCGAACCTCACCTTCTCCAGTGAGTGAGTGTGTGAGGGGAACCTCACCTTCTCCAGTGAGTCAGTGTGTGAGGGGAATCACCTTCTCCAGTGAGTCAGTGCGTGAGGGGAACCTCACCTTCTCCAGTGAGTCAGTGTGTGAGGGGAATCACCTTCTCCAGTGAGTCAGTGTGTCAGGGGAACCTCACCTTCTCCAGTGAGTCAGTGTGTGAGGGGAACCTCAACTTCTCCAGTGAGTCAGTGCGTGAGGGGAACCTCACCTTCTCCAGTGAGTCAGTGCGTGAGGGGAACCTCACCTTCTCCAGTGAGTCAGCGCGTGAGGGAAACCTCACCTTCTCCAGTGAGTCAGTGCGTGAGGGGAACCTCACCTTCTCCAGTGAGTCAGTGCGTGAGGGGAACCTCACCTTCTCCAGTGAGTCAGTGTGTGAGGGGAACCTCACCTTCTCCAGTGAGTCAGTGTGTGAGGGGAACCTCACCTTCTCCAGTGAGTCAGTGTGTGAGGGGAATCACCTTCTCCAGTGAGTCAGTGTGTGAGGGGAATCACCTTCTCCAGTGAGTCAGTGTGTGAGGGGAATCACCTTCTCCAGTGAGTCAGTGTGTGAGGGGAACCTCAACTTCTCCAGTGAGTCAGTGTGTGAGGGAAATCACCTTCTCCAGTGAGTCAGTGTGTGAGGGGAACCTCACCTTCTCCAGTGAGTCAGTGTGCGAGGGGAACCTCACCTTCTCCAGTGAGTCAGTGTGTGAGGGGAACCTCACCTTCTCCACTGAGTCAGTGTGTGAGGGGAACCTCACCTTCTCCAGTGAGTCAGTGTGTGAGGGGAATCACCTTCTCCAGTGAGTCAGTGTGTGAGGGGATTCACCTTCTCCAGTGAGTCAGTGTGTGAGGGGAATCACCTTCTCCAGTGAGTCAGTGTGTGAGGGGAACCTCACCTTCTCCGCTGAGTCAGTGTGTGAGGGGAACCTCACCTTCTCCAGTGAGTCAGTGTGTGAGGGGAATCACCTTCTCCAGTGAGTCAGTGTGTGAGGGGAATCACCTTCTCCAGTGAGTCAGTGTGTGAGGGGAATCACCTTCTCCAGTGAGTCAGTGTGTGAGGGGAACCTCACCTTCTCCGGTGAGTCAGTGTGTGAGGGGAATCACCTTCTCCAGTGAGTCAGTGTGTGAGGGGAATCACCTTCTCCAGTGAGTCAGTGTGTGACGGGAATCACCTTCTCCAGTGAGTCAGTGTGTGAGGGGAATCACCTTCTCCAGTGAGTCAGTGTGTGAGGGGAACCTCACGTTCTCCAGTGAGTCAGTGTGTGAGGGGAACCTCACCTTCTCCAGTGAGGCAGTGTGTGAGGGGAATCACCTTCTCCAGTGAGTCAGTGTGTGAGGGGAATCACCTTCTCCAGTGAGTCAGTGTGTGAGGGGAACATCACCTTCTCCAGTGAGTCAGTGTGTGAGGGGAACCTCTCCTTCCCCAGTGAGTCAGTGTGTGAGGGGAACCTCACCTTCTCCAGTGAGTGAGAGTGTGAGGGGAACCTCACCTTCTCCAGAGAGTCAGTGTGTGAGGGGAATCACCTTCTCCAGTGAGTCAGTGCGTGAGAGGAACCTCACCTTCTCCAGTGAGTCAGTGTGTGAGGGGAATCACCTTCTCCAGTGAGTCAGTGCGTGAGGGGAACCTCACCTTCTCCAGTGAGTCAGTGTGCGAGGGGAATCACCTTCTCCAGTGAGTCAGTGTGTCAGGGGAACCTCACCTTCTCCAGTGAGTCAGTGTGTGAGGGGAACCTCAACTTCTCCAGTGAGTCAGTGCGTGAGGGGAACCTCACCTTCTCCAGTGAGTCAGTGCGTGAGGGGAACCTCACCTTCTCCAGTGAGTCACTGCGTGAGGGAAACCTCACCTTCTCCAGTGAGTCAGTGCGTGAGGGGAACCTCACCTTCTCCAGTGAGTCAGTGCGTGAGGGGAACCTCACCTTCTCCAGTGAGTCAGTGTGTGAGGGGAACCTCTCCTTCCCCAGTGAGTCAGTGTGTGAGGCGAACCTCACCTTCTCCAGTGAGTGAGTGTGTGAGGGGAATCACCTTCTCCAGTGAGTCAGTGTGTGAGGGGAATCACCTTCTCCAGTGAGTCAGTGTGTGAGGGGAACCTCAACTTCTCCAGTGAGTCAGTGTGTGAGGGAAATCACCTTCTCCAGTGAGTCAGTGTGTGAGGGGAACCTCACCTTCTCCAGTGAGTCAGTGTGCGAGGGGAACCTCACCTTCTCCAGTGAGTCAGTGTGTGAGGGGAACCTCACCTTCTCCACTGAGTCAGTGTGTCAGGGGAACCTCACCTTCTCCAGTGAGTCAGTGTGTGAGGGGAATCACCTTCTCCAGTGAGTCAGTGTGTGAGGGGAACCTCAACTTCTCCAGTGAGTCAGTGTGTGAGGGAAATCACCTTCTCCAGTGAGTCAGTGTGTGAGGGGAACCTCACCTTCTCCAGTGAGTCAGTGTGCGAGGGGAACCTCACCTTCTCCAGTGAGTCAGTGTGTGAGGGGAACCTCACCTTCTCCACTGAGTCAGTGTGTGAGGGGAACCTCACCTTCTCCAGTGAGTCAGTGTGTGAGGGGAATCACCTTCTCCAGTGAGTCAGTGTGTGAGGGGATTCACCTTCTCCAGTGAGTCAGTGTGTGAGGGGAATCACCTTCTCCAGTGAGTCAGTGTGTGAGGGGAACCTCACCTTCTCCGCTGAGTCAGTGTGTGAGGGGAACCTCACCTTCTCCAGTGAGTCAGTGTGTGAGGGGAATCACCTTCTCCAGTGAGTCAGTGTGTGAGGGGAATCACCTTCTCCAGTGAGTCAGTGTGTGAGGGGAATCACCTTCTCCAGTGAGTCAGTGTGTGAGGGGAACCTCACCTTCTCCAGTGAGTCAGTGTGTGAGGGGAATCACCTTCTCCAGTGAGTCAGTGTGTGAGGGGAATTACCTTCTCTCAGTGAGTCAGTGTGTGAGGGGAATCACCTTCTCCAGTGAGTCAGTGTGTGAGGGGAATCACCTTCTCCAGTGAGTCAGTGTGTGAGGGGAATCACCTTCTCCAGTGAGTCAGTGTGTGAGGGGAACCTCACGTTCTCCAGTGAGTCAGTGTGTGAGGGGAACCTCACCTTCTCCAGTGAGGCAGTGTGTGAGGGGAATCACCTTCTCCAGTGAGTCAGTGTGTGAGGGGAATCACCTTCTCCAGTGAGTCAGTGTGTGAGGGGAACATCACCTTCTCCAGTGAGTCAGTGTGTGAGGGGAACCTCTCCTTCCCCAGTGAGTCAGTGTGTGAGGGGAACCTCACCTTCTCCAGTGAGTGAGAGTGTGAGGGGAACCTCACCTTCTCCAGTGAGTCAGTGTGTGAGGGGAATCACCTTCTCCAGTGAGTCAGTGCGTGAGAGGAACCTCACCTTCTCCAGTGAGTCAGTGTGTGAGGGGAATCACCTTCTCCAGTGAGTCAGTGCGTGAGGGGAACCTCACCTTCTCCAGTGAGTCAGTGTGCGAGGGGAATCACCTTCTCCAGTGAGTCAGTGTGTCAGGGGAACCTCACCTTCTCCAGTGAGTCAGTGTGTGAGGGGAACCTCAACTTCTCCAGTGAGTCAGTGCGTGAGGGGAACCTCACCTTCTCCAGTGAGTCAGTGCGTGAGGGGAACCTCACCTTCTCCAGTGAGTCACTGCGTGAGGGAAACCTCACCTTCTCCAGTGAGTCAGTGCGTGAGGGGAACCTCACCTTCTCCAGTGAGTCAGTGCGTGAGGGGAACCTCACCTTCTCCAGTGAGTCAGTGTGTGAGGGGAACCTCACCTTCTCCAGTGAGTCAGTGTGTGAGGGGAACCTCACCTTCTCCAGTGAGTCAGTGTGTGAGGGGAATCACCTTCTCCAGTGAGTCAGTGTGTGAGGGGAATCACCTTCTCCAGTGAGTCAGTGTGTGAGGGGAATCACCTTCTCCAGTGAGTCAGTGTGTGAGGGGAACCTCAACTTCTCCAGTCAGTCAGTGTGTGAGGGAAATCACCTTCTCCAGTGAGTCAGTGTGTGAGGGGAACCTCACCTTCTCCAGTGAGTCAGTGTGCGAGGGGAACCTCACCTTCTCCAGTGAGTCAGTGTGTGAGGGGAACCTCACCTTCTCCACTGAGTCAGTGTGTGAGGGGAACCTCACCTTCTCCAGTGAGTCAGTGTGTGAGGGAAATCACCTTCTCCAGTGAGTCAGTGTGTGAGGGGAACCTCACCTTCTCCAGTGAGTCAGTGTGCGAGGGGAACCTCACCTTCTCCAGTGAGTCAGTGTGTGAGGGGAACCTCACCTTCTCCAGTGAGTCAGTGTGTGAGGGGAATCACCTTCTCCAGTGAGTCAGTGTGTGAGGGGATTCACCTTCTCCAGTGAGTCAGTGTGTGAGGGGAATCACCTTCTCCAGTGAGTCAGTGTGTGAGGGGAACCTCACCTTCTCCAGTGAGTCAGTGTGTGAGGGGAATCACCTTCTCCAGTGAGTCAGTGTGTGAGGGGAATTACCTTCTCAGTGAGTCAGTGTGTGAGGGGAATCACCTTCTCCAGTGAGTCAGTGTGTGAGAGGAATCACCTTCTCCAGTGAGTCAGTGTATGAGGGGAATCACCTTCTCCAGTGAGTCAGTGTGTGAGGGGAACCATCATCTCCAGTGAGTCAGTGTGTGAGGGGAACGTCACCTTCTCCAGTGAGTCAGTGTGTGAGGGGAACCTCACCTTCTCCAGTGAGTCAGTGTGTGAGGGGAACCTCACCTTCTCCAGTGAGTCAGTGTGTGAGGGGAATCACCTTCTCCAGTGAGTCAGTGTGTGAGGGGAACATCACCTTCTCCAGTGAGTCAGTGTGTGAGGGGAACCTCACCTTCTCCAGTGAGTGAGTGTGTGAGGGGAACCTCACCTTCTCCAGTGAGTCAGTGTGTGAGGGGAACCTCACCTTCTCCAGTGAGTCAGTGTGTGAGGGGAATCACCTTCTCCAGTGAGTCAGTGTGTGAGGGGAATCACCTTCTCCAGTGAGTCAGTGTGTGAGGGGAATCACCTTCTCCAGTGAGTCAGTGTGTGAGGGGAATCACCTTCTCCAGTGAGTCAGTGTGTGAGGGGAACCTCACCTTCTCCAGTGAGTCAGTGTGTGAGGGGAACCTCTCCTTCCCCAGTGAGTCAGTGCGTGAGAGGAACCTCACCTTCTCCAGAGAGTCAGTGCGTGAGGGGAACCTCACCTTTTCCAGTGAGTCAGTGCGTGAGGGGAACCTCACCTTCTCCAGAGAGTCAGTGTGTGAGGGGAATCACCTTCTCCAGTGAGTCAGTGTGTGAGGGGAATCACATTCTCCAGTGAGTCAGTGTGTGAGGGGAATCACCTTCTCCAGTGAGTCAGTGTGTGAGGGGAATCACCTTCTCCAGTGAGTCAGTGTGTGAGGGGAACCTCACCTTCTCCAGTGAGTCAGTGTGTGAGGGGAATCACCTTCTCCAGTGAGTCAGTGCGTGAGGGGAACCTCACCTTCTCCAGTGAGTCAGTGTGTGAGGGGAATCACCTTCTCCAGTGAGTCAGTGTGTGAGGGGAATCACCTTCTCCATTGAGTCAGTGTGTGAGGGGAACCTCACCTTCTCCAGTGAGTCAGTGTGTGAGGGGAATCACCTTCTCCAGTGAGTCAGTGTGTGAGGGGAATCACCTTCTCCAGTGAGTCAGTGTGTGAGGGGAATCACCTTCTCCAGTGAGTCAGTGTGTGAGGGGAACCTCACCTTCTCCAGTGAGTCAGTGTGTGAGGGGAATCACCTTCTCCAGTGAGTCAGTGCGTGAGGGGAACCTCACCTTCTCCAGTGAGTCAGTGCGTGAGGGGAACCTCACCTTCTCCAGTGAGTCAGTGTGTGAGGGGAATCACCTTCTCCAGTGAGTCAGTGTGTGAGGGGAATCACATTCTCCAGTGAGTCAGTGTGTGAGGGGAATCACCTTCTCCAGTGAGTCAGTGTGTGAGGGGAACCTCACCTTCTCCAGTGAGTGAGTGTGTGAGGGGAACCTCACCTTCTCCAGTGAGTCAGTGTGTGAGGGGAATCACCTTCTCCAGTGAGTCAGTGCGTGAGGGGAACCTCACCTTCTCCAGTGAGTCAGTGCGTGAGGGGAACCTCACCTTCTCCAGTGAGTCAGTGTGTGAGGGGAATCACCTTCTCCAGTGAGTCAGTGTGTGAGGGGAATCACCTTCTCCAGTGAGTCAGTGTGTGAGGGGAATCACCTTCTCCAGTGAGTCAGTGTGTGAGGGGATTCACCTTCTCCAGTGAGTCAGTGTGTGAGGGGATTCACCTTAGCCAGTGAGTCAGTGTGTGAGGGGAATCACCTTCTCCAGTGAGTCAGTGTGTGAGGGGAACCTCACCTTCTCCAGTGAGTCAGTGTGTGAGGGGAACCTCACCTTCTCCAGTGAGTCAGTGTGTGAGGGGAATCACCTTCTCCAGTGAGTCAGTGTGTGAGGGGAACCTCACCTTCTCCAGTGAGTCAGTGTGTGAGGGGAATCACCGTCTCCAGTGAGTCAGTGTGTGAGGGGAATCACCTTCTCCAGTGAGTCAGTGTGTGAGGGGAACCTCACCCTCTCCAGTGAGTCAGTGTGTGAGGGGAACCTCACCTTCTCCAGTGAGTCAGTGTGTGAGGGGAACCTCTCCTTCCCCAGTGAGTCAGTGCGTGAGAGGAACCTCACCTTCTCCAGTGAGTCAGTGAGTGAGGGGAACCTCACCTTCTCCAGTGAGTCAGTGCGTGAGGGGAACCTCACCTTCTCCAGTGAGTCAGTGTGTGAGGGGAATCACCTTCTCCAGTGAGTCAGTGTGTGAGGGGAATCAGATTCTCCAGTGAGTCAGTGTGTGAGGGGAATCACCTTCTCCAGTGAGTCAGTGTGTGAGGGGAACCTCACCTTCTCCAGTGAGTCAGTGTGTGAGGGGAACCTCACCTTCTCCAGTGAGTCAGTGTGTGAGGGGAACCTCACCTTCTCCAGTGAGTCAGTGTGTGAGGGGAATCACCTTCTCCAGTGAGTCAGTGTGTGAGGGGAATCACCTTCTCCAGTGAGTCAGTGTGTGAGGGGAATCACCTTCTCCAGTGAGTCAGTGTGTGAGGGGAATCACCTTCTCCAGTGAGTCAGTGTGTGAGGGGAATCACATTCTCCAGTGAGTCAGTGTGTGAGGGGAATCACCTTCTCCAGTGAGTCAGTGTGTGAGGGGAATCACCTTCTCCAGTGAGTCAGTGTGTGAGGGGAACCTCACCTTCTCCAGTGAGTCAGTGTGTGAGGGGAATCACCTTCTCCAGTGAGTCAGTGCGTGAGGGGAACCTCACCTTCTCCAGTGAGTCAGTGCGTGAGGGGAACCTCACCTTCTCCAGTGAGTCAGTGTGTGAGGGGAATCACCTTCTCCAGTGAGTCAGTGTGTGAGGGGAATCACATTCTCCAGTGAGTCAGTGTGTGAGGGGAATCACCTTCTCCAGTGAGTCAGTGTGTGAGGGGAACCTCACCTTCTCCAGTGAGTGAGTGTGTGAGGGGAACCTCACCTTCTCCAGTGAGTCAGTGTGTGAGGGGAATCACCTTCTCCAGTGAGTCAGTGCGTGAGGGGAACCTCACCTTCTCCAGTGAGTCAGTGCGTGAGGGGAACCTCACCTTCTCCAGTGAGTCAGTGTGTGAGGGGAATCACCTTCTCCAGTGAGTCAGTGTGTGAGGGGAATCACATTCTCCAGTGAGTCACTGTGTGAGGGGAATCACCTTCTCCAGTGAGTCAGTGTGTGAGGGGAACCTCACCTTCTCCAGTGAGTGAGTGTGTGAGGGGAACCTCACCTTCTCCAGATAGTCAGTGTGTGAGGGGAATCACCTTCTCCAGTGAGTCAGTGTGTGAGGGGAACCTCAACTTCTCCAGTGAGTCAGTGTGTGAGGGAAATCACCTTCTCCAGTGAGTCAGTGTGTGAGGGGAACCTCACCTTCTCCAGTGAGTCAGTGTGCGAGGGGAACCTCACCTTCTCCAGTGAGTCAGTGTGTGAGGGGAACCTCACCTTCTCCACTGAGTCAGTGTGTGAGGGGAACCTCACCTTCTCCAGTGAGTCAGTGTGTGAGGGGAATCACCTTCTCCAGTGAGTCAGTGTGTGAGGGGAATCACCTTCTCCAGTGAGTCAGTGTGTGAGGGGATTCACCTTCTCCAGTGAGTCAGTGTGTGAGGGGAATCACCTTCTCCAGTGAGTCAGTGTGTGAGGGGAACCTCACCTTCTCCAGTGAGTCAGTGTGTGAGGGGAACCTCACCTTCTCCAGTGAGTCAGTGTGTGAGGGGAATCACCTTCTCCAGTGAGTCAGTGTGTGAGGGGAACCTCACCTTCTCCAGTGAGTCAGTGTGTGAGGGGAATCACCTTCTCCAGTGAGTCAGTGTGTGAGGGGAATTACCTTCTCTCAGTGAGTCAGCGTGTGAGGGGAATCACCTTCTCCAGTGAGTCAGTGTGTGAGGGGAATCACCTTCTCCAGTGAGTCAGTGTGTGAGGGGAATCACCTTCTCCAGTGAGTCAGTGTGTGAGGGGAACCTCACCCTCTCCAAAGAGTCAGTGTGTGAGGGGAACCTCACCTTCTCCAGTGAGTCAGTGTGTGAGGGGAACCTCACCTTTTCCAGTGAGTCAGTGCGTGAGGGGAACCTCACCTTCTCCAGTGAGTCAGTGTGTGAGGGGAATCACCTTCTCCAGTGAGTCAGTGTGTGAGGGGAATCACATTCTCCAGTGAGTCAGTGTGTGAGGGGAATCACCTTCTCCAGTGAGTCAGTGTGTGAGGGGAATCACCTTCTCCAGTGAGTCAGTGTGTGAGGGGAACCTCACCTTCTCCAGTGAGTCAGTGTGTGAGGGGAATCACCTTCTCCAGTGAGTCAGTGCGTGAGGGGAACCTCACCTTCTCCAGTGAGTCAGTGCATGAGGGGAACCTCACCTTCTCCAGTGAGTCAGTGTGTGAGGGGAATCACCTTCTCCAGTGAGTCAGTGTGTGAGGGGAATCACATTCTCCAGTGAGTCAGTGTGTGAGGGGAATCACCTTCTCCAGTGAGTCAGTGTGTGAGGGGAACCTCACCTTCTCCAGTGAGTGAGTGTGTGAGGGGAACCTCACCTTCTCCAGAGAGTCAGTGTGTGAGGGGAATCACCTTCTCCAGTGAGTCAGTGTGTGAGGGGAACCTCAACTTCTCCAGTGAGTCAGTGTGTGAGGGAAATCACCTTCTCCAGTGAGTCAGTGTGTGAGGGGAACCTCACCTTCTCCAGTGAGTCAGTGTGCGAGGGGAACCTCACCTTCTCCAGTGAGTCAGTGTGTGAGGGGAACCTCACCTTCTCCACTGAGTCAGTGTGTGAGGGGAACCTCACCTTCTCCAGTGAGTCAGTGTGTGAGGGGAATCACCTTCTCCAGTGAGTCAGTGTGTGAGGGGAATCACCTTCTCCAGTGAGTCAGTGTGTGAGGGGATTCACCTTCTCCAGTGAGTCAGTGTGTGAGGGGATTCACCTTAGCCAGTGAGTCAGTGTGTGAGGGGAATCACCTTCTCCAGTGAGTCAGTGTGTGAGGGGAACCTCACCTTCTCCAGTGAGTCAGTGTGTGAGGGGAACCTCACCTTCTCCAGTGAGTCAGTGTGTGAGGGGAATCACCTTCTCCAGTGAGTCAGTGCGTGAGGGGAACCTCACCTTCTCCAGTGAGTCAGTGTGTGAGGGGAATCACCTTCTCCAGTGAGTCAGTGCGTGAGGGGAAGCTCACCTTCTCCAGTGAGTCAGTGTGTGAGGGGAATCACCTTCTCCAGTGAGTCAGTGTGTGAGGGGAACCTCACCTTCTCCAGTGAGTCAGTGTGTGAGGGGAACCTCAACTTCTCCAGTGAGTCAGTACGTGAGGGGAATTTCACCTTCTCCAGTGAGTCAGTGCGTGAGGGGAACCTCATCTTCTCCAGTGAGTCAGTGTGTGAGGGGAACCTCACCTTCTCCAGTGAGTCAGTGCGTGAGGGGAACCTCACCTTCTCCAGTGAGTCAGTGCATGATGGGAACCTCACCTTCTCCAGTGAGTCAGTGTGTGAGGGGAACCTCACCTTCTCCAGTGAGTCAGTGTGTGAGGGGTACATCACCATCTCCAGTGAGTCAGTGTGTGAGGGGAACCTCACCTTTCCAGTGAGTCAGTGTGTGAGGGGAACCTCACCTTTCCAGTGAGTCAGTGTGTGAGGGGAATCACCTTCTCCAGTGAGTCAGTGTGTGAGGGGAATCACCTTCTCCAGTGAGTCAGTGTGTGAGGGAAATCACATTCTCCGGTGAGTCAGTGTGTGAGGGGAACCTCACCTTCTCCAGTGAGTCAGTGTGTGAGGGGAACCTCACCTTCTCCAGTGAGTCAGTGTGTGAGGGGAACCTCACCTTCTCCACTGAGTCAGTGTGTGAGGGGAACCTCACCTTCTCCACTGAGTCAGTGTGTGAGGGGAACCTCACCTTCTCCACTGAGTCAGTGTGTGAGGGGAACCTCACCTTCTCCAGTGAGTCAGTGTGTGAGGGGAATCACATTCTCCAGTGAGTCAGTGTGTGAGGGGAATCACCTTCTCCAGTGAGTCAGTGTGTGAGGGGAATTACCTTCTCTCAGTGAGTCAGTGTGTGAGGGGAATCACCTTCTCCAGTGAGTCAGTGTGTGAGGGGAATCACCTTCTCCAGTGAGTCAGTGTGTGAGGGGAATCACCTTCTCCAGTGAGTCAGTGTGTGAGGGGAACCTCACCCTCTCCAGTGAGTCAGTGTGTGAGGGGAATCACCTTCTCCAGTGAGTCAGTGTGTGAGGGGAACCTCACCTTCTCCAGTGAGTCAGTGTGTGAGGGGAACCTCTCCTTCCCCAGTGAGTCAGTGCGTGAGGGGAACGTCACCTTCTCCAGTGAGACAGTGCGTGAGGGGAACCTCACCTTCTCCAGTGAGTCAGTGCGTGAGGGGAACCTCACCTTCTCCAGTGAGTCAGTGTGTGAGGGGAATCACATTCTCCAGTGAGTCAGTGTGTGAGGGGAATCACCTTCTCCAGTGAGTCAGTGTGTGAGGGGAACCTCACCCTCTCCAGTGAGTAAGTGTGTGAGGGGAACCTCTCCTTCCCCAGTGAGTCAGTGTGTAAGGGGAACCTCACCTTCTCCAGTGAGTGAGTGTGTGAGGGGAACCTCACCTTCTCCAGAGAGTCAGTGTGTGAGGAGAATCACCTTCTCCAGTGAGTCAGTGCGTGAGGGGAACCTCACCTTCTCCAGTGAGTCAATGTGTGAGGGGATCCTCACCTTCTCCAGTGAGTCAGTGTGTGAGGGGAATCACCTTCTCCAGTGAGTCAGTGTGTGAGGGGAATCACCTTCTCCAGTGAGTCAGTGTGTGAGGGGAATCACCTTCTCCAGTGAGTGAGTGTTTGAGGGGAACCTCACCTTCTCCAGTGAGTCAGTGTGTGAGGGGAATCACCTTCTCCAGTGAGTCAGTGCGTGAGGGGAAGCTCACCTTCTCCAGTGAGTCAGTGTGTGAGGGGAATCACCTTCTCCAGTGAGTCAGTGTGTGAGGGGAACCTCACCTTCTCCAGTGAGTCAGTGTGTGAGGGGAACCTCAACTTCTCCAGTGAGTCAGTGCGTGAGGGGAACCTCATCTTCTCCAGTGAGTCAGTGTGTGAGGGGAACCTCACCTTCTCCAGTGAGTCAGTGCGTGAGGGGAACCTCACCTTCTCCAGTGAGTCAGTGCATGATGGGAACCTCACCTTCTCCAGTGAGTCAGTGTGTGAGGGGAACCTCACCTTCTCCAGTGAGTCAGTGTGTGAGGGGTACATCACCATCTCCAGTGAGTCAGTGTGTGAGGGGAACCTCACCTTCTCCAGTGAGTCAGTGTGTGAGGGGAACCTCACCTTTCCAGTGAGTCAGTGTGTGAGGGGAATCACCTTCTCCAGTGAGTCAGTGTGTGAGGGGATTCACCTTAGCCAGTGAGTCAGTGTGTGAGGGGAATCACCTTCTCCAGTGAGTCAGTGTGTGAGGGGAACCTCACCTTCTCCAGTGAGTCAGTGTGTGAGGGGAACCTCACCTTCTCCAGTGAGTCAGTGTGTGAGGGGAATCACCTTCTCCAGTGAGTCAGTGCGTGAGGGGAACCTCACCTTCTCCAGTGAGTCAGTGTGTGAGGGGAATCACCTTCTCCAGTGAGTCAGTGTGTGAGGGGAATCACCTTCTCCAGTGAGTCAGTGTGTGAGGGGAACCTCACCCTCTCCAGTGAGTCAGTGTGTGAGGGGAACCTCACCTTCTCCAGTGAGTCAGTGTGTGAGGGGAACCTCTCCTTCCCCAGTGAGTCAGTGCGTGAGAGGAACCTCACCTTCTCCAGTGAGTCAGTGAGTGAGGGGAACCTCACCTTCTCCAGTGAGTCAGTGCGTGAGGGGAACCTCACCTTCTCCAGTGAGTCAGTGTGTGAGGGGAATCACCTTCTCCAGTGAGTCAGTGTGTGAGGGGAATCAGATTCTCCAGTGAGTCAGTGTGTGAGGGGAATCACCTTCTCCAGTGAGTCAGTGTGTGAGGGGAACCTCACCTTCTCCAGTGAGTGAGTGTGTGAGGGGAACCTCTCCTTCCCCAGTGAGTAAGTGTGTAAGGGGAACCTCACCTTCTCCAGTGAGTGAGTGTGTGAGGGGTTCCTCACCTTCTCCAGTGAGTCAGTGTGTGAGGGGAATCACCTTCTCCAGTGAGTCAGTGTGTGAGGGGAATCACCTTCTCCAGTGAGTCAGTGTGTGAGGGGAATCACCTTCTCCAGTGAGTCAGTGTGTGAGGGGAACCTCACCTTCTCCAGTGAGTCAGTGTGTGAGGGGAACCTCTCCTTCCCCAGTGAGTCAGTGTGTGAGGGGAATCTCACCTTCTCCAGTGAGTGAGTGTGTGAGGGGAACCTCACCTTCTCCAGTGAGTCAGTGTGTGAGGGGAATCACCTTCTCCAGTGAGTCAGTGTGTGAGTGGAATCACCTTCTCCAGTGAGTCAGTGTGTGAGGGGAATCACCTTCTCCAGTGAGTCAGTGTGTGAGGGGAACCTCACCTTCTCCAGTGAGTGAGTGTGTGAGGGGAATCACCTTCTCCAGTGAGTCAGTGTGTGAGGGGAATCACCTTCTCCAGTGAGTCAGTGTGTGAGGGGAATCACCTTCTCCAGTGAGTCAGTGTGTGAGTGGAATCACCTTCTCCAGTGAGTCAGTGTGTGAGGGGAACCTCACCTTCTCCAGTGAGTCAGTGTGTGAGGGGAATCACCTTCTCCAGTGAGTCAGTGTGTGAGGGGAATCACCTTCTCCAGTGAGTCAGTGTGTGAGGGGAATCACCTTCTCCAGTGAGTCAGTGTGTGAGGGGAATCACCTTCTCCAGTGAGTCAGTGTGTGAGGGGAATCACCTTCTCCAGTGAGTCAGTGTGTGAGGGGAACCTCACCTTCTCCAGTGAGTCAGTGTGTGAGGGGAATCACCTTCTCCAGTGAGTCAGTGCGTGAGGGGAACCTCACCTTCTCCAGTGAGTCAGTGCGTGAGGGGAACCTCACCTTCTCCAGTGAGTCAGTGTGTGAGGGGAATCACCTTCTCCAGTGAGTCAGTGTGTGAGGGGAATCACATTCTCCAGTGAGTCAGTGTGTGAGGGGAATCACCTTCTCCAGTGAGTCAGTGTGTGAGGGGAACCTCACCTTCTCCAGTGAGTGAGTGTGTGAGGGGAACCTCACCTTCTCCAGTGAGTCAGTGTGTGAGGGGAATCACCTTCTCCAGTGAGTCAGTGCGTGAGGGGAACCTCACCTTCTCCAGTGAGTCAGTGCGTGAGGGGAACCTCACCTTCTCCAGTGAGTCAGTGTGTGAGGGGAATCACCTTCTCCAGTGAGTCAGTGTGTGAGGGGAATCACCTTCTCCAGTGAGTCAGTGTGTGAGGGGAATCACCTTCTCCAGTGAGTCAGTGTGTGAGGGGATTCACCTTCTCCAGTGAGTCAGTGTGTGAGGGGATTCACCTTAGCCAGTGAGTCAGTGTGTGAGGGGAATCACCTTCTCCAGTGAGTCAGTGTGTGAGGGGAACCTCACCTTCTCCAGTGAGTCAGTGTGTGAGGGGAACCTCACCTTCTCCAGTGAGTCAGTGTGTGAGGGGAATCACCTTCTCCAGTGAGTCAGTGTGTGAGGGGAACCTCACCTTCTCCAGTGAGTCAGTGTGTGAGGGGAATCACCTTCTCCAGTGAGTCAGTGTGTGAGGGGAATCACCTTCTCCAGTGAGTCAGTGTGTGAGGGGAACCTCACCCTCTCCAGTGAGTCAGTGTGTGAGGGGAACCTCACCTTCTCCAGTGAGTCAGTGTGTGAGGGGAACCTCTCCTTCCCCAGTGAGTCAGTGCGTGAGAGGAACCTCACCTTCTCCAGTGAGTCAGTGAGTGAGGGGAACCTCACCTTCTCCAGTGAGTCAGTGCGTGAGGGGAACCTCACCTTCTCCAGTGAGTCAGTGTGTGAGGGGAATCACCTTCTCCAGTGAGTCAGTGTGTGAGGGGAATCAGATTCTCCAGTGAGTCAGTGTGTGAGGGGAATCACCTTCTCCAGTGAGTCAGTGTGTGAGGGGAACCTCACCTTCTCCAGTGAGTCAGTGTGTGAGGGGAACCTCACCTTCTCCAGTGAGTCAGTGTGTGAGGGGAACCTCACCTTCTCCAGTGAGTCAGTGTGTGAGGGGAATCACCTTCTCCAGTGAGTCAGTGTGTGAGGGGAATCACCTTCTCCAGTGAGTCAGTGTGTGAGGGGAATCACCTTCTCCAGTGAGTCAGTGTGTGAGGGGAATCACCTTCTCCAGTGAGTCAGTGTGTGAGGGGAATCACATTCTCCAGTGAGTCAGTGTGTGAGGGGAATCACCTTCTCCAGTGAGTCAGTGTGTGAGGGGAATCACCTTCTCCAGTGAGTCAGTGTGTGAGGGGAACCTCACCTTCTCCAGTGAGTCAGTGTGTGAGGGGAATCACCTTCTCCAGTGAGTCAGTGCGTGAGGGGAACCTCACCTTCTCCAGTGAGTCAGTGCGTGAGGGGAACCTCACCTTCTCCAGTGAGTCAGTGTGTGAGGGGAATCACCTTCTCCAGTGAGTCAGTGTGTGAGGGGAATCACATTCTCCAGTGAGTCAGTGTGTGAGGGGAATCACCTTCTCCAGTGAGTCAGTGTGTGAGGGGAACCTCACCTTCTCCAGTGAGTGAGTGTGTGAGGGGAACCTCACCTTCTCCAGTGAGTCAGTGTGTGAGGGGAATCACCTTCTCCAGTGAGTCAGTGCGTGAGGGGAACCTCACCTTCTCCAGTGAGTCAGTGCGTGAGGGGAACCTCACCTTCTCCAGTGAGTCAGTGTGTGAGGGGAATCACCTTCTCCAGTGAGTCAGTGTGTGAGGGGAATCACATTCTCCAGTGAGTCAGTGTGTGAGGGGAATCACCTTCTCCAGTGAGTCAGTGTGTGAGGGGAACCTCACCTTCTCCAGTGAGTGAGTGTGTGAGGGGAACCTCACCTTCTCCAGATAGTCAGTGTGTGAGGGGAATCACCTTCTCCAGTGAGTCAGTGTGTGAGGGGAACCTCAACTTCTCCAGTGAGTCAGTGTGTGAGGGAAATCACCTTCTCCAGTGAGTCAGTGTGTGAGGGGAACCTCACCTTCTCCAGTGAGTCAGTGTGCGAGGGGAACCTCACCTTCTCCAGTGAGTCAGTGTGTGAGGGGAACCTCACCTTCTCCACTGAGTCAGTGTGTGAGGGGAACCTCACCTTCTCCAGTGAGTCAGTGTGTGAGGGGAATCACCTTCTCCAGTGAGTCAGTGTGTGAGGGGAATCACCTTCTCCAGTGAGTCAGTGTGTGAGGGGATTCACCTTCTCCAGTGAGTCAGTGTGTGAGGGGAATCACCTTCTCCAGTGAGTCAGTGTGTGAGGGGAACCTCACCTTCTCCAGTGAGTCAGTGTGTGAGGGGAACCTCACCTTCTCCAGTGAGTCAGTGTGTGAGGGGAATCACCTTCTCCAGTGAGTCAGTGTGTGAGGGGAACCTCACCTTCTCCAGTGAGTCAGTGTGTGAGGGGAATCACCTTCTCCAGTGAGTCAGTGTGTGAGGGGAATTACCTTCTCTCAGTGAGTCAGCGTGTGAGGGGAATCACCTTCTCCAGTGAGTCAGTGTGTGAGGGGAATCACCTTCTCCAGTGAGTCAGTGTGTGAGGGGAATCACCTTCTCCAGTGAGTCAGTGTGTGAGGGGAACCTCACACTCTCCAAAGAGTCAGTGTGTGAGGGGAACCTCACCTTCTCCAGTGAGTCAGTGTGTGAGGGGAACCTCACCTTTTCCAGTGAGTCAGTGAGTGAGGGGAACCTCACCTTCTCCAGTGAGTCAGTGTGTGAGGGGAATCACCTTCTCCAGTGAGTCAGTGTGTGAGGGGAATCACATTCTCCAGTGAGTCAGTGTGTGAGGGGAATCACCTTCTCCAGTGAGTCAGTGTGTGAGGGGAATCACCTTCTCCAGTGAGTCAGTGTGTGAGGGGAACCTCACCTTCTCCAGTGAGTCAGTGTGTGAGGGGAATCACCTTCTCCAGTGAGTCAGTGCGTGAGGGGAACCTCACCTTCTCCAGTGAGTCAGTGCGTGAGGGGAACCTCACCTTCTCCAGTGAGTCAGTGTGTGAGGGGAATCACCTTCTCCAGTGAGTCAGTGTGTGAGGGGAATCACATTCTCCAGTGAGTCAGTGTGTGAGGGGAATCACCTTCTCCAGTGAGTCAGTGTGTGAGGGGAACCTCACCTTCTCCAGTGAGTGAGTGTGTGAGGGGAACCTCACCTTCTCCAGAGAGTCAGTGTGTGAGGGGAATCACCTTCTCCAGTGAGTCAGTGTGTGAGGGGAACCTCAACTTCTCCAGTGAGTCAGTGTGTGAGGGAAATCACCTTCTCCAGTGAGTCAGTGTGTGAGGGGAACCTCACCTTCTCCAGTGAGTCAGTGTGCGAGGGGAACCTCACCTTCTCCAGTGAGTCAGTGTGTGAGGGGAACCTCACCTTCTCCACTGAGTCAGTGTGTGAGGGGAACCTCACCTTCTCCAGTGAGTCAGTGTGTGAGGGGAATCACCTTCTCCAGTGAGTCAGTGTGTGAGGGGAATCACCTTCTCCAGTGAGTCAGTGTGTGAGGGGATTCACCTTCTCCAGTGAGTCAGTGTGTGAGGGGATTCACCTTAGCCAGTGAGTGAGTGTGTGAGGGGAATCACCTTCTCCAGTGAGTCAGTGTGTGAGGGGAACCTCACCTTCTCCAGTGAGTCAGTGTGTGAGGGGAACCTCACCTTCTCCAGTGAGTCAGTGTGTGAGGGGAATCACCTTCTCCAGTGAGTCAGTGCGTGAGGGGAACCTCACCTTCTCCAGTGAGTCAGTGTGTGAGGGGAATCACCTTCTCCAGTGAGTCAGTGTGTGAGGGGAATCACCTTCTCCAGTGAGTCAGTGTGTGAGGGGAACCTCACCCTCTCCAGTGAGTCAGTGTGTGAGGGGAACCTCACCTTCTCCAGTGAGTCAGTGTGTGAGGGGAACCTCTCCTTCCCCAGTGAGTCAGTGCGTGAGAGGAACCTCACCTTCTCCAGTGAGTCAGTGAGTGAGGGGAACCTCACCTTCTCCAGTGAGTCAGTGCGTGAGGGGAACCTCACCTTCTCCAGTGAGTCAGTGTGTGAGGGGAATCACCTTCTCCAGTGAGTCAGTGTGTGAGGGGAATCAGATTCTCCAGTGAGTCAGTGTGTGAGGGGAATCACCTTCTCCAGTGAGTCAGTGTGTGAGGGGAACCTCACCTTCTCCAGTGAGTGAGTGTGTGAGGGGAACCTCTCCTTCCCCAGTGAGTAAGTGTGTAAGGGGAACCTCACCTTCTCCAGTGAGTGAGTGTGTGAGGGGTTCCTCACCTTCTCCAGTGAGTCAGTGTGTGAGGGGAATCACCTTCTCCAGTGAGTCAGTGTGTGAGGGGAATCACCTTCTCCAGTGAGTCAGTGTGTGAGGGGAATCACCTTCTCCAGTGAGTCAGTGTGTGAGGGGAACCTCACCTTCTCCAGTGAGTCAGTGTGTGAGGGGAACCTCTCCTTCCCCAGTGAGTCAGTGTGTGAGGGGAATCTCACCTTCTCCAGTGAGTGAGTGTGTGAGGGGAACCTCACCTTCTCCAGTGAGTCAGTGTGTGAGGGGAATCACCTTCTCCAGTGAGTCAGTGTGTGAGTGGAATCACCTTCTCCAGTGAGTCAGTGTGTGAGGGGAATCACCTTCTCCAGTGAGTCAGTGTGTGAGGGGAACCTCACCTTCTCCAGTGAGTGAGTGTGTGAGGGGAATCACCTTCTCCAGTGAGTCAGTGTGTGAGGGGAATCACCTTCTCCAGTGAGTCAGTGTGTGAGGGGAATCACCTTCTCCAGTGAGTCAGTGTGTGAGTGGAATCACCTTCTCCAGTGAGTCAGTGTGTGAGGGGAACCTCACCTTCTCCAGTGAGTCAGTGTGTGAGGGGAATCACCTTCTCCAGTGAGTCAGTGTGTGAGGGGAATCACCTTCTCCAGTGAGTCAGTGTGTGAGGGGAATCACCTTCTCCAGTGAGTCAGTGTGTGAGGGGAATCACCTTCTCCAGTGAGTCAGTGTGTGAGGGGAATCACCTTCTCCAGTGAGTCAGTGTGTGAGGGGAACCTCACCTTCTCCAGTGAGTCAGTGTGTGAGGGGAACCTCACCTTCTCCAGTGAGTCAGTGTGTGAGGGGAACCTCACCTTCTCCAGTGAGTCAGTGTGTGAGGGGAATCACCTTCTCCAGTGAGTCAGTGTGTGAGGGGAATCACCTTCTCCAGTGAGTCAGTGTGTGAGGGGAATCACCTTCTCCAGTGAGTCAGTGTGTGAGGGGAATCACCTTCTCCAGTGAGTCAGTGTGTGAGGGGAATCACATTCTCCAGTGAGTCAGTGTGTGAGGGGAATCACCTTCTCCAGTGAGTCAGTGTGTGAGGGGAATCACCTTCTCCAGTGAGTCAGTGTGTGAGGGGAACCTCACCTTCTCCAGTGAGTCAGTGTGTGAGGGGAATCACCTTCTCCAGTGAGTCAGTGCGTGAGGGGAACCTCACCTTCTCCAGTGAGTCAGTGCGTGAGTGGAACCTCACCTTCTCCAGTGAGTCAGTGTGTGAGGGGAATCACCTTCTCCAGTGAGTCAGTGTGTGAGGGGAATCACATTCTCCAGTGAGTCAGTGTGTGAGGGGAATCACCTTCTCCAGTGAGTCAGTGTGTGAGGGGAACCTCACCTTCTCCAGTGAGTGAGTGTGTGAGGGGAACCTCACCTTCTCCAGAGAGTCAGTGCGTGAGGGGAACCTCACCTTCTCCAGTGAGTCAGTGTGTGAGGGGAATCACCTTCTCCAGTGAGTCAGTGTGTGAGGGGAATCACATTCTCCAGTGAGTCAGTGTGTGAGGGGAATCACCTTCTCCAGTGAGTCAGTGTGTGAGGGGAACCTCACCTTCTCCAGTGAGTGAGTGTGTGAGGGGAACCTCACCTTCTCCAGAGAGTCAGTGTGTGAGGGGAATCACCTTCTCCAGTGAGTCAGTGTGTGAGGGGAACCTCAACTTCTCCAGTGAGTCAGTGTGTGAGGGAAATCACCTTCTCCAGTGAGTCAGTGTGTGAGGGGAACCTCACCTTCTCCAGTGAGTCAGTGTGCGAGGGGAACCTCACCTTCTCCAGTGAGTCAGTGTGTGAGGGGAACCTCACCTTCTCCACTGAGTCAGTGTGTGAGGGGAACCTCACCTTCTCCAGTGAGTCAGTGTGTGAGGGGAATCACCTTCTCCAGTGAGTCAGTGTGTGAGGGGATTCACCTTCTCCAGTGAGTCAGTGTGTGAGGGGAATCACCTTCTCCAGTGAGTCAGTGTGTGAGGGGAACCTCACCTTCTCCAGTGAGTCAGTGTGTGAGGGGAACCTCACCTTCTCCAGTGAGTCAGTGTGTGAGGGGAATCACCTTCTCCAGTGAGTCAGTGTGTGAGGGGAACCTCACCTTCTCCAGTGAGTCAGTGTGTGAGGGGAATCACCTTCTCCAGTGAGTCAGTGTGTGAGGGGAATTACCTTCTCTCAGTGAGTCAGCGTGTGAGGGGAATCACCTTCTCCAGTGAGTCAGTGTGTGAGGGGAATCACCTTCTCCAGTGAGTCAGTGTGTGAGGGGAATCACCTTCTCCAGTGAGTCAGTGTGTGAGGGGAACCTCACCCTCTCCAGTGAGTCAGTGTGTGAGGGGAACCTCACCTTCTCCAGTGAGTCAGTGTGTGAGGGGAACCTCTCCTTCCCCAGTGAGTCAGTGCGTGAGAGGAACCTCACCTTCTCCAGTGAGTCAGTGCGTGAGGGGAACCTCACCTTCTCCAGTGAGTCAGTGCGTGAGGGGAACCTCACCTTCTCCAGTGAGTCAGTGTGTGAGGGGAATCACCTTCTCCAGTGAGTCAGTGTGTGAGGGGAATCAGATTCTCCAGTGAGTCAGTGTGTGAGGGGAATCACCTTCTCCAGTGAGTCAGTGTGTGAGGGGAACCTCACCTTCTCCAGTGAGTCAGTGTGTGAGGGGAACCTCTCCTTCCCCAGTGAGTAAGTGTGTAAGGGGAACCTCACCTTCTCCAGTGAGTGAGTGTGTGAGGGGTTCCTCACCTTCTCCAGTGAGTCAGTGTGTGAGGGGAATCACCTTCTCCAGTGAGTCAGTGTGTGAGGGGTATCACCTTCTCCAGTGAGTCAGTGTGTGAGGGGAATCACCTTCTCCAGTGAGTCAGTGTGTGAGGGGAATCACCTTCTCCAGTGAGTCAGTGTGTGAGGGGAACCTCTCCTTCCCCAGTGAGTCAGTGTGTGAGGGGAATCTCACCTTCTCCAGAGAGTGAGTGTGTGAGGGGAACCTCACCTTCTCCAGTGAGTCAGTGTGTGAGGGGAATCACCTTCTCCAGTGAGTCAGTGTGTGAGTGGAATGACCTTCTCCAGTGAGTCAGTGTGTGAGGGGAATCACCTTCTCCAGTGAGTGAGTGTGTGAGGGGAACCTCACCTTCTCCAGTGAGTGAGTGTGTGAGGGGAATCACCTTCTCCAGTGAGTCAGTGTGTGAGGGGAATCACCTTCTCCAGTGAGTCAGTGTGTGAGGGGAATCACCTTCTCCAGTGAGTCAGTGTGTGAGTGGAATCACCTTCTCCAGTGAGTCAGTGTGTGAGGGGAACCTCACCTTCTCCAGTGAGTCAGTGTGTGAGGGGAATCACCTTCTCCAGTGAGTCAGTGTGTGAGGGGAATCACCTTCTCCAGTGAGTCAGTGTGTGAGGGGAATCACCTTCTCCAGTGAGTCAGTGTGTGAGGGGAATCACCTTCTCCAGTGAGTCAGTGTGTGAGGGGAATCACCTTCTCCAGTGAGTCAGTGTGTGAGGGGAACCTCACCTTCTCCAGTGAGTCAGTGTGTGAGGGGAACCTCACCTTCTCCAGTGAGTCAGTGTGTGAGGGGAATCACCTTCTCCAGTGAGTCAGTGTGTGAGGGGAATCACCTTCTCCAGTGAGTCAGTGTGTGAGGGGAATCACCTTCTCCAGTGAGTCAGTGTGTGAGGGGAATCACCTTCTCCAGTGAGTCAGTGTGTGAGGGGAACCTCACCTTCTCCAGTGAGTCAGTGTGTGAGGGGAATCACCTTCTCCAGTGAGTCAGTGTGTGAGGGGAATCACCTTCTCCAGTGAGTCAGTGTGTGAGGGGAATCACATTCTCCAGTGAGTCAGTGTGTGAGGGGAATCACATTCTCCAGTGAGTCAGTGTGTGAGGGGAATCACCTTCTCCAGTGAGTCAGTGTGTGAGAGGAATCACCTTCTCCAGTGAGTCAGTGTGTGAGGGGAATCACATTCTCCAGTGAGTCAGTGTGTGAGGGGAATCACCTTCTCCAGTGAGTCAGTGTGTGAGGGGAATCACCTTCTCCAGTGAGTCAGTGTGTGAGGGGAACCTCACCTTCTCCAGTGAGTCAGTGTGTGAGGGGAATCACCTTCTCCAGTGAGTCAGTGCGTGAGGGGAACCTCACCTTCTCCAGTGAGTCAGTGCGTGAGGGGTACCTCACCTTCTCCAGTGAGTCAGTGTGTGAGGGGAATCACCTTCTCCAGTGAGTCAGTGTGTGAGGGGAATCACATTCTCCAGTGAGTCAGTGTGTGAGGGGAATCACCTTCTCCAGTGAGTCAGTGTGTGAGGGGAACCTCACCTTCTCCAGTGAGTGAGTGTGTGAGGGGAACCTCACCTTCTCCAGAGAGTCAGTGCGTGAGGGGAACCTCACCTTCTCCAGTGAGTCAGTGTGTGAGGGGAATCACCTTCTCCAGTGAGTCAGTGTGTGAGGGGAATCACATTCTCCAGTGAGTCAGTGTGTAAGGGGAATCACCTTCTCCAGTGAGTCAGTGTGTGAGGGGAACCTCACCTTCTCCAGAGAGTCAGTGTGTGAGGGGAATCACCTTCTCCAGTGAGTCAGTGTGTGAGGGGAACCTCAACTTCTCCAGTGAGTCAGTGTGTGAGGGAAATCACCTTCTCCAGTGAGTCAGTGTGTGAGGGGAACCTCACCTTCTCCAGTGAGTCAGTGTGCGAGGGGAACCTCACCTTCTCCAGTGAGTCAGTGTGTGAGGGGAACCTCACCTTCTCCACTGAGTCAGTGTGTGAGGGGAACCTCACCTTCTCCAGTGAGTCAGTGTGTGAGGGGAATCACCTTCTCCAGTGAGTCAGTGTGTGAGGGGATTC